>NW_011494871.1:4968801-4978507 GCF_000754665.1 Bison bison bison
ACCATCTGCAGTGATTTTGGAGCCTCCAAAAATAAAGTCTGACACTGTTTCCCCATCTATTTCCCATGAAGTGATGGGACTGGATGCCATGATCTTTGTTTTCTGAATGCTGAGCTTTAAGCCAACTTTTTCACTCTCCACTTTCACTTTCATCAAGAGGCTTTTTAGTTCCTCTTCACTTTCTGCCATAAGGGTGGTGTCATCTGCGTATCTGAGGTTATACGTCTTGAATTTAAGTGTAAAAAAAAGAGAAGTGAAAAAAATAATTTCATTTCAGTAGTGACCACTGACACAACCTTATACAGATGTTTATTTGAATAATTTGTTTTAAAGCTGTCTTACAATTTAGGTTTTTAATTGTCAGTCAACAAAACCCATAAATAGCCTTCCAGCCCAAGGCACAAAGCACCCCATAGTATTAGCCCCTGGGGTAGCCAAGGTCTTCATCCCATCCACGCACAGCTGATGGACTTTACTCATTTTCCTTAAACTCTATACACGTTACTGAAAAGAAAAAAATTCTGCCTGGTTTTAGACGTTTACCCAAAGTCCTCTACTGACATGGACATTCCTACCATCAGCATTTACGAGGGGCACGTCTTTGGGGGTACCTCTCTGAGCTTTTTACTTGACACTGGCTTCTCGGAGGGTCATGGTTTAACAGGGCGCGTTCATTTATCATAGGGCCTGTCACCGGCTACCATCAGGAGTCTACCCTCCCCGTGACCTGTACCCAGGCCAAGCTCCTTTTCATGTGACATCAGAGTTAATGAAGGTTGGTCAGTGAGAAATCTCCTGCCGGCCGAGGAGTTACCTTTCTTCCCCTGAAACGCTCTCCCACACTGATGTCCTTTCATCGAGGGAGCCCACACACTGCCTCCCCAGGGTTATCTAACGAGATGTCACTTTCAGTTACCATTCGATGTCATGGGAGTTATCTGAGAGGCCTGGAGCAAGGGTCAAGATCTGGTGGACCGGGCACAAGACACAGCTCGCAAAGCACTCAGGGAAGATGGTGGGCTTTCCTCTGCTTACACAGAAGGAGACGAACAGAACCAATGCTCTTAACACCCTGAACATGCAGAGAGGAAGGTTTAGGGGGAGGGCTCAGCACAGCTGTCGCTCTACCAGCAGCTGGAAACGCATGTAAAGCAGACAGCCTGGCAGCCTCTGCTCTTACCCAATGTCGCTGTTCAGAGACTGTGGAAAAACTGGCGATGATACATCTCACAAAAGGTGCTTACAAGCACCAGTCATATTATGCTATCATTCATGTCGATTTACAAGTTATTTCAGGCCAGACTATATCAATTTTCAGGTTATAAACACCTGAAAAACAGAAGGCTCAGTAGAGGTGCAATTTCTTTTTTTTTTTTGATGTATTAATTTTTAATTGGAGGATAACTGCTTTACCATATTGAGTCGGTTTCTGCCATTCATCAACATGAATCAGCCACAGGTATACATATGTCCTGCCCCTCATGAACCTCCCTCCCGTCTCTCACCCCATCCCAACCCTCTAGGTTGTCACAGAGCACCTGTCTGAACTGTCATACAGCATATTCTCATCGGCTGTTTTGCATACGGTGCATATGTTTCCACGCTACTCTCTCCATTCATCCCGCCCTCTCCTTCCCCTCTGTGTCCACAAGTCTGTTCTGTCTGCATCTCCACTGCATCTCCACTGCTGCCCTGCAAACGGGGTTCATCAGCACCATCTTTCTAGATTCCATACATACGTGTTAATACATGGTATTTGTTTTTCTCTGACTTACTCTACTGTGTACAATACGCTCTAGGTTCATCCACCTCATTCAAACTGACTCAAATGTGTTCTTCTTTATGGCTGAGTAATATTCCACTATATATGGACCATAATTCAATAAACATTCATGTAATGTACAAATACTTGGCTTACTGGAAACAACCAAGATTTTCCTGTTGTTGTTTATCTTTCATCAGTTGGTGGATCCTGGAGCACAGGGAGCAAGTTGCATCATTAGGCATAGCTATCATTTTAATAAAAGGCCCTAATATTAGCCTTCTAACCTCTGAATGGCTTAGGATTACAAGTTTCAGGCCAGCTAAAGGTATCCTCCATATTATTCTTTTTAAACAAAAGATTAGTAGTCTGGGAGCACGGGACAATATGCACGCAACCCACAATGTAAGATCTAGAGTCTTCCCTATTCCATGTGGAATTAGGACTATGCTTTGGTCTACCACCAAACGTTTTACCAAATACTCTGTGTGCATTACTGTCTGGAGCCAAAGTTCCGGGCATCTATGGAGGCAATGGCCGCAGGGTCCCTGAATTCAAGGGCATATTATTTACATGGATCCCTCTGGGTTCCTTTAGAAAGGAAAGCATCACAGAGAAGATCTGGGAAATGTTTTACTGATTCAATGCAGGAGTTTGCCATAGAATGCCTAAAGTTTAAGGACAGGAATTAGAACTTTAAATTTTAGTTGAGCCACTGTGTATAACCTATTATGTAACACTATAATCCTCAGGTTCATACACAGGTCTTTCTGGAAAAAATAGAACATATCACGGAATGCTGCTGCTGCTTAGTCACTCAGTCGTGTCTGACTCTTTGCGACCCCATGGACTGCAGCCTGCCAGGCTCCTCTGTCCATGGGGATTCTCCAGGCCAGAATACTGGAGTGGGTTGTCATGCCCTCCTCTAGGGGATCTTCTCGACCCGGGGATTGGTCCCAGGTCTCCCACATTGCGGGCGGATTCTTTACCAGCTGAGTCACCGGGGAAGTCTAAGAATACTGGAGTCGGTAGCCTATCCCTTCTCCAGGGGATCTTCCAAATCCAGGAACTGAACTGGAGTCTCCCACATGGCAGGTGGATTCTTTACCAGCTGAGCTACCAGGGAAGCCCAAGAATGCTACTAACTATAAAAAATATATATACCATGCTGAAGTTTTAATTTCAAATCCAAAATGATGCCTTAACATTTTTGTGTCACACGGACTTCCCTGGTGGTCCAGAGGCTGAGACTCTGTGTCCCAGTGCAGGGGGCCTGGGCTTGATCCCTGGTCAGGGAACTAGACCTCACATCCCACAACTAGGAATGGGAGTGCGGTAACTAAAAGAGCCCACGTGCTACAACAAAGACCCTGTGAACCCCAACCAAGACCTGGTGCAGCCAAATAATTTTTAAAAAACTACATCATAAAATGAAGGAAGGCAGGCAAGTGTACACCTTAAACTCGAGCTGAAAAAGCAGAAAATGCTGTTATCCCTAACTCAAAGTTTGGTCCATGCTTTTTATACACTGACTTTCTACTTTCTTACAAATAATGACACACCACCACTTGTTTTTCATATAAAAACAGGGGAGAAATAAAATGAGATTGGAAGGCTGAGTGTGATAAAGTCTTGATGTTAATTTCAAGCTTATTCTGATTATTTCTCAAGTCTAAACTACACAAAACACATTTTTTTCTGGAGTTCTTTGGACTGTCTATAAAGGAGGTGTTTTATAAATTCACTAAGAGAAAAGTTGAGAGATCTCTGTCTTTGTTACCAATAACATATACAAACCCTCTGACCCTTGAGATTTAAATGGCCAAGAGTGTGCAATAAAGTTATCCATCACAGGGGAATGGAGGTTTGGAAAGCTGTTAGCATACTTTCTAAGGCTCATTAAACACTGTCCTTGACCATTGTGTTTGTTGTCAAAATCAGTTTCCTTCTAAATTAAACAATTTGGAATACAATTGCCTTTCATTACACATATTTTGAAGATTAATCCTACGTAGACAATGTGATGGGTGCATTGACTGAACAGTTCTTTTCAATTCTGCTTTGCTTTAATTTTCATGTTTTCTTACGACTCAATTTACGTAGTAAGTATAGGTAACAGCTGGCCTTCCTAAGATTTTACAAACTTCAAAAAAATTCTTTATCTCAGATGGAATTAGTGTTATACAAGTTTTGCTGATAGCCAAGCTTCTGGAAGGAAAAGGAACCAATTAAAAGCAGTATGCTGCCACTGGAAGTATCTCGATTGTAAAAGAAATAATTGACTGAAGGCTTTTCACTCCAATATGTGATATTAGAGTCTTCCTTACAAATATCCATGAAAGATTTTAAAGTCATTTGCATCCAAAACCTGAAGAAAATTGGTTTTCATTCCTGGGGCATTTTCACTCATACAATTGCACTAGTTGGTATAGAATCTGCATCTTTACGATCATCCAAGATATCACACACCTGATGGAGGAAAAAAATAAAACCAAACACCAATTTCTATCATCCGTTGGCCATTGGCCTAACAGGCTTTAAGTGCATATGCGTTGGTGCTCAGTGTGTCCAGCTCTCTGCAATCTCATGAACTGGAGCCCACCAGGCTCCTCTGTCCATGACATTCTCCAGGCAAGAATACTGGAGCGGGTTGCCATGCCCTCCTCCAGGGGATCTTCCCAACCCAGGGACTGAACCCTCATCTCTTGCGTCTCCTGCATTGGCAGGTGGGTTCTTTGCCACTGTGCCAACAGGCTTTACAATAACTTATGACTCAGCTCATTCTGAAGGACAAGACCAAAACCAAGAAGCAGAAGTTACATGAAACCAGGGGGAGAACTCTGAAGAGAGGGAGTAAGGTCCCCAAAACTGGAGCTGCCCCCACAAAGTGAAACCACCGGCTGGGACATGAAACTGATTGAGCAAGTTAAGCGTCAGACTCCCATCCACGATTCCAGGAAGCTGGCGATGCATCACCCTCATTCATGTCCTCTTCTCATCCCTTTTACAGTCAGCCAACCTTGTTTTTTCCCCCTACTTCTATCCCCAAACACCCCCTTCCTCTCACCCCAGCAGCTTGAGGCTCTCTCTGCTCTACAACCTCAGCGTTTATTCTTCCATTGAATATTTCTCACATATTCTACTTGCACTCCAGTCCCCTATGATGAAAAGGCATCTTTTTTGAATTTAGTTCTAGAAGGTCTTATACATCTTCATAGAATTCAACATTCAAAAAACTAAGATCATGGCATCTGGTCCCATCACTTCATGGCAAATGGATGAGGAAACAATGGAAACAGTGGCAGACTTTAATTTTCCTGGGCTCCAAAGTCACTGCAGACAGTGACTGCTGCCACGAAATTAAAAGACGCTTGCTCCTTGGAAGAAAAGCTATGGCAAACCTAGCAAGTTAAAAAGCAGAGACATTACTTTGTCATCAAAGATCTGTATAGTCAAAGTTATGGTTTTTCCAGCAGTCATGTATGGGTATGAGATTTGAACCATAAAGAAGGCTGAGCACTGAAGAATTGATGCTTACAAACTGGTGTTGGAGAAGACTCTTGAGAGTCCCTTGGACAACAAGGAGATCAAACCAGTCAATCCTAAAGGAAGTTAACCCTGAATATTCATTGGGAGGACTAATGCTGAAGTTGAAGCTTCAATACTTTGGCCACTTGATGCAAAAAGCCGACTTATTAGAAAAGACCCTGATGCTGAGAAAGATCGAAGGCAGGAGAAGAAGGGGATGACAGAGGACGAGATGGTTGGATGGGATCACCAACTCAATGCACATGAGTTTGAGCAAGCTCTGGGAGATAGTGAAGGACAGGGAAGCCTGGCATGCTGTAGTCCATGGGGTTGCAAAGAGTCAGACACAACTGAGAGACTGAACAACAGCAACATACCCTAAGAGAAGGATACAATAAAAAATAAGAACAAGATCACTTCTTTAAAGGGTTTATAACTTAGGATGGATAACAGATAACTAAGTATATATGGATGCATAAAATTTTGTACTTACAGCTTTTTACAAATGTAAAATTACATTATCTTAGTGGATGATTAGAGGGAAGTGTACCAGAGTCAGGGGAGGGCATCGAGTCCTGGGAGTGAAGGACTCTCTCAGAAGAATGATGTTGAAGCTAAGACCAGAAGAATTAGTGTGTATTTGCTGAAGGAAACACCAGGGTCTCTCTCCTCCCGATCTGCAAACCCTCTGAAACCCATCTTTACTTTGCATACAATTGTTCTCTTTTATCAACCACTCTTAATTCTCTTGCTTCTAAAGCTCTGCTTTCCTTGACCTCTTTGCTGAGAAGAGAGAACCCTATTGTCTCTTTCCAATGCCCTGGTTTAGGCTTTTTTTTTTTTTAAGTCTGGGGTCTACTTGACTTCATTTGCTACTGCGGAAAGAAAGGCACAAGTGGACACTCACTGGAAGACATGCCTAGGTCACACTGTGCGTTTTGGAATCATGGAATAGACATGGGATGGACGCTCAACAAGGGGAATAAAAGAAAATGACTGGATAGGGCCAGTTTGTTGTTGTTCAGTTGCTCAGTCGTGTCTAACTCTGTGACTCCACAGCCTGCAGCACGTCAGGCTTCCCTGTCCTTCACTATCTCCAGGAGTCTGCTCAGACTCACATCCATTGAATCAGTAATGCCATCCAACCATCTCATCCTCTGCCACCCGCTTCTCCTCCTGGATCAGTTTGGCCAGGACTTAACTCGTCCCTCCTCATCTCTTTTCCTAGCCTACACCATGGATGATCCAGAGCCATGGGGAAATGGTTTTCAACATAAATGTTCTTCTCCAAGATGGCGAAAACAACGGCAGCAATCATAGCATCACCTTTATGTTTACACTGCACTGATGTGACTGCAGCCATAAAATTAAAAGACGCTTACTCCTTGGAAGGAAAGTTATGACCAACCTAGATGGCATATTCAAAAGCAGAGACATTACTTTGCCAACAAAGGTCCGTCTAGTCAAGGCTATGGTTTTTCCTGTGGTCATGTATGGATGTGAGAGTTGGACTGTGAAGAAAGCTGAGCGCCGAAGAATTGATGCTTTTGAACTGTGGTGTTGGAGAAGACTCCTGAGAGTCCCTTGGACTGCAAGGAGATCCAACCAGTCCATTCTGAAGGAGATCAGCCCTGGGATTTCTTTGGAAGGAATGATGCTAAAGCTGAAACTCCAATACTTTGGCCACCTCATGCAAAGAGTTGACTCATTGGAAAAGACTCTGATGCTGGGAGGGATTGGGGGCAGGAGGAGAAGGGAACGACAGAGGATGAGATGGCTGGATGGCATCACTGACTCGATGGACGTGAGTCTGAGTGAACTCCGGGAGTTGGTGATGGACAGGGAGGCCTGGCGTGCTGCGATTCATGGGGTCGCAAAGAGTCGGACACGACTGAGCGACTGATCTGATCTGATGTACCTACAAATTAAGGTTCCCGATCAACTGTCTTCTGTGCTATTTGGGAAGCCTGACCAGCTAAGATTCACAGCTGTGAAGATGAAGCAGAAACCAGCTGTTCTTCTTGAAGGGCTTTCAGCGCTGAGTGGCCCCTTAGGACATGAGTCACTGAGAAATGGATTAGGTGAACACCACCACGTGTTCAAGATTACCTAAGTCAACAAAGAGATCATCTCAAAGCTAGGTGCCCTTTGTTTTTAAAGGACACGTTTTGAGTACAGACAGTCGCGAATTCTTCACTAACATAAGTGAGTCATTTCAGCAAAATTCAGTTCACATCACAAAATGACACACTTACTCAAGGGCCAACACACAGCACAATAAATACAACCATGTTCCCATCTTCAAATAAAACGTGATGGGTTAGTCGATGATAGTCACTTGGGCAGATTTTAAGTGAGTATGTTAAAAGTGCTCTAAAATAAAAGAGTCCTCCACGCACGCCAAATTCACGCTGGAGGTTGACATGGACCTCAGATGATGACTGGCGGTGAAACAGACATCAGGAGAATTCAATTCAATATGGTCCGTGCTTTCCCTTGTGAAACTAGAGCAGAAGAGATAGTGTTCCAAGACACTGTCAGAAAACATGTTTCTTTAAAGAAATTTTCCCTCCCAAGTTTGGACTTACTCTTCCAAAATGGTGAGTGAATTAGTCCAGCTAAGCGATCCCATGCCATCTGCTTGCCATAAAGCACACTAAAAATCAACAACTCTGTTTCTACTCGTTAGAATTTTACTACTCCTCTCTACATGGATATAGAACCACTACATTTAACATCCAGGCCAAAAGGACTAAAGTAGAAATTCTTGAAAACTAGCTTGCATAGGAGTTTCCTGTATTTCAAAGTGGCTTTGTGTGGCAAATGCTGGACTTAATGTATTTTTCACTTACCAGCTTTGAGAACAGGAAATGGGGTAGGGAAGTGAGTGGTAGAACCAGGTCTAATCTATACACCAACAATATGTGTCAAATATTCCTTCACTGCAAAAAGTTGTAGGTACACAAATTCCATTCTAGGGCGATACAATTACTCAACTCCCATACTTCCCCCTCTCCTTCTCTAGTTCTAGCAGAATTCCCTATGGAAAAGATTTCAAAGCTATAAAACTTTCCAAACAACAACAGAGAACAAAAATCTGATCCAGCAGGAGACCATAAGTGGAAAAGAGAGTTGGAGTTTTCCAGAAAGAAAACAATACCATTAAGCACAGATGAAATGCTGTAACACAGGTTTACATTGCCTTTTAAGATGGTTTGCAATCCCCTCCAATATATGGCTGCCTCTCTGCCTGTTTACATATATTTTCAGTTTCTCTAATGCCAACTTAGAAAAAGAAAACCATCTTAAAAATCCAACAGTATATAAGTCCCCCTCCTTACAACTTTCATCCAAGCCTTTTGATCACACTTTCTACTGTCTCCTTGGAACAACAGATAAAACTCCTCTCTACGTGGCAGAACGGGATTTTTTTTTTTTTCCCCCCTCAGATTCGAGTAAACATACTCATATTCTGGTATCAAAATATATCCCTCTCAGTGTGGAGAAAGGGAATTCTCCTAACTACTTGGTGGGAAGGTGAGTTGGTACAGCCACTGAGGAAAACAGTGTCGGGGTTCCTCAAAAACTAAAAACAGAGTTGCCATATGACCCAACAATCCCACTCCTGGGCACATATTCAGAGAAAACTATCATTTGAAAAGATATGTGCCTCTATGTTCAATGCAGCACTGTAGTGACTCAGACAGTAAAGAATCTGCCTGCCATGCAAGAGACCTGGGTTTGATCCCTGGGTCAGGAAGATCACCTGGAGAAGGGAATAGCTAGCCACTCCAGTATTCTTGCTTGGAGAATTCCATGGACAGAGGAGCCTGGTGGGCTATAGTCCATGGGGTCGCAAAAAGTCAGACATGACTGAGTAACTAACACTTTCACTTAATTATTATTATACACACACCCTTATGTTCATAGCAGCACTATCTACAATAGTCAAGACACAGAAATAATCTAAATGGCCATCAACAGATGAATAGAAAAAGAAGATGTGGTACATATACACAATGGAATACTACTCAGCATTAAAAGAAAAAAAGCCACTTGCAGCAACATGGATGGAACTAGAGATTATCACACTAAGTGAAGTTAAGTCAGGAAGAGAAATATTACTTATATGTGGAATCTAAAATATGCTACAAATGAACTTATCTAAAAAAAACAGAAACCAACTTACAGACAGAGAGAACAGATTTGTGGCTGCCAAAGGGGAGTGGGTTGGAGGGAGAAAAGGATCAGAGTTTGGAGTTAGCAGAAGCAAACTATTATATATATAGGATAGATAAACAACAAGGCCCTACTGTATAGCATAGGGAACTATATTCAATATCCTGGGATAAGCCATAGTGGAAAAGAATATGAAAAAGAATGTACACATATGTATAACTGAGTCACTTTGTTCTA
>NW_011494871.1:4978607-4990337 GCF_000754665.1 Bison bison bison
TTGTAAATCAAGTATCAGATCAGATCAGATCAGTTGCTCAGTTGTGTCAGTATCCCTAAGTAAAGATCAAAAAGAAGTAAAATGTGCTTTTCTTTTCCTTACCTTCTTGCAGGTCTGAATGTCTGAAAGAAATGATCTAAGGAAGAGACTCAGGCCTTAAACACTACCATTTTGCTAACCGGACAAGGACTGTCAATCAAACAGGGACTGCAGAGCTTCGGTCATGGCCATCCCAGACTGATGGGTGCTCGCTCTAGCACAATGCCCTTGGACAGTGGTCTTTTTCTCATGGGCCATAACAATTTTTTTTACTCTTAATGGTGAACACCAAAAATACTGGAGTGGGTAGCCATTTCCTTCTCCAGGGCATCCTCCTGACCCAGGGATAAACCCAGGTCTCCCGCATTGCAGGTGGATTCTTTACCAGCAGAGCCACAAAGGAAGCCCCATAACAGCTTTTTAATCTTAACACAGAACACCAAGAATACCAGAGTGGGTAACCATTTCCTTCTCCAAAGGATATTCCCGACCCAGGGATAGAACCCAGGTGTCCGGCATTGCTGGTGGATTCTTTACTGACAGAGCCACAGGGAAACAATAACTTTTTATTCTAAACACTGAAAACCAAACTCCTTGCTTTTCCTTAATTCCTAGATTTCATCATTCAAGATCTTCCAGATAATTGCTGGTGGTGAGAGTACTGATTTCAAAATCAGAAAGATCTAGGTTTCCTGGCCTGGACACTCCATCAGAATGTAACATCCGTGGTTTCCATTCATAAAACAAAGTTAAAAGTGTGCAAACGGATGGACGTTTCTCAAGAGATTCATGGTGACATGCACATTCCGCCCCCAAAGATAGACTTCTCCCCAGCCCCAGCTCATGAAGCATCAGGGTCCTCCCCTTGACTGCAGCTTCATTAAGAAAAAGCTCTAGGTCTCTGTGGTTTCTGGGATCTAAAATGCAAAAAGCAGACATTCCCAGAAACAACCCGGCAGAGGGCAGCCCGGCCTGTCCGGGGACCAACCTGATGCGAAGGAATCAAAGCACCGCTGGCCTCAGCCATCCCCCTGTGCAGGCTCAGGTCACTTAGAGCTCCATGTGGGAGGACTTTGGGAGCCTATGGACAGTCATGTTCTT
This sequence comes from Bison bison bison, assembly GCF_000754665.1. Lineage (NCBI taxonomy): Eukaryota > Metazoa > Chordata > Mammalia > Artiodactyla > Bovidae > Bison > Bison bison. The sequence goes on from NW_011494871.1 coordinate 4,979,748, forward strand.
AATGGCTTTGGAGATCCTTCTCCGACTTGAATTTTTTGGAAGGGCCTTGAATAGCCCATGATAAGAAAACCCAGATGACGGAAATTCTGTCTTAAAGGAGCCTTTAATGGAGTCTGCTGCACACAGCAGTAGAACCTCCCAGGGCCACCACAGGCCACAGTCGCAGTGGAGTCTCACATTCTTTGGAGCTGGCAAAGCTCCAAGGAGAGAATGGTTTGGAAGGAGGAGAAAGACTAGCACAGTCTCAGCCATGCTCTTTCCCTTCTCCCCTTTTCTTTAGGCTGTAAGGCATGCTAAGAGGAGGGGGGTTTGGGGTCTGACAGAACCAGACTGAAATGATTCCAATTCAGGGGAAGTATTTAATTTCGCTAAGTCATGCTTGACTCTTTGTGACCCCATGGGCTGTAGCCTGCCAGGCTCCTCAGTCCATGGGATTCTCCAGGCAAGAATACTGGAGTGAGTTGTCCTTTCCTTTTTCAGGGGATCTTCCCGACCGCAGGGAGCGAACCCATGTCTCCTGCAGCTCCTGCACTCGCAGGTGGATTCTTTACCACCGAGTCACCAGGGAGGCCCATCTTTACTTTATTTAAGTATTAATTCTTAGGCACTCTGTGATCTTAGGAAAAGTACTTAATTTACCTAAGCCTCAGTTTTCTCATTGGAAATGGCAACCCACTCCAGTATTCTTGCCCGGGAAATCTCATGGACAGGAGAGCCTGGCAGGCTACAGTCCATGGGGTCACAAAGAGTTGGAGACAACTGAAGCGACTTAGCAGACTGAAAAGAAGGGCTAAGCACTAAACAGCACTTTCCCCTTCTTCATTGATATAATTTTATCAACTCCAGGCACATAACTAATCTTTCAATCCAAGTTATCATCATTTCAGGTTCTATATACCTTAAGTTAATGAACTAGATTTATGAAAGATATAAAAATATTTCACGGGCTTGGGAAGATGTGGACATGAGACCTCACTGTAAGGAGGGATACAGGATATACTTGAGATTTTTCCAACCTACAAAGAAGGTTTCCAAATTTACACTGTTTAAACAGTTCTTGCTTAATCCACATTTTCATTCATCAGTCGCCTGAAGTAGAGCAGCAGCTTCTTGTCCTTTGTCTCCTTGAGGACTGCGTCCACAGCCTCAGCACCAACTCCCGTCCAGAGAGAATCAAATTCCCCACCCCTCTGACCTAGGACGGCTCTGACCATCCCAGTGTGGCAGGAATGGCACCGTAGGGGTTCCAAGGCTTTGTCACCAGTTCAGATGGCTTCCACCCCCAGGAAGGAGGCCGGGCTAGATGACTGGGTAGCAAAGGCTGCGTGCAGGAAGGAGGCCCCATGACAGCCAGGGCCTTGGGGCCAGCTGCAAAGCCAGGGGACCATGACTGCATGAATGACCCAGCTGAGCCACACCCAGATTTCTAACCCACGCACTCATGAGACAACGGATTCTTGTTGTAGCCCACTGTAATGTTTGGGGGCAGCTTGCTATGTGGCAAGACATGACAGATACAAATGCTATCATGACTCAAGCCCGAGAAGCAGTGATTCACCCACAGGGAAGGGGTATGCTCTTTCCGTATCCAAAAGTGTCCAGAGTTCACACAACACTGGGTCGTAAATGCCCTATAGGTGGCCCGAGATGCCCTGGGGGAGGAGCAGCAGCTTACCCTCTTGAGTTTCACAAGAAGGGTCCCTGCACCCATGGTTCTGCCTGGCATGAGGGCAGCTCTGTCTGCAACAGGGCAGCGACTTTGCTCACCCCTGGGAACAGACCCCTGGCATGTCCCAAAGTCAGCAGAGCATACTGCTCCAACAGGGAACCATTCAGCCACCCAAAGGGGGACGCTGGTCCCAGCAGAGGAATTCAGACACAGGGGCTCGGTCAGACACACAAAGCATTGCCAGGCTTCTGCCATTCTCGTGCAGGGTTTCTTAGAGGGAAGCAGGGCTGGACCACGCCGTGTGGGTGGAGGTCAGGTCAATAGCATGGTATCTTTCCAAGAACTCTGTAGGCATGCACCCACATTTCTGTGGAGGACAGGCTGAGTGTCCCATGGTGTGAGTCAGAGAAGGAAGACTATGGTAACCTCACTGTCTAGACCAGCAATTCAGTCCTGGCTCCTAACTCACATACGATGCTCTGCAAAACAGACCTGCTCACTCCAAGCACTTTATTCCAGAATTCCTCTGCTAACATGTACTCTCCCTCATAGATACAGTTTCCTCACCTTGTGTTAGGTGTCTAGTAATAGTTGTGTCCGACTCTTGTGAGTCCCCTATGGACTGTAGCCTCCCAGGCTCCTCCGTCCATGGGATTCTCCGGGCAAGAATACTGGAGTGGGTTGCTCTTTCCTCTTCCAGGGGATCTTCCCCACCTAGGGATCGAACCTGCATCTATCTCTTGTATCTCCTGTATTGACAGGTGGATTCTTTACCACTGCGTCACTTGGGAAGCCCTGCTAGATGTCCAGTAATGATTTAATTTAGTGCCTTTTCCAGACTGGCCCTGGAGCAGGTACCTCCAAGGTGGCCAGACCTCTCACCTGACCCCTAGGGGGCTAGTTTTTAAATTTTTAATTGGAGGAAAATTGCTTTACAATGTTTTGTTGGTTTCTGCTGTACAACAATGCAAATCTGTCATTATATATATATATGTCTCCTCCCTCTTGAGCTTTCCTCCCCTCCCACCCCTCTAGGTCATCAGTGAGCACCAGGCTGGGCTCCCTGTACTGTACAGGCAGCTTCCCGCAAGCTAGCTATTTCACACATGGGAGTGTATATATGTCATCGCTACTCTCTCAATTCGTCCCACTCTCTTCTTCCCTCTCTGCGTCCACAAGTCTGCTCTCTACATCTGTGTCTCCATTCCTTCCCTGCAAATAGGTTCATTAATACCATTTTTCTAGATTCCACAATCACATGTTAATATCGGCTATATTCAGTTGCAGTGAGGCGGATGAACCTACAGCCTGTTATAGAGTCAAGTTGATCAGAAAAGACAGACTTTCAAAGCATGGTCTCTGCCTCAGGCCTCAGCACCACCGGGGATCTAGTTAGAAGTGCAGATACTGGGCCCCACCCCGACCTACTGAATCTGGGCCCAGCACTGCCCTTCGAGCTCTCCAGGTGATTTGAATCATGATAGTACGATGCCCTTAACCCCGCCGCCCACTGGAATCACCTGGGAGCTTTGCCATGACTGATGCCTGGGTCCCACTCAAAAACTCGTGATCAATTGGATTGGTCAGAAGCGCAGCCACGACGAGAGGATTCTAAAAATTAAGCTCCCCATATGATTCTAATGTTGAGTCTAGGCTGAGGACCCTAGAGAAAAGGGTTTCCACAAAACTCTGCTAGAAGCCTAATTACTGATCAAGGCCTGCCAAAGGAGGCCTTGAGTTCAAGGGATTTCACATCTGCATATAATGGAAGCCAAGGCTTTTCATTTGTACAAGGTTCACTTCAGGCCTCTTTTTCACAAAAGGACCTGATCACTGTTACACTTTGCTTGTGTTGACCACATGGGTGGTAGGTCTGTGGTTTGAAAGGAAACACATTCACACTGGTTAAATAGAAGGACAGACAGCCTGGCTAAGAAAAGGACCTGTAAGCAACAGTGGTAACCTGTGAGAAGGCAAAAGCATTTGCCAAGATCTGCAATAAATGAGCCGAGGAAGGAGGCAAGTGTCTGGCATTTCAAGCCAGTAGGACGCACACAGGTGTATTATCTTCTGCAGGACAGCATGATGAGCTGGTGACGTGCCCTTGACAACAGCTTACAGAGAGTGATGCCCACGGTCCCAGCTTTTTACACCGAGTGACTTTGTTTCAGAAGCAAAGGCCTTGTAAAACTTTTATTTGTGGTCAAAAGCTATTTAATGCCTTTTTAAAATTGTATCATATAGTATTTTTCACCAGGCCCTTACTTTCTAAGACCCAGGGTCTGGTGAAGGTATTCCTGTTTGCTCTGATGACAGGTCTAAGCTAAATCTAAGAGTTTGTGGCGGGAGGGAAGTCTTGAAGTAGGTCACAGGTGTCCCAACAGAAGACAGGGCCCAAGAACAGCATGGGACCTGGAAGAGGCTCCTGGTAGGCCCGGGTCTCGTCCCTTGGTCACACAGGTCAAGGTCATCACTAAGATGTTGGTGAAGAAGAGTGAGACTCTGACATCAGAGCTAAGAACCCTTTGCTAAAATCAGTGTTTCTCCATTTCTAATGTGCAAAACCACATCTGGGGACCTTATTAACACGCAGGCTCTGATTCACTAGGTTCCTAGGGGATGCTGGGCCATGGACCACACTCTGAGAAGCATGTTGTGGGCATGTGCAGAGGATGGAGTTGGGAATGGGAGCTGGGGAAGGGAGGCACCAGCTTAAGGCTGGATCAGGGCATTCCGGATTTTTTCAGAACACGTTTCACGCCTAGTAGGCTGATCCTGCCAGGAACCCATGTGCGTCAATGGTTGAGGAAGACCTATTCTAAGCAAAGAGGAAGCTAGGCAACTAGCATCGAGGCTCCTTCAAAACAGAGGCTTGATTCTGAGTGTGTCTTTGTCATTCAGATCTGCAACAGGGTGCAGCACCCAGTGACTCAGGTTTGAGTCTATCCAAGAACAAGTAAGTTAAAGCAATAAATAGTTGTGGCTTATAGTACAGTAAAAACGGTATAGAGCACTGTGGGGTAAAGACAAAGGAGGGCTTGGCCTCTCGTAGAGGCTGGGACTGAAGGGCTGCACGGACCCCCCCACCCAGCCTTGCTGGCCCAGAAGCCTCAGGGAAGCATCGTGACCGAACCGGTGAGCTCACAGGACACAGGCATCTCAGAGTTGAACATCCCAACTCATTTCCCAGATCTTAGCTACTCACAACAGAAGACAAATATTGTCTATTGAGAAACAACTTCTTCAAGGAATCCACTGTTAACTGAGCTCCACGAAAGGCAGGGGTACTGATGACCCGGAATAAATTCATAGCTGGCCAGAGAAATTTCTTCTTTGAAATGATATTGTGGCTACATCATTCATTCCTTTTTTCCAACATTTACTAAGCACATCCATGCCAGGCATGAAACTAGGCACCAGGGATCTAAGGAGAGCTAGGACATGGGCTCTCCACTCCAAAGAGCGAGGGCAGACACATGAACAGAACTCTAACCAAGCAAGATGAGAACAGGAGGAGGGGCTTACACAGGGGCTATAAGAAGAGACCACACACAGTAGAAGAAACCAGTTCTTCAGTCTGGGGCTACAGGAAGGAGCTCATTGGGCCAGGAATTTCTCAGCTGAATTTTGAAGGCAGGGGAAGAAAAGATGCAGAGAGAAAAAAGGGTCTTGCAGGCAAACAGCACGAAAAGTGGAAAGCCCATCTAAAGAACGGTGAGTTAGTTCTTTGATGAGGGTAGTTTGTGTGGCTGGGGCACGGGGTGTGTGGAGGGAAGTGGTAAGAGATGAAGCCAGTGCCATAGCCACAATTATTCAAGCCGCAGCAGTTCAAAAGGGGGATTCCAACTGCTCACAAGAAACATTAGTCTTCTCACCAAATATTTCAGTTTACTATAAGCAGCCATCATGTTGATATTCTTAATTAAACTCCTTAGGGACTTTAAAGTTTTCTCATATTAAAAAAAAGATGCTAGCTTAGTTTAATAAATTACAGCACAGCCATACCATGAAACGCTACAGTCATTAAAACTACTACTGTAAAGTATTAATGGTGATGCGCTAAAATATGAATGATGTTTTAAGTTTAAAAGGCAATTTAAATAGATTTTTCCCCACTGGGGAGCATATAAACACACATCTACCACTACAATATGTTCATATGATCCTAATTTTATGTGAGTAAAAATATGTATTCATGTATTGATGATAGGAAAGAAGACTTAAACACATTTGATAAAATGAGAAAAAAATAAGGTTTTTAAAAAAGATGCCAACATTTAAAAAGAAATCTTAGCACACACATATTTGAACATCTCTACTTTGTTTGGGGTAGAGGAAATACAAAAATGAAGAAATGTTATATGTCAGTTGAACACCAGGTTCTATTCCTGGGTGTACCACCAGCCAGCTGTTGACCTTGGAAAAAAACCCATTAAACTGCTCATCTCTGAAAGAGTATATGGACCCGTGAGGTCCCACCGAGCACTCACAGTGCATGCATTTGTGAAGTGAGAGCAGATGTCTCAAGGAGCTCAAAATCAAGCGAAGGAGCAATAATCAGACATGGCTCTCCGGCAGCCAGCTTTACCAAGACTGATGGGAAATCCCCAGGAATTCTTGACATCCCCCCACATCCGCCCAGCAGCAATGCAGGAAATCTAGTCCACTATCTTCAGCAGACTCAATGGGACCATTTCCTTAATGAAACCCCCCTGCAGTCCCAGATACTAAGCCAGAGGCTTTCTTTTCAAGCCCTCCCTCCATCACCCCATTCCTCCCATTTCCTTCCCCTCCCTCAATCTGGTATAAAAATCCAGTCCTTTCATCAGCAGCATGCAATTTCCAAGGCACCCAAGTGTGTGAGGAATCAACAATGAACCTGGAAAGCATCTGGCAGGAGATCTTGTCATTCCTTGCAAGCTGCCCCAGAAGACTGAGGCCAACAGAACAGAACGGACTGTTCCACGAGGTCCTTTAAACCAACCCCAACAGATGTTTTTAACCATTCCTGATGACACATTTTTACTTAACAAAAATTAAGCCCGGTGTTATTTCAAATGTTCTTCTTCCCCTAGCCACAATGAAAAATCATGATATTTACCTGATATCCAACTCCTGACTGTGCAATTGAACCAAGACCAGACTAATGCCAGCCAGCTCTGCATTTAACACCCAGGTGCCAAGACAGTTTCCTTCATTCTATTCTCACACTCACTCGCATGTACATCTCAATTTAAAGCTCTACAGAAGCTACTTACACTGTTATTTGTTCTTGCTGTGCAGGATTCCCAAGCCAGAGTAATCATCGGTTAAAACTTTGTGATCAACTGGGTAGCCTTCCTCAAGGACACCATTTGTTGATATAAAACTGTTTTGGGGACAATATCATTTTGAATTTCTATACTGTATACATTCAAAGGAGATTTAGACTATCTCCTTGATTAAAAACCAAGCGATTCTTTGGTCTGTTCTAAAAAGTCATATAAAATAGGTTCACGCTTAAATAAGTTTAGCATCCTTGTTAAAATCAGAAACTCTTTTTAAGTTATTTGGGGAGCAAATAGGATTAATTAAAAAGCCAAGAAATATATATGGGTTTTTAAATGACTGGTCTCCTTAGAAGAGATCATGGAACTACAGTTACGAATCAGACTCTATTTCATTAAGATTCTGTTAGTGTCGAAAAAAAACAAAAACCCAAGATCATGATCAGTACTGGCCTTGGGCATCCTCTAAACAGCTCAGTTCTTTGAATCCTGATAAAGAGAAAGCTCGGAGAAGGCAATGGCACCCCACTCCAGAACTCTTGCCTGGAAAATCCCAGGGACGGGGGAGCCTGATGGGCTGCCGTCTATGGGGTCGCACAGAGTCGGACACGACTGAAGCGACTTAGCAGCAGCAGCAGCAGCAGCAGCAAAGAGAAAGCTAACCGGCTGGAATCAGGTGTGTTTCACTAGTGACTAAGCAAATCCAACATGATTACTAACAGCAGGGTAAAGTCCGATCGTCCTTTCAGCCCCAGCTCTGGCATTGCAGGGCTTATCACCCATTCTACAGGCAATGCAGTTAAGGGAGGGAGAAAAAGAAACACTGTTCGGTCTATTTCCTGGAATCATTCATTGATTTTTGAGAGTTGGCGAAGTTTCCCTAGAAGTAATCACCTATCCTAACATCTGAATTTTACATAGGAAAACACAAAACTGACTTATTGCCAACGTTGACTTAAAAAATGCACAACATGCGAGTTGCCAGTTTAACTTGGGACAAAGTGAGGACTGCAGCCCGGGAGACAGCAAGCACCTCAGACAGCTCTGAGAAACTGCTCCCAAGAAGCAAGGCGGAAAGTCAGTATATATGAAATTTTGGTGACAGGGGAGTACATGAAACCAGCCACATATTCTTCCAGAAGGTTTCGACTAGTCTCACGAAGCTGTTGCTGGTCACGAGGAACAGTCGTCATCATGCAGGATTTTAGTAATTGCCTAGATATGGAGAGATACAAGAATTGGGCTCGTAAAATCGGCTCCTGAGAATATCTAACTACCTGAAGACCTGTCCTGCTGGTCTCTCCCCCAGCACAGGGTGCCTCACTCATGCTCTCCCACCCTGAGCTCCTCCAGGGGATGTTGAAGGTCAGCAGCTGCATTAGCACATGATTTAATCCTTGTGGAGGTAGGTGTTGAGCACCCAGGGCAAGTGCCAATTTGTAGTTGACAGTGGAAAAGCAACTGGATAGCCTATCACAGAATTTAATAGAGAAAGAAAAAACTTAAAATAGTAAATGAACAAGGGCAAAGTATTCAGGAACTAGAGTAGGCGACCACCTACAATTTATCTGCAATGTGATCCATCATTTGGAACACCAAAGGTACTCTGTAATTAACATTCCAAACGTGCAATTCTGGGAAAACAAAACCAAGAGAGTGTGGCTTCATAAACTTTGGCGAAAACAAGAAAAATTGCTATGCAAATTAGTTGGCTTTTGAAAGGTTACATTCATTTTGGAAATGAGAATTTTTGTCATGTACATTTTGATTTTATATCATTAGCTCCCCTCAGGAAATTTGCGAGTGAGGTATTTCCAATTAGTTGTAGCAAGTTGTACATGTTAGCTGCTCAAAAATGCAAGAAAAATGGGGAGTTGACCAAAAGGGTCTGTGGCTTTCGCAAAGGTGTGGTGCCTTAAAATATGAAAATAAGATTGTGAGCTGGAGAAATGAAGACTAGTATCCTTTTTAGAGGAAGAATTTGCAATAAAGAGGACCTGGAAGTATCTGAATTATTGATATGTTTTTATTTCCCAGGATATCTGGAAGAAGGTAAATATATTTTTTGCAGGGGAAGGCCGTTCTCTTCTGTATTAAAGAACCTCTGATTATTTTATATCTCAGTGCACACCCACACACTATTAATACCTCATAAAATTACATAGCACCCAACACTGAGCAGAGCTGGGACCTGAAAAATCCACAGAACAGAAACTTGGCCCCTATCTAGACACCGTTCCCTAGACAGGAGCCCCTTCCTCAGTCTGAAAGCCCTGATGAAGTTTAGAAATTAGGTAGCTGATTATCTTACAGGGAGACAGCTGTGCACCCTGGGGAGAAGCCTGTGTGGTTTGCAAAGTCCCCATTAGCAATTAGAAACCCGAGCAGCTGATAGAACGTTTCCTATACACGCAGGTGAAGACATTCTCACCATGCCAATGTTTCTCTCCCGCTTTCTCCCTATAACACATATGTATAAAAATGTTTTTTTTTTTTTAATTCACAAAAGAGTTCCAAGATTTCTGCCTCATTTAAGTAAAATGAAGAGGAATCATAAGAGAATCTCACTTGCGGTTCAGAAAAGCTTCCACGGATCTAAGCTGCTTTTAACCACGAACAGAGCTATCCTTTGCTAGTTTTTGAAACAAAATAAATCTGTGTGAAGCAGAAAATCCAATAAACCATATACATTTTCCTCCATGTTTTGGATTCACAGTAATTTACCTAGATTTACTTTTACATAATAGACAGATGGACTTCATGTAATTAAAACGCTCCAAGCAATTATATTTCAAAATATCGTGACTTTGCAAACACCCAAATGTATTTTTGAGGTAAAAAAGCAGTACTCCACTCAATATAGTTGTTTTAGCAACACTTCCAGTTTAGAGCGCGTTCTCTCCAATTACGAATCCGTTTTGCCTGTCGGTTTAACAGTTTCATCCATCTAACTGGAAGCATTACTTGTTATTTAGAAACTGAAGGATTACTAGTCTTCCCACTGAGAAAGAATATTTAACTGTTACTACCTTTTGAGTTTAACAAACATTAAAATATATATATGCCAGCCCTCTCGCTTTCCTTCTCAAGAATCTTTGCAATAACTTATTTTATGTTACTGCATTTTAGTTCACACTGTATCTTTGCCCCAGGACGATTAAAAGCCAGGCGCTCCAAAACCTGGCTCCCTGCGCCCACCGAGGCTGAACTAGGGATCTTGGCCACTGAGCCGAAACGGCGAGTTCGAGCCCCTAAATGCTCTAGAGTTTTGGCGCCCCGCTGGGGGCTACCTCCACACTAACCCGGGGGCAACCTTCTGGTCCCGCCGCCAGTTTCCCCAACACCGGGCAAAGGCGCGGACCTCACCGATTCCTCAAATCGCATCTTTTGTTCCAAATCGTTTCCTTTCAGAACTTAAAAAACTAGACTTGCAATTCTGAAACTTAACTGGATTTGGGTCTTCAACTGCCGTCGGCGGTCAAGGTCACTCAGGTCAGCGACCTGGGCGAGTAGACCCCTGGCCGAGTTTCCACTCCGGTTGGCTGCGCGCACCGCGCTCAGGCGCCGCGAGTAACGAGCGGCGGCGAAGAGTCGACGCCGGGGAACGTTCCCCGAGATGCGCGGGCTCGGGAGCCCTGAGTGGCTCGAAGGGGA
>NW_011494871.1:4990864-4992981 GCF_000754665.1 Bison bison bison
GGTGCCCGCGCTCCTAGCTGGCGCCCACCGCAGCCGGTTCCTTCTCGCTCCGCCGCCGCCGCCGGCCCTGCTCCCCGGGCCCCCCTCTCCGCAGCCCCAGCAAGAGATAGCCACTTCCCCCCGGTAATCCTCGGAGCCCGGCGTTCTCTGGCCGTTGAGTTCCAGCCCCGGGGCCGGTTCCGAGCCGCCGCTGCCGCCGCCGCCTGGGAGGAGCCAGGAGGAGTGTCGCTCCGGCGCGCTCCGAGCCTCCACCGGACCTCGATGAAGAGGAGCCGAGGGCGGGGGCGATTTTTAACCTTTCCCCTGCCCACTTCCTACCCCGGCACCTCCTTCCAGTGACGTCAAGGGGTCCCCCACCCCTCATCCGCCTCCCCACCTACCCTCTTCCTCCGGGACCTGACTCCCTACGGCTCGGGAGTGGGCGGGGGCCGCGGCGGGCGGGGGCGGGAGCGCGCGTGGGGAGGCGCGGGCGGCGGCGCCCCTGGGGCACCGACCTGCAGGTTCAGGGTCCTGGCTCCGGGCTCCTGCCCCTCTCCCCTCCTCCTCGCCTTCGCTCTCAGGAAATCCTTGCTGTCTCCCTCCGCCCGGCTTACTCAGCCCTGGGGGCCGCCCGAAGCTGGGAAGGGGACGGGGCTGGCCCTCCACTGCCCGGCTCCGGGGGCGGAAAGCCCGACCCTGGGAAGCGAGCCGCGCCTCCGAGACGGTGTCCTTGGCACGGAGGGGCGAGGCGCAGGCAGGCTCCCTCCCGTTTCCATGCTCTTACCGCGCCATCCCGCCGCCCGCCCCCTCCGTCCCCGCGACTCCCCCGACTGTCCCCATACATCTAGGACGGCGCCGGACACCCTGGGCACAGGGGTCCGCGCCAGGAACGCCCGCGGGACCCGACGCTTGGCTGGCACCTTCGAGATGACCGCGAAGCCGCCGGGGTCCCTGGGGAGCGCGTCAGTGTCTTTTCGGCCTCACAGATGAACCCGCCCAAGTCATTTCCTAAACCCGCCGCTTCTAGAAGCAAAACAAGCAATAACATTACGATACCTTTTCAAAGGCCGAAACGTGAAGCTGCTCCTGCAACGTTCAAGGGCCGAGCGCTTGAACTTGATTAAATTCTCGAAAAGAATCTTTTCTGACGGCAGCTTGCTCCGCAAGGCGAGTGACTCCACTGCTCTTCGAACAAAACCCAGTGAAATTAACATGAGGCACTAAATCATTTGGGATGACACTAATTCCACCTTGTTCCCCAATTATGTCTCCATTACCTCATAGGCTGATACGGTCCCAGGCTCCACGGAGCAGCCCAGTCTTGCCCCTGTAAATACCGCTGGTTTGAAAAATACTTCTATTGGAACTGCCAGATAGTCACGATAAAAGGAGTGTGAAGGCTCCTAAACCCGGGGCCAGCGACTCTTCCTAAAGGACTGGACGGCCTCCCGCCTGGCAAGGTTAGGCAGACCTGGAGTTGCCACACCTGTAGATGGCAGTGCAAGGAGAGGTCCCCGCCGCGGGCGCTCCACGCGGCAACAGCGCACCGAGCGCAGGGGCGCGGGAGTCGGAGCCCCACGCGGCTCCGAGGAGAGAAAGACCACGCGGAACCTGGGCGCGCCTATCGGCTTCTCCACTTTTGCTGCTTTTCCGGGGCTCCTCTCCCCTCTCCCTGGCTCTTTCTCTCTCCTCCCTCAAGCTTGACTTCTTCAAAACCGCAGTATCATTCCGCGAACACTTCGTTAATTACGAATCGCAGGGTTAGAGGCTGATAACTGATCTTTCTTGCGACTGATCCCTCCACCCTCGGTCACAGTCTGGGACACACCCGCAGAGCCAAGGTGTCCCCCTTGCCTCACTTCAGAGCTGCTTGTCCGTCCCATGCTCTATCCCCAGAAGAGGCTCCGCATCGCCCTTCTACAGCGCCTCTTGGAGCCGAGCATCGTGTTAGGGCCCCAAACGCTGAGATGGGAAGATGTCTTCCCAGGGGCTTAGTTCTGGAGAGGAGATTGATGCGTCAAGAGTATACGACATGACAGTTCGAGGATGCCAGTGCTGGAGGGAGCTTGAGTCCAAGATGGGCACAGAGATGAGGCGGTCTTTCCAAGAGCTCAGGAATGTTTCTTAGGAAAGACACT
>NW_011494871.1:4993081-4996980 GCF_000754665.1 Bison bison bison
GACACAACCCTCCACATGCCTGCTGCCAGAAATGAATCTACATCGAGTTTATTTGTGAAGCCAGAAGGGTTATTTGATGGACAGCTGAAACAATTTCATAACCTCAGACGTCCATCAACAATACTAGTATATTGTACATGCTCCGTCGCTCAGTCGTGTTCCCACTCTGCAAATCCATGGACTGTAGCCCGCCAGGCTCCTCTGTCCATGGGATTCTCCAGGCAAGAATACTGGAGTGGGTTGCTGTGCCCTCTTCCAGAGGATCTTCGCCACCCAGGGATGGAATCAGCATCTCCTCCATCTCCTGAGTTGATTGGCAGGCAGATTCTTTACCACTGAGCCACCTTGGAAGCCCATAAGCCACCTGAAAGCCCATATAAGCCTGGAATATTGCTCAGCGATTTAAGGTTAAAGAGTCCCAGTGAAATCTAACTTAATTTATACCAAAAACATTCTGCATTGAATTATCTCACACAAATTTCCCAACTATCCTTTTGATAATTGCAGGCTTTTAATTATAGTCGATGGCCACCTGGTGGCTCAGAGGTTAAAGCGTCTGCCTGCAATGCGGGAGACCTGGGTTCCATCCCTGGGTAGGGAAGATCCCCTGGAGAAGGAAATAGCAACCCACTCCAGTATTCTTGCCTGGAGAATCCCATGGACGGAGGAGCCTGGTGGGCTACAGTCCATGGGGTTGCAAAGAGTTGGACACGACTGAGCTACTTAATTAATTGTAGTCAGCAATTTATTTACTATTTCTTATTTTGTTACTTGTATTAGCCTCCTCACAGAGAACTCAAGATGCTACAAGTTGTCACAAGGTTTTGTTCTCATTTCACTCTAGCTCATAAATTTTAGCATTGAGAAAAACAAATAGCTAAGCTAAAATGATGGAAAATAAAGGTATGGCTCACAGCCCTCCCCACTGAAAACAGATAATACTTTTGGATGAGAATAGGCTGCAGCGCTCTTCCAACTAAATCACGAAGGAAAGGGGTTTTATAGATAATAGTGACGGAAAAGATCAATTTCAATGTGCCTGGTGGGTATAAAAAGCTATTGAAATACACTATCTGCTTGCTTCCTGCTCAGATACAAAAGAACATTTCATCTCCTGCAAAACCAGACACTCTCTCTTGTTATCAGCTACAAACATTCTCTTGAGGATTCCTATTCAGAGGCAGACTGTTGGTAAAACCAACAGCTTTAATATTCAAGACCGAACAATGATATGGGAGCATCATGTGAGAGGCAGGAGGGGACCCAGGGCCTCGTCCTCCTTCAGTGGACCAAGTGTGGAGCCGATCAGCTTCTAGTCACAAAGGCTCAGTCAGGACTTCTTCATCCCCTCGTAGGTTAGGTAGTTTCAGAGCAAAGAAAAACTGCTCCACGCTACACACTGCGTAGCATACTTATGTGTGGTTGGTTACAAGAACCAAATGACTTTTTAAAACCCTTCTGTGTTATATGAAAAAAAAAAAAAAAAACCATCTCCCAGCACATCTCTGCTTCACAGCTCAGCCTCTGAGACCTGAGTAGCACATGCTCACAATCTTCCTTAGGGAAACTGCTGAATTCACCAGGCAGGTACTGCTCCAATGCTGATAAGTTCTGATGGAGTTCCTTAGGGAACCTCCACTTACCCACCACTCTTCTTTTGGCTCCACCTGCTTCACTCCATCCCTGCGCACCTGTTCCTCACCTAGGTTGGTGCTGCTGCTGTTTATCTCATTTTGACTGATTCAGGCATTCAGCTTCTTTTAGAGCCTGTGTCTCCCAGCTCACTATACTTTTGTTACTTCAGCCTAAGATCAAAGGATCCCTTTCTGTCAGCCACTTTGTACCCTGGAGGCTTGCGGGACATGCTCTTGGTTAAAAGACCCGAGGCTTTTTCATCGGGAGCCGTGTGGTCTCGTTATACTGGGCCAGTCATAGTGTTTGATGACCCATATTGCAGACACTTTGACACAGTTTTTTAAATGTTCTTGTTTCATTTAGTCTATCTTTCTGGCCTGTTGAAATCTTTCTGATCTCCAATTCCGCCATTCAGCGCATTTTCTATATGTCCTGCTTCACATTATCCAAAAAATAGGATAAATGTGCCTTCTGTCTCATCATTAAAATCACTGCCTGAGGCAAAGTTCAATGAATGGAGAGAGGGAAGAGTCTGCAGAAGTTAAGTAAACCAAAGTATTCTGTGTCATTTTCTCTAGCTGTGAGCTTCCCAGGTGGCACATGGTAAAGAATCCACTGGCTAATGCAGGAGATCCTGGATCGGGTAGATCTTCTGGAGAAGAAAATGGCAATCCACTCCAGTATTCTTGCCTGGAAAATTCAGAGGAGCCTGGTGGGCTGCAGTCCATGGGGTCGCAGAGTCAGACAAGACTGAGCACTCATGCAGGCATCTCCAGCTGCATCTTCACCATGGGAGGCTGTGTGTTAGCTTTTAACCATTTACCATGTTATTATTCAGGAATGGTCCTTGCAAGAGGTAATAAAACAGGTGAGTTTTATTCAAGGTATTTTAGGAAAGTTAAAAAAAAAAAAAGCTCAGAAGGATATAATCAGAGAAGACTGGGGCAGGAGAAAAGGCAAAACAGAAAAAGAACAAATACCTAAAGGAAAAGCAGCTGGCTAAGGAAGCCTGCATAATGGTTATCTATTCAGTAGATTGAACAACTTTTGCCAAAGATTAGTTTTATCTCCGTTTATAACTTTCGGCTACTGATTTTTACTTATTTTTTTTAATGACATTACTTTTAATATAGGGCTTCCCTGATAGCTCAGTTGCTAAAGAATCCACATGCAGTGCAGGAGACCCTGGTTTGATTCCTGGGTCAGGAAGATCCACTGGAGAAGGGATAGGTTACCCACTGTACTTTTCTTGGGCTTCCCTGGTGGCTCAGCTGGTAAAGAATCCACCTGGAATGCAGGAGACATGAGTTCGATCCCTGGGTTAGGAAGGTCCCCTGGAGAAGGGAAAGGCTACCCACTCCAGTATTCTGGCCTGGAGAATTCCATGGACTTTATGGTCCATGGGGTCGCAAAGAGTCGGACACAACTGATTTTCACTTTTAATATACTCTTAGTTATAAAACATTTTAGACAAATGCAAAGATGAGAGGGCTGGGGGATGAATCATAACCCCATCATCTCAGCAAACCTACTGTGATGTCTTGCTATATTTCATGTTAATCTTTTCTCAGAGAGTGCATTTTTCTGTGTTTCTATAGAGCCTTCATAATTATTATATTTAATAGCTATGAAATACTATCCTTCCGCTGGACACTTCACTTTCACCATTATAAATAATTCCAAAATGAATTTGACACTGGAATGTTTTTTAGTCAGTTAAGCACATACAGACACTCCGTATCCATTCCTCTCCTCCCTACGAGCTGCTTTCATATACAAACACACACACAGTCACACACACACACACACACAAGTTAATATTCTCGCCTCACTTGAGGCTTGCACCAGCTTAGTCCAACAGTGATCTGGCAACCGATCAGAAGGAAAAGTTTTGTGTTGTGGTGCATAATCCAGAAAATGTATTTTCTCATTCAGTAATGAGAAAAAAAAAATTTTTTTTTGCACCCATACACAATCCCGGGCCAGTCTTGTTGAAAACAGTAGCGTAGAAGATTTAACGAGTGCCCTCAAAGGCCTTACAGTTTGAGACAGCCAGATTTCATGAAACATTAGGAAACAATTTACTGCAATTAAAGCAATTCTACAGCAAGAACAAGATACAGTTGTGAGCACAAAAGGAATTACTGATCACTGGACTGGGAAACGGTTTTGATGGTAGTATCAGATTTGTGTTGGCAGAGATGGGAAGGCGTCCTGACAAGGAGAAAAGGGAAGAAACCCAACTCCGATGGGGGTACTGTGTG
>NW_011494871.1:4997080-5013899 GCF_000754665.1 Bison bison bison
TGGGGCGGGGGTGGCCAGTGGAGGAGGGAGAGGACCAGGGAATGGGGAGACAAGCTCCAGCAGGTAAGGCTGAGGGACCTGGACCACCCGGTGTGTGTGGTCAGTTGTATGCTGCTAAGTCGCTTCAGTCATGTCCGACTCTGTGCGACCCCATAGACGGCAGCCCACTAGGCTTCCCATCCCTGGGATTCTCCAGGCAAGAACACTGGAGTGGGTTGCCATGTCCTTCTCCAATGCATGAAAGTGAAAAGTGAAAGTGAAGTCACTCAGTTGTGTCTGACTCCTAGCGACCCCATGGACTGCAGCCTACCAGGCTCCTCCATCCATGGGATTTGCCAGGCAAGAGTACTGAAGTGGGGTGCCATTGCCTTCTCCGGGTCAGTTGTATAGGTAAATTTAAATGTGTCCCATCCTGCCAGTCCTAGGAAGGGATGGTTTAGGATGGTTAGACTAGCATATAGGGGATTAAAGGGAAATAAAACTGAAATGAACTGAATAAACTATTAAATAAACCTATGAAGAAACAAGCTATTAAGAGGCAATAGTTCCCTGAATCACACAGCAAATTCCCACTGGCTATCTGTTTGACATAAGGCAGTGAGTATGTTTCCATGTTACTCTCAATTCGTCCCCCCGTCTCCTTTTCCCTCTGTGTCCACAGATCTGTTCCCTATGTCTGTGTCTCCGTTGCTGCCCTGCAAATGGGTTCATCGGTACCATCTTTCAAGCCGGGGCTCTGTGACAACCTAGACGGGTGGGAGGGGGTAGGAGGTGGGAGGGAGATTCAAGAGAGAAGGGCCATATGTATACTTATGACTGACGCGTACTGGAATGTGGCAGAAACCAATACAATATTGTAAAGCAATTATCTTTCAATTTAAAATAAAGTTTAAAAAGAAACAATAGGATAGAACTGTAACAGTTATGGGAAGGACAAACCAAGAGGACAGGTGGCTCTGGTGAGTAGATCAGGGACGGGATGGAGAGAGAAATTAACACCGAGGTTGAGGTGAGGAGGACAGAGGAGCCCAAGAGGAGCCTAGAGAACCCCAAGTTTCCAAGGAGGACTCCAAGATCTCTGAACATTGCCGGGAAGGGGAAGCTGTTGCGATGGGGGCGGGGACGGGGGTGGGAAAAGCAGGGACAGACTTGTTAGTTTCCACCAGGTTGAAGTGAGTGGGCAGTTGAAAGCAGCCTACTTTATTTTCCTGCCTGAGCCAAGACAGGGTTTAAAGTGATCCAGTGGCTCAGGTCCAGACATTTTAAGGAAGTAGAAATTCATCATCCGATTGCTGTATCCTAATGCTGGACCAAAATCTTATTTACTCAGAATGTCTGAGTTTTATGCAATGGCCAGGCTGTAACTAGGAAGTTTACTAAAAGCCATGAGTTGGATTCCTACATCTGGGTGATCAGCAGAGCTCTCCTCCTTCAGCCCTTACGTCTTCCGAAGTTCCCCTTCCCCAGACACAGACTCTGGGCAGGTCTGCTGGCCACTTCCGTGGAAGACCATCCCTTTCCTTCCTGCATCTCTTCCAGACTCCTCCCAGATGTCCTTCTCATGCGTGTCAGCAGCAGCAGAAGTCAAGGAGTCACTCTCTACCCTGGACCGTGGGACCATCTGAACCAGAAGTCAGCTAGAAGGTAGGAGCATGGCCCTAGAACTTCCAAAGATACAAAATCTGGCAAAGCTGGCATCAGATGCAAAACAAAACAGGCTTTCTTGGCAAGCATCCTAGGCAATTTAGGAACAGAAAGACGATACTGTAAGACAATTGGCCGATTTTTTTCTAGAACGTGTGAAGAAGCTGCAAAGGTTGGAAAAAGAAAGATTCCAGAAGACTGAAGAAGATAAAACATGGAATCATAAAATTTTAAAGTACAAATGAATCTCAGAGAAGATCATGTCCATACACTTGATCTCTCTTTAAGGAAACAGGCAGAGAGGTGATGAGCTTTGCCTACAGTGAGCCTGAATCTGCAGGACCTCCTTGGGCTTATGGATTAGACTCCACCCTCGCCTCCTTCTCCAGTCCCCAGCCCTTCTGGTCTCTTAATACCAAGTCTATTAGATGGAAGGTGAGTGCTGGTCCCACTGCTCCGTCCCCTGGATGAGCATGAGATGATCTGATGAATCAGCTGATGCTAGGAAGGACCTGCCTGCAGGTCAGCTCGGATCTGTCAGGTCAACGTCACCACCTTTGGGCAGATGGTCACCTGCACTCAGAAAGCAATCTTAAACAGAGAGCCCAGCACTTCTGCTAGTCTAGGGCAATGGGCAGCTCCTGGGCAAGCCTGCCAGGGGTGCTCTGCCTCTGGCTGAGCCCATGACCTTGAGCAAAACCACTTAACCTCCTTGTGCCCCAGTCCCTTATCCTGGGATGTCAGCAGGGCTGATGATATAATGGGGGTTGTCATGATGACTAAAAGAGAAATCCTTCTAAGCATTTATAATAGTTCCTGGACCAAAATAAACACTAAGTGCTAGCTCTTATGACATGGGTAAAGTTTGTTTGGCATGCCCCCTGCACTCTCCCTAGTCCTCTACTACGTATCCCCGGGGGGTGGACTACATACCTGCTAAGTTCCAGGTCTCCCACGGGATTGGGCCTTGAATGGTCCACCACACTGGCCACACGTCCAAGGCTTGTCCCAACGGGCAAACCTGCTTCGTCTGACCCTAGGGGATCATTTGAGACCTTGTCTCCTGTCTGATTTCAAGTGTCCTCTGATGCTGATGGCCTCAAGTTGCTGGCCTGATTCTCATATGCCTGTCTGCTGAGTAGCTGTTTTGTTTTTTTATAATTAAAAAACTTCTTTTTTTTTTTTTTTTTACCATGCTGTTCGGCTTGTGGCATCCTAGTTTCCCCGACCAGGGATTGAACCCACACCCCCTGCATTGGAAGTGCTGAGTCTTAACCACTGAACTGCCAGGAAAGTCCCCTACTGAGTAAGTGGTACCTTTCATAGCCATTCCTAGGCCCAGCTCATATCACCACATCCCACTGCTTTCTTTCCTCTCCACCCTGCCCTGGTTGGCCTGCCCATCCCCTCTCTCCATGGGCCTCTGCTACAGAAGTTTGGCATAAAACCCTAAACTTCATATAAGAAAACCTCTCCTTTAATAGGCAAAAATCTTGGTCCATGAAGGTCAGCAGTGATGGGAGACATCTTGGTGAAGCTTCTCCTTCCTCCTTTCATCCCAAGATCTCCTTTCCTGAATTTCCCATTAATCTCCACTACCACTATGGAGCTGGTCTTTGGGGGCCCACAGTGCCCTGCAGTGTCCCACACGTGTGGAGAAAAGCGTCCCTTACCTGCCATGAGCTGAGCTGCAAATGGCTGTCAGTGTTATTGGGACCCCACGAAGGGATCGGATAAGATGATGGCAGAGGCGGCCCCCTCCCGAGCCCCCCACAGGATGTTCTCCTGTCCATGCTGATATTCCATGTGACCTGGCTGAGCTCAAGGACAAGGAAGAATCATAGGGAAGGGACTTAGAAAAAAGCTGCTGGCCTGCCTGGCCCTCCAGTGACCACCGTTCCTTCTGCTCGACTGGGCAAACTGCAGCTTGCTTTTGCCTTTGCCTATGGGCTTCCCTGGTGGCTCAGACAGTAAAGAATCTGCCTGCAATGCAGGAGAGCTGGGTTTGATCCCTGGGTCGGGAAGATCTGCTGGAGAAGGACATAGCAACCCACTCCAGTATTCTTGCCTGGACAGAGGAGCCTGGTGGGCTACAGTCCATGAGGTTGCAAAGACTCAGACACGATTGAGTGATAATTTTTTTTTTCACATTTGTTCTCTAGGCTTAAAAATGGTAAATCCCCCTTTAAAAATGGTAAAGAGGAGGATAAAGGGGGAATCCGGTGATTTCAGTATCTAGAAAGAACATCAGTTATAATTAACAAGCCCTTCAAATATGAACTCAGTTTAGGAAAGCCCCAGTGACTCAGTCCGTACAAATGAAGAAAATGAAACTCAAAGTTTTAAGTGATGCATCCAGCTAAGGCCACAGGACTCAGCCTAGGACAGGCGTACAAGAGAAAGAGTCAGGGTTTCCATCCACAGCCAGTGTCAGGCCTCGCAGATGCCTGCAAACATGGTTTTATGTTTTGTCATGTGTGTTATCTGCCGTCATTGATAGAGTTAGGTGATTTGAGGACCCTGAACACACCTGGAAACTGAGACATTCACGACAGGACAACAGGAGTGCCATTAGCTTAAGAGACTCTCTAGGACTATGAAGAAAATCTCCTGACCCTCAGCCTGGTCCCCTGATACCAAAATTAAGAATGGCCAGGGAGAGACTTCCCTGGTGGTCCAGTGGCTGGGAGTTCCCCTCACGATTTGGGGGACACTGATTTGGTCCCTGGCTCGGGAGCACCCCACATGCCACAGGGCACCTGGGCCCCTGCCCCACAAGTGCTGAGCCCGGGGCACCCTAGCAGTGCTGTGTAGCAAGAGAGGCGGCCGCTGTGAGAGGCCCACATGCCAAAACTAGAGAGTGACCCCTGCTCTCTGCAGCTAGAGGGAGCCATCGAGCAGCAACGAAGACCCAAGGCAGCCAAAAATAAAATAAAACGTAAATTAATTTTAAAAATACATTAATTTTTTTTAATGACATGGAATTCCCTGGTTGTCCAGTAGTTAGGACTCGGCACTTCCACTGCAGGGGGCGCGGGCTTGGTTCCAGTTCAATTCTGGAAACTAAGATCCCACTAGCCATGTGGCAGGACCAAAAAGAACTAAATTAAAAAAAAGAATACACAAAATTAAGAAAGGAGATAAAGATCTCAGTCTCAGGAGGAAGATATAGTAGGAAGACAGGGATCCCAGTGAAGAGCAAAGCCACATCTCAAAGCCTAGAGTTGGTGTGAACAAGAACTATTTTGGTGCTTCTCCATGGCAGAGCCTCAAACCTCTCCCTGGGCTGGCTCCACCATCCACCATCCACCATCCACCAACCACCATCCAGCATCCAGCATCCAACATCCACCATCCATCTATCACCCACCATCCATGTATTACCCACCATCCATAGGGCTTCCTGGAAGATGGAGAGCATGACTTTCCACGGGATCAGGGAAACAGGCCACATTCTGGCAGGAGTTTTTCTTTTTCTTAATTAATTTATTTTAATTAGAGAAAAATTACTTTACAATATTGTGATGGTTATGAATCAGTCATGGGTACACATGTCCCCCATCCTGAATGCCCCTCCCACCTCCCTCCCCACCCCATCCCTCTGGGTTGTCTCAGAGCACTGGCTTTGAGTGCTTCATGCATTGAACTTGCACTGGTCATCTATTTTACATATGATAATATACATGTTTCAATGCTGTTCTCTCAAATCATCCCACCCTTGCTTTCTCCCAGAGTCCAAAAGTTTGTTCTTTACATCTGTGTCTCTTTTGCTACCTTGCATATAGGATCATCGTTACTGTCTTTCTAAATTCCATATGTATGTGTTAATATACTGTATTGGTGTTTCACTTTCTGACTTACTTCACTCGGTATAATAGGCTCCAGTTTCATCCTCCTCAGTAGAACTGACCCAAATGCGTTCCTTTTTGTAACTGAGTAATATTCCACCACGTATATGTACCACAATTTCCCTATCCATTCGTCCCCCAGTGGACATCTAGGTTGCTTCCATGTCCTAGCTATTGTAAACAGTGCTGCAATGAACACTGGGACACACATGTCACTTTCAATTCTGGTTTCCTGGGTGTGTATGCCCAGCAGTGGTAGGAGTTTAAATGCAGGCTGCAATCCTGTTCCGTAAGGCACGTGAAGGACTTGGCATCGTTCATTCCTGCTGGGACCTTCCACCTGTCCGAGAGGGACCTGACACCTTCCTCTGCCTGTTCAGCTCTCACCCACTATGCACGTCCTGGTCCAAGTGCCACAGGTGCTCTGAAGACTCCCTAAGCATGCCAGTCAGCCAGCCCTCTCTCCCCTGCTCACCAAAAGAATGTACAGTTCTGCATTTTTCTCTTGTACTTTCTTGCTTAGATGCTGTGCTGCTGCTGCTGCTAAGTCGCTTCAGTCGTGTCCGACTCTGTGTGACCCCATAGACGGGAGCCCATGAGGCTCCCCCGTCCCTGGGACTCTCCAGGCAAGAACACTGGAGTGGGTTGCCATTTCCTTCTCCAATGCATGAAAGGGAAAAGTGAAAGTGAAAACGCTCAGTCATATCTGACTCTTAGCAACCCCATGGACTGCAGCCTACCAGGCTCCTCTGTCCATGGGATTTTCCAAGCAAGAGTACTGGAGTGGGTTGCCATTGCCTTCTCCTTAGATGCTATAGAGAACTGAAAAGATGTTTTTAGGCATTTAAGTGCTTATTTGAAAAGCAAAAATAATGAATATGCCAATTAGGCACACTTTGGATTGCAAGCAACAGCATACTTGGGCTTCCCAGGTGGCTCAGTGATAAAAAAAAATCTGCCTGCCAATGCAGGAGACTCAGGAGATGCAGGTTCGATCCTTGGGTTGGGAAGATCCCCTGGAGGAGAGCATGGCAACCCACTCCAGTATTCTTGTCTGTAAAATCCCATGGACAGAGGAGCCTGGTAGGCTACAGTCCATGGGGTCACAATGAGTCAGACACGACTTGCTGACTGAGCACATACTTGACTAAAAGTGAATTAAACAATAAAGACAAATCTTGTGTTGCTGCACATATAGCCATTTTGCATTTCTTTGCCTTCCTTGTGATTAATACTAACCATCTGACTACTTCTGGGCAAAAAGTGGACATTCTAGTAATAAATGTTAGCGGTGTGTGACAATTGCTGGCCAGTTCCAGAAAATTTCAGGTCAGCAGGTATGCGTTTGTTACAGTGTCATTTCCTCCTGCCACGGCAACTTAGAAGCCTGTGGTAGATCTTTAAAATGCGAGTATCTTGGAGAATGAATCCTGAGTTTTCATCACAAGCAAAAAAATATATTTTTTCTATTTCTTTAATGCTGTGTATCTTTAGGAAACGATGCATGGTCGCTCACTGAACTTATTGTGGCCATCATTTCTCAGTGTGTCTAAGTCAGATCATTACGCCATACATCTTAAACTTGTGAAGTGCTGTATGTCAATTATATCGCAATATAACTGGAGGGAAAAAGAAGATGCAAATATCTTGGGCTCTGAATTATCTCTTGGAAAGAAATTACCCTAGAAATTCTCAGTGAGCCCTCAACTGACACTGCATGAGAAAAGAAATAATAAACCCATATGTGAAAATCCACTGGGAATTTGTAATTAACTAATTACTGTAGCAAAATTTCCCCAGTACTAGACCTCCCCAGTGAAGTTGCTCAGTCCTGTCGGAGTCTTTGTAACCTACCAGGCTCCTCCACCCGTGGGATTTTCTAGTCAAAAGTACTGGCGTGGGTTGCCATTTCCTTCTCCAGGGGATCTCCCTGACCCAGGGAATGAACCCAGTTCTCCCGCATTGCAGGTGGACGCTTTACCGTCTGAGCCACCAGGGAAGCCTGATAGCAAAACCTAGCCCATCCTAATATATTGAAACAACAAAATGAAATTTAAAGAGTTTGCAGACATAAGGAAACTAATGGAACTTCCAAACAACATCATTATATAATGAACACTTTAATTAGGAGCAGAAAGAACAGGCAGATACCACTGAGAATCTAACTACTGACATAAAGGAAAGTCTTGAGATATAACATACCTGAAAAAGACAAAGATATGAAAACAACTAACGAGATACTAATAGAAATGGAAAAAAGATTAAGTTATTTCAACTTAAGATGATTGATGTCCCTGAAGTAAAGAATCTAAAAATTAAAGAGAGTATTTATTAAAATATGAAAGAAAAATTCTGTGAAAGACCTGACTGTGCAGATCAAGAGAACAAATTGTATACCAGGAAAACTTAATACAGTATGATACTGAGGAGATATCTTCTAATTAAACTATGCAACTTTAAGGATAAAGAAAGAATTTGTCAGGTGTTCAGGCAGAAAGAGTCGGACACGACTGAGCGACTTCACTTTCACTTTCAGGCAGCAAAGCAAATTGCTTGCAAGGGAGAGAAATTAGACTGGCCACACATTTCTCCCTCAGTGAGAGAAGACGAGTGAGTTTCAAAGGAAAGGATCCTAGGCCAGGCCAGGACGTTGCTGAGGTTGGAAGGCAGAGACAGGCATCTCTCAGACATGAAAGAATCCGGAGGACACAAAGCCATGACTCTGCATGGGAAAGCCACATGACTTGACAATAAATCCAACCAATCAAAAAATTAACCAAATATAAGAACTTGGGAATGAAGAAACCATGGTAAAAAGATGTAAAGTAAACAGTAAAGCCACTTGAAGGCATATGTACACACACACACGTTTCTCACGCTGGTAAAGAATCCACCAGCCAATGTGGCAGACACAGGAGACTCAGTTTCGATCCCTGGGTCAGGACAATCCCCCAGAGAAGGAAATGGCAACCCACTCCAGTATTCTTGCCTGGAAAATTCAGAGGAACTTGGTGGGCTATAGTCTGTGGGGTCGCAAAGAGCCAGGCACAACTGAGCACACACATGTATTTGTATACATACACTCACATAACTCTGAGAATTACACTCCTTAGTAGAATGTAAATGTTGTGAATGGAAGCAAAAGTCAGGAGGGGAAGAAAAGCATCAGGAAGTAAGATACTCTTACGGCAGGGGGTCCATTGACACTGCCTAAAATTTTTTTAATGTAATTTTAAAGACACAGTATATCTAATACCTTGTTTTTAATTCTATTCATAACTTTTGAGAAAAAGCTTGACTTGAAGAAACTCCTTTGCTGCTTTAAAACAGTCAACCTTGACTAAGTGAAAGAAGCCAATCTGCAAAGGCTACGTACATATGGCTCCAACTGTATGCTATACTGGAAAAGGCAAGCTATAGAGTCGGTAAAGAGATCGTGGTTGCCAGGTGTTGGGGAGAGAGGGGTGAAGAGTGGGGGACGGAGGTGTCTGGGGCAATGAACTACTTGGTGCTGCACTGCAGTGGTGGCTACACGGCATCACCCATTGGTCTGAACCCATCAAGAATGAACTCTGATGTAACCCGGGCACTTCGGGTGATGGTGATGTGTTGGTACAGGTTCACCTGTTGTAACAGCAGTACTGCTGGTGGGGGATGCTCACAGTGGGGGCTCAGGGTAGTGGGAGCACTACAATTTCTACCCAATTCTGCTGTGAACCTAAAACTTCTCGTAAAAAAAGTAAAGCCCATTAATGTTCATTGCAGCACCTTTTACGATAGCTAGGACATGGAAGCAACCTAGATGTTCATCAACAAACGAATGGATAAAAAAGCTGTGGTACATATCCGTCCATGGGATTCTCCAGGCAAGAGTGCTGGAGTGGGTTGCCATTTCCTTCTCCAGGGGATCTTTCCAACCCAGGGATCGAACCCGGGTCTCCCACAGTGCAGGCAGATGCTTTACCGTCTGAGCCACTAGGGAAGCCCACAATGGAATATTACTCAGTCATAAAAAGGAACACATTTGAGTCAGTTCTAATGAGCTAGATGAAACTAGAGCCTATTATACAGAGTGAAGTAAGTCGGAGACAAACAAATATCATATATTAACATATGTATAAGTGGAATCTAGAAAGATGGTACTGATTAAACTATTTTCAGGGTAGCAGTAGAGAGGCAGACAGAGAACAGATTTGTGGACACAGTGGGAGGGAAAGAGAGGGTGGTACGAATTGAGAGCGTAGCATTGAAACATATACACCACCACATAAAATAGATAGCCAGTGGGAATTTGCCTTATGATGCAGGGGACTCAACCCTGCACTCTATGACAACCTAGAGGGGTGGGATGGAGTGGGAGGTGGGAGGAGGGAGGGGACCTATGTATACCTGTGGCTGATACATGTTGATATATGGCAAAAACCAACTCAATATTGTAAAGCAATTATCTTCCCATTAAAAATAAATAAATAATAAATAAAGCCTGTTCAAAAATGTAAACCTATTAAAATTTTTTACCCTATTAAAGTTTTTAAACTTATTTTTGAAAAGTGAATTTTCGTCTTCTTGCTTCACTAATTGGTGAGTACTGCAAAATTGAGTTTCCACTATTTTTGGCATTCATAGAAATCTGAGGCCTAATTTTGCTCAAGATTTCCCGGTGTCTGACAAAGAGGTTCAACTAGGTATTATTGTTGTATAATTAAAAGTCATGAAATGCCATTACGTGTAAAAAAGGAAAAAATTAGAGGGCATACGTGGGAAGTCACACAAACGAAAAGAGAAAAACATTAACCTGAAAGTGGTGATGAATTTGGCAACTTGAGGAAGACAACCCCACCACAGACACAGCTGCTCTGTGCGCAGAGCACACGCACTGCGACCCGGAAGTAATCCTGATTCATGCTCTTTTTCATACCAATTCCATTGTGTTTGGAACAGTTACTCACCTTTGCATTCATCTTGGGAATTTTCTGAACCTCCTTCCTTTCATTCAGCTCCTTTCCTAAATTTGCTTAATGTTTTTCTTTGTAAAATTTAGGAGAATGTAAAAGAATACTTTTTTGTTCCTGAGATGTGAAGTAGGCTTCAGATGCTTTTGAGACCAAAATGACTTACCAGGTTAAAACAAAAAAGGGAGGTGGAGGAAGTGAGGGTGGCAGGAACTAGAGAGCTCCAGGGTCCAAGAAACGGTCTGCTTCAGAAAACGGAGCGTGGCTCTTGCTCTCTTGCCCAACCAGGGATGGAGGAAGCTGGTCATCTCTGAAGCGGCCAGCAGCATGATCCTGGCAAATGACAGAACTGCTCTGAACCCGTTTCCTCGTTTGTAAGACAGGGATGAGACTGCCTGCCTCCTGAGGCCCTAGCACCGGAGAGGCAACGAGATGCTTTATGCCAGATTCAGCCTCCTGGACCGCGCTCAGCAGGGCTTCCCCGGATGAAATGACTCACGTGTGGATCTTCTCTGCCTGCATCTCTGCACGATCTAGACTGTCAAGCTTGTGTCTTGCTGGCTCAGTCAAGCCTGCAGATTGGTTTTACCCTGGGCCAGGGGACAGGTGTGCATGCTTGTGTGCGAGCGTGTGTGTCTGGACCTCTGAGCCCATTGAGCAGAGGTGTGCACTGGCATATTTGATGCCTGAGCGTGAACTCAGACTTCCAGTGGCAAAGAGCCTAGTTAAGAAATGTAGCCAAAATGTAAACTCTTCTTCTTTTTTAAAAAAATTGTAATTGAAATTAGTTGATTTACAATGTTGTGTTGATTTCTGCTGTACGGCAAAGTGACTCAGTTATACAGACATATATTATTTTTTATATTCTTTTCCATTATGGTTTATCACAAGATACTGAATATAGTTCCCTGTATAAATTTTTTTTCTGATTAGAAAGACGAGGACCATGGTATCCACACTGTTGGCCTGCATGTACCATTTCATCCTTTCTGCTACTTCATTCAGAGGTTTTGAGAGGAAAACAAAGAGGGAGGATGCATTTACATAAAACGTTCAATCTTCCTCGGGGAAGGACAGCGTTGCTGTTATTAGAACCCAGAGTGAACACAGGGAAGAGGCTGGTAGGAAGGTAGGTACAGGGCTGAAAGGTTTCAGGTGAGATAAAAGGTGTTCTCAGCTGAGGCTTCCCTGGTGGCTCAGAGGGTAAAGCATCTGCCTGCAATGCAGAAGAACTGGGTTTGATCCCTGGGTCAGGAAGATCCCCTGGAGAAGGCAAAGGCAACCCACTCCGGTACTCTTGCCTGGAAAATCCTATGGACAGAGAAGCCTGGTAGACTACAGTCCATGGGGGTCACAAAGAGTTGGACACAACTGAGTGACTTCACTTTCACTTTTCACATATACATAAAGTATAGTGGCTCAGTGGTAAAGAATCTGCCTGCCAATGTAGGAGACATGAGTTCCATCCCTGAGTCGGGAGGATCACCTGGAGGAGATGGCAACCCACTCCAGTATTATTACCAAGAGAACTCCGTAGTCGGAGGAGCCTGGTGGGCTACTGTCCATGGGATCACAAAGAGTTGGACACAACCAAGCGACTTTGAGAGAGAGAGATACATAAGACCAGGGTCTGAACACAGCTGAAGACCGATGTCAGAGTTACTGAATTTTATTTATTTCCATCTTTTATTTAGATGTTTTATTTAATTAAATCATGCTGAAAGTAATACAATAAGTTTAAATTAACTTCTAGATCCCCAACTATTTAGGACAGGGTAGAGCCATTTGGAAACGAAAGCTTATTTCCTACGTGTGTGCTATGTGCTCAGTCACTCAGTTGTGTCCGACTCCTTTACCACCTCATGGACTGTGGCCCACCAGGCTCCTCTGTCCATGGGATTCCAGGCAAGAATACTGAAGTGGGTTGGCATTCCCTCCTCTCGGGGATTCTCCTGACCCAGGGATTAAACCTGAGTCTCTTGCATCTCTGGCATTGGCAGACTGATTCTTTACCACTACCAGCTGGGAAGCCTAGGAGGTCAATATATTGTTCTTTATGATTTTCAAAGAATGTTTACTACACTAAGAATTTCCGTATTAAAGGTATCTTCTTTTATACGCATGACTTGGTCAAGCCCACATTTCCTGTGGATTCACTGACTGTAATGTGGGCTAATCTAACCATGTGAAAATCGAAGTCATCACTGCTCACCAGGTGGCAGCTTGCTGATGACGCAGGCAGAATTTCCAGGGGAAAAATCATCACACTGGGGACCCAGGCTTGCAGACTGAAACCTGCAAGGTGACTGCAAACATCATGGGTATTTTTAAGTCTTGTTGCGGTTCATATTGCTTGTTTTTTCGGATGTCATAACACTGACCCTCTATTAATTTTTTAAAAATGTACAGGGACTTCCCCTGGTGGTCCAGTGGTTAAGACTCTGTACTCTCAATACAGGCAGGCCAGGTTCTATCCCTGGTTAGGGAACTAGATCCCACATGCTGGAACTAATAGCCAGCACATCCAAATAAAATAAATAGGTAAAGACATTTTTAAAATTATTTTATGGAGTAGGAAATGGTAACCTACTCCAGCATTCTTGCCTGGAAAATTGCATGGACAGAAGAGCTTGGTGGGGCTACATGGGGTCACAGAGTCAGACACAATGACTATGCACATGTGCAATACATAATTTTTATTGCTGTGTAAAGCAAATAAAGATCTTTCTCAAAATAAAAAAAAATTAAAAAATTTACACCTGCCTCCTTTCAGAAAGATTTTGAGCTGTCACTGGGTCCAGTGCAGAAATGGCGAGATGTTTGCAATAAACTGAAGTAAGTGAAGAGGAGGAAGGCCCCACTCTAAGGGATGGAACAGAGGCCAGGAGAGCTGACCTGCCGTGGATGCTCACATGAGAGGGGCATCCACAGGTTATTGTAATCTTTGGTCCAAGTCCAGGAAATTAGCCAGCAATGAGGGAGGAAGCCTAGGATGAAGGGAAAGAATGCCTGAATATGTGAGCAGAGGACCACAGGGGGAAGTCAGGGTGGACCTATTTCATAGGAAGCAGTGGGCAAGGGGCTCTCAGCCAGGTCCCAGCATTGGGACCCAAGTTGGGGTAAAGGGACCTGGCAACCGTCCTAGAAGAAGAAGGTCACAGGCGGGACCCTAGGGTAGGAAGGACCAGATCAGAAGTCCTGGAACGAGCCAGAGAGTGCTGTGTGCTTAGTCGCTTCAGTTGTGTCTGTCCAGCTCTTTTCGACCCCTCTTTAGACTGTAGCCCACCAGGTTCCTCTATTCATGGGATTCTCCAGGCAAGAATACTGGAGTGGGTTGCCATGCCCTTCTCCAGAGGATCTTTCCCAACCCAGGGATCCAGTTCACATCTCTTATCCTGCATTGGCAGGTGGATTCTTTACCACTAGTGCCAGAGGGCTCGTGTTAGCAACCTGAACGAATTTCTTTCAGATAGACTCCGTTTAGTGGAGCCAAGGAACAGCTCGTCTGTTTAAGCAATCCATGAAGAAAATAAAAGATCCATCTCTAGTCACTTCCACAAGTTAAGCCACCATGAACAGCCCATTGAAAGAGATGTGACCATCTGCATCTGCCAGCTGCCAAGGAGCCCTGAAATTCTCCCAACTGGAGGTTATCAAAGATGACACACAACTCAGGAAGCCCCTGACTTGTTCAGTTTAAATTCAGGCTAATTCTTTTATGAGATGCACAGGGAGGATGGGGGAGCCCCCTGCCTCTCTGCTGACAGCAAAAAAAGTGAGGTGGGAACACCACCAGTCCAATAGCATGGGGATCAGTGCAGCCTAGTAAATCAGAGCTGCTGAGAGCCAGCAACTATTTCTATCAAAGAGAACAGAGGATTAAAACTTTCTTCACTCTCTCCAAGTTTGGAGCATTTCTTTTCTGAAAATTTTTCTTTCTAGTTCGTAGAATATAGAGGCGCATAATCCAAAAATATCATGTTTTTTTGGACTTTTGGTTGGTGATGGGGAAAGTTCAGTCTTAAATATTTCCTCCATTCATAGGTTTGGGGTGGCGTTCTGCTTTTACCTGCTGCTGTCATTCTAAGGGGGATGTTGGCAAAACTGTCCTGAGCAGCAGGCCTTCAAATATAAAAGCACTCTAGAGGAAGTGTCCCTCGATACTTCCCTTCTCCCTGGTCCCTTGAAGCACATCCATGGAATGCCACTGGACATCTGCCACTGGAGGGCATTAGACATCATTTAATTTGCTACACAATGACTTTTGACCTCTGCATTTGATTCACTCGAGTCACTATCTTGTTCTCATTGTCATGGTCAGACATTTATTCATCTGTGTCCATGTGCAGAGAACAGAAATAGATCTGTAGATTCAGGATGATCCTTTAAGAAGCTCTCAGTCTAATGGGAACACACCTATATAAAGGTAAGTAACAACTGCTGCTGTGCCTAGTCGCTCAGTCGTGTCTGACTCTTTGTGACCCCATGGACTGTAGCCCACCAGGCTCCTCTGTTCATAGGATTCTCCAGGCAAGAATGCTGGAGTGGGTTGCCATGCCTTCCTCCAGGGGATCTTCCTGACCCAGAGTCTCTGATGTCTCCTGCATTGACAGGTGGGTGCTTTACCACGAGCACCGCCTGGGAAGCCCCACTATGGTAGGGTCAAATCGGAGTGGCACACACTGTCAAAAAGCCCCAGCAACATGGTTCTCGGCGGGGGGGCAGGGGGAGCGGGCAGTGAGCATTTTGGGAAAGCCACGCGGACCCCCATGAGGACCCTACTAAGAAGTGGACTCCATCATCTTGGCTAGCCATAGGAACAGGCCAACTTCTTCATTATTACAGACTGTTGAGCAATTTGGAAGCACCCATTTCAGGGATCACTCCATCTATTTCTCCCTAAATTTATTCCTAGACACCACAAGCTACAAATCTCTTTTCTAAGCCTATAAATAGAATAACATGTAAACGAAAAATAGAAT
This sequence comes from Bison bison bison, assembly GCF_000754665.1. Taxonomy (NCBI): domain Eukaryota; kingdom Metazoa; phylum Chordata; class Mammalia; order Artiodactyla; family Bovidae; genus Bison; species Bison bison. Next base: position 5,012,507 of record NW_011494871.1, read on the forward strand.
AGAATATATGATCCATCATTCGTTAATTCAGGAAGCATAAAGCAGCCTTGGCTTTCAGCCCTGGCTCACCTCAGAGGACAGTAAGAACTGAAATAACTAGGAGCAAAGCAATTAGAGGATGATTTTCACTTTACAGAGTCCCAGGGGCTCCTTTTAGTGCTTCCCTAGGGGATTTAAATATTTAAGTACTGTTTTACAGACCGTTAACTCTTGCAACTGGAGGAGGAAGAAGGGATGGTGGTCAGGAAAAGAGCAGATTCAAGCCTGGAGGATTAGAAGGCAGGGCCAACAGTAGATCAATAAGTCCAATAACTCTTACTCGTATCCTGCTCATGTAGGATAGAAAGTCCTCAAAGCACAAAACAGACATTCTCTATTTTAATCTTAACATCAATAAGGCATGATGATAAATTCAAAAACTGAGCAGTTCAAGGGATGAGTAGAGGTACCATAGAGGATTTTTAGGGCACTCAAGCTACTCTGAATGATACCATCGTGGTAGATACATGCCATTGTACATTCAACCAGACTTGTAAAATGTACAGCACCATGAGTGAACCTTAATGGAAACTCTGGACCTTAGTGTTGATGATCAACCATGTAAGCTCACTGATCATAACAAAGGTACCACGCTGGTGGGGTTGTTGTTACCAGGCGGGGGTGCGGAGGAGTCCCAGAAATCTTGTACATCTGCTCAGTTTTGCTGTGAAGCTAAAACTGATTTTAAAAATAGTCTATTTTAGAAAAGTGAGAGTTTAAATTTTGACGAGGAATAACATTTTCAAAAACCCCATCAAATGTTTGAAGAGTTTGTTGCAGAAGGTTAATGAGAGGCAGAGGTGTACCTCTCATGGGTTTGAAATGGAGTTTCCATTTCCTTCTCTACAGATGGTCATCAAAGGGAGGGTGGTGGAGAGCTGAATGGTAAGAGCACTACAGTTACTAAATGCGTGTTGCAGTACACAGTGTAATGTGTATAAAATAGCATGTAAATTACCTGTATGTGCAAATTCTTTGTACATTCATAGTCAGCTGTTAGTATTCCCAGGCTACAAACAGTGGGACACGGTAGCAGGGGTAGCCAGTTAAATTCGGTTCAGTTCAGTCACTCAGTCATGTCTGACTCTTTGCCACCCCATGAATCGCAGAACGCCAGGCCTCCCTGTTCATCACCAACTCCCGGAGCCCACCCAAACTCATGTGCATCGAGTTGGTGATGCCATCCAGCCAACTCATCCTCTGTAATCCCCTTCTCCGCCTGCCCCTAATCCCTCCCAGCTTCAGGGTCTTTTCCAATGAGTCAACTCTTTGCATGAGGTGGCCAAAGTATTGGAGTTTCAGCCTCAGCATCAGTCCTTCCAATGAACGTCCAGGACTGGTCTCCTTTAGGATG
>NW_011494871.1:5013999-5015795 GCF_000754665.1 Bison bison bison
GTGAGTCGTGTCCGACTCTTTGCAGCCCCATGGACTGTAGCCTACCAGGCTCCTCTGTCCATGGGATTTTCCAGGCAATAGTACGGGAGTGGGTTGCCATTTCCTTCGCCAGCGGATCTTCCTGACCCAGGGATCGAACCCAAGTCTCCCGCATCATAGACAGACGCTTTACCGTCTGAGCCACCATGACCTTTGTTGGCAAAGTAATGCTTTTTAATATGCTATCTACGTTGGTCATAACTTTCCTTCCAAGGAGTAAGCGTCTTTTAATTTCATGGCTGCAGTCACCATCTGCAGTGATTTTGGAACCCAAAATAATAAAGTCTGACACTTTCCACTGTTTCCCCATCTATTTCCCATGAAGTGATGGGACCAGATGCCATGATCTTCGTCTTCTGAATGCTGAGCTTTAAGCCAACTTTTTCACTCTCCTCTTTCACTTTCATCAAGAGGCCTTTGAGTTCCTCTTCATTTTCTGCCATAAGGGTGGTGTCATCTGCATATCTGAGGTTATTGATTTCTTCCGGCAATCTTGATTCCAGCTTGTGCTTCTTAAAGCCTATCGTTTCTCATGATGTACTCTGCTTATAAGTTAAATAAGCTGGGTGACAATATACAGCCTTGACGTACTCCTTTTCCTATCAGTGGTGTCCAATTCTTATGCCACCCCTTTTACTGTAGCCCACCAGGCTCCTCTGTCCATGGGATTCTCCAGGCAAGAATACTGGAGTGGGTTGCCATTTCTTACTCCAGGGGAGCTTCCCAACCCAGGGATCGAACCCATGTCTCTTACAGCTCCTGCACAGGTTCTTTACCACTAGTGCCACCTGGGAAGCACAATTCAGTACAGAGGGAGAGGACTACCCCCAAATAGAAGTATTGAGTGGGTGAGGCATACTAGACTTTCTGTGGGCCTAACAACTGTTCAGATTTGTACATTTGGAGACCACCTGGCGACGCATCCCACTGCCCAGGCTTAGGAGCTTAGGGAGTCGGGGTACTCGGAAAACAAACCGAATTCTTCCAGGTGCCCCTTCCAGACAGAAGGGGAGCAGGAGGGCCAACAGCTGGCACTCGGGGTCCTGATAGCCCCAGCGGGAGGGTCACTGCTGAGACATCCAGCCCCATCTCATTGTTCCGCGCCGGAGTTTCCTCCTTGGGCAGAGGCCCGGAGCCGAGCCGGGAGCCGAGCGGGAAGGGGACGGACCGGGCGGGAGTGTGGGGTGTCTATTGCGGCCGCTCCTTCCCCTCTCCGGGAGCTCGGGTTTCCCGGGGTGTGTGCGGATTCTCAATAAAAAGGGAAAAGCACGATCCAAGTTAATTTTCCAGCGCCGAGAGGAAATGCTGTTTCCTGCATCGTACAAAACTGGTGCCAACAAGACTGACACAGGAGCCCATTGTCCCGCTAACAATGTAGTGATGGGGGGAGGACGCCTGAGAAAACAGACCTCGGGCCGCCGTGCGCGTTTGATCTTCCCCTGTAAGTGCGAGTGTGAGAGCGTGTGTGTGCGCGCGCGCAGTAGAAAGATACTTAGGTTGGTAGAGATGGGCCCTGCGCTTTTCCGTCCTGTCTTCGTCTCCAACGATGCCAAGAGAGACCTAGCCCCCCAAAGCACCCAGGGCACAAAAAAAGAGAAAAAAACGATAGAAAGGAAAGGAGAAGGAAAAAGGCAAGATTCACCCCAAACTCACCCTACAGGCTCATCTCAAACCCTCCAAGGCCTGGGTCAAAGGCAGACCCGAAACTCCCAACTCAATTCCACCCCAGGCCAAGCGCGCTCCTCCCGCCAACTGAG
>NW_011494871.1:5015895-5016046 GCF_000754665.1 Bison bison bison
CAAGAGTCTTCTCCAACACTGCAGTTCAAAAGCATCAATTCTTCGGTGCTCAGCTTTCTTCACAGTCCAATTCTCACATCCATACATGACCCCTGGAAAAACCACGTGAGTCATGTCCGACTCTTTGCAGCCCCATGGACTGTAGCCTACC
>NW_011494871.1:5016188-5023979 GCF_000754665.1 Bison bison bison
GCGGTGACTTGAAGACGCCCGCACTGTCTGGTTAGTTTCACCTGGGCGCCCCGGGGTCAGAGCCTCTGCCTGAGGACACGTTGCTACAGGCTCCAAAAGGACGCGGGTTCATCCCAGCGCCCAAATGTAACCTCCCCGCCCTTCGCCCGCTCACGTAGCCCGGGGTTTGGGGACGTGAAGTGCTGGCGAGGAGGCGGCTCCGGCCACCGCATGGGCTGGGCGATAAACAATCTCACAGGATACACAACACCCTGGACTGTCACAAGTCCCTCTCAGGAAAAGATAAATAACATCTGAGGAGCCGCGTCGCAGCTTCCCGGGGCCGAATAAAAACTCTGGGAGAAGTAAGTAAACAACAGAACGAAAAGAGTTTCCCCCAGCTTTGGCCACAGAGGAATCAGACGCACTGCCCTTCCCCTGCACTCCCTGATGGGGGTTTCTTCTGGGGGTGGGGCGGGGGAAACAAAATAAACCCTACACGGTGCACTTTGTCCTTTAAACCGATTGGCAATTGTCACTTTCTGGGTAAGGAGCCTGTTTCCTGGGCACAGTAAGAAATCTTACTTACAGGGGTTGAGATGTCCTCGGTTTTCTAGAGGAGGAGGCCAAAGAAGAATTTCCTGAGGAAACGACTTTTTTTTCCCAAGGTTTGCTCCTCAGGATTGGAGCTGTCAGCTACAAAACCATCCTCGCATCTGTGGCTCCATCTTGATTTTTTGTAAACAGTTTGCCGAATCAGAGGTGAGGATATGACAGGGAGAAAATTGACATGGAGACAAAATCCAGGCCAGAGAATTATAAACGCTCAGTGGGTACAATTAAATGGCTGTTAAAAATGCACACCTATAGCAATCCCACTCCTGGATATGCCTGTATGCCTGAGTGCTCAGTGGTGTCCGACTCTTTACGACTCCGTGGACTGTAGCCCGCCAGCCTCCTCTGTCCTTGGGATTTTTCAGGCAAGAATACTGGAGTGGGTTGCCATTTCCTTCTCCAGGGGATCTTCCCAACCTGCATCTCCGCATTGGCAGGGGTATTCTTTACCACTGCACCACCTGCAAAGCACTTCTGGGCATATATCCAGAAAAAAACATGGTCTGGAAAGATACATGCAGCTCTATGTTTACAGCAGCACTATTCACAAATGCCAAGACAAGGAGGCAACCTAGATATCTATTAACACACGAGTGAATAAAGAACATGTGGTACATATATACAATGGAATACTTCTCAGCCATGAAAAGAATGAAACAACGCCATTTGCAGCAACATGGATAGGCCTAGAGATTAGAGTAACAGGCATATTTGGTCTTGGAGTATTAAAATGAAGCAGGTCAAAGGCTAACAGGGTTTTGCCAAGAGAATGTACTGCTCATAGCAAACACCCTCTTCCAACAACACAAGAGAAGGCTCTACACCATCATCTGGACATCACCAGATGATCAATACTGAAATCAGACTGATTATACTCTTTGCAGCCAAAGATGGAGAAGCTCTACACAGTCAGCAAAACCAAGACCAGGAGCTGACTATGGTTCAGATCATGAACTCCTTATTGCCAAATTCAGACTTAAATTGAAGAAAGTAGGCAAAACCATTAGACCATTCAGTATGACCTAAATCAAATCCCTTACGATTATACAGTGGAAGTGACAAATAGATTCAAGGGATTAGATCTGATAGAGTGCCTGAAGAACTATGGATACAGGTTCGTAACATTGTACAAGAGGCAATGATCAAGACACTCCCCAAGAAAAAGAAATGGAAAAGGCAAAATAGTTGTCTGAGGAGGCCTTACAAATAGCTGAGAAAAGAAAAGACATGAAAAGCACAGGAGAAAAGGAGAGATATAGCCATTGAATGCAGAGTTTCAAAGAATAGCAAGGAGAGATAAGAAAGCCTTCCTCAGTGATCAGTGCACAGGAATAGAGGAAAACAATAGAATGGAAAAGACTAGAGATCTCTTCAAGAAAATTAGAGATACCAACGGAACATTTTATGCAAAGATGGGCACAATAAAGGACAGAAAGTGTATGGACCTAACAGAAGCAGAAGATTTTAAGAAGAGGTGACAAGAATACACAGAACTATACAGAAAAGATCTTCATGACCCAGATAACCACGACAGTGTGATTGCTCACCTAGAGCCAGACATCCTGGAATGTGAAGTCAAGTGGGCCTTAGAAAGCATCACTACGAACAAAGCTAGTGGAGGTGATGGAATTCCAGTTGAGCTATTTCAAATCCTAAAAGATGATGCTGTGAAAGTGCTGCACTCAATATGCCAGCAAGTTTGGAAAACTCAGCAGTGGCCACAGGACTGGAAAAGGTCAATTTTCATTCCAATTCCAAAGAAATGCAATGCCAAAGAATGCTCAAACTTCCACACAATCGCACTCATCTCACACACTAGCAAAGTAATGCTCAGAATTCTCCAAGCCAGGCTTCAACAGTATGTTAACTGTGAAATTCCAGATGTTCAAGCTGGATTTAGAAAAGGCAGAGGGACCAGAGATCAATTGCCAACATCCGTTGGATCATCGAAAAAGCAAGAGAGTTCCAGAAAAACATCTACTTCTGCTTTGCTGACTAGGCCAAAGCCTTTAACCTTGTGGATCACAACAAACTGGAAAATTCTTCAAGAGATGGGAATACCAGACCACCTGACCTGCCTCCTGAGAAATCTGTATGTAGGTCAAGAAGCAACAGTTAGAACTGGACTTGGAACAACAGACTGGTTCCAAATAGGAAAAGGAGTACATCAGGGCTGTATATTGTCACCCTGCTTATTTAACTTATATGCAGAGTACATCATGAGAAATGCCTGACTGGATGAAGCACAAGCTGGAATCAAGATTGCTGCAAGAAATATCAATAACCTCAGATATGCAGATGACACCACCCTTAGGGCAGAAAGCAAAGAAGAACTAAAGAGCCTCCTGATGAAAGTGAAAGAGGAGAGTGAAAAAGTTGGGTTAAAATTCAACATTCAGAAAACTAAGATCATGGCATCTGGTCCCATCACTTCATGTTAACTAGATGGGGAAACAATGGAAACAGTAACAGACTTTATTTTTTTGGGCTCCAAAATCACTGCAAATGGTGACCTCAACCATGAAATTAAAAGACAGTTGCTCCTTGGAAGAAAAGTTATGACCAACCTAGACACCATATTAAAGAGCAGAGACATTACTTTGCCAACAAATGTCCTTCTAGTCAAGGCTATAGTTTTTCCAGTAGTCATGTATGGATGTGAGCGTTGGACTATAAAGGAAGCTGAGCACCAAGGAATTGATGCCTTTGAACTGTGGTGTTGGAGAAGACTCTTGAGAGCCCCTTGGATTGCAGGGAGATCCAACCAATCCATCCAAAAGGAAATCAGTCCTGAATATTCATTGGAAGGACTGATGCTGAAGCTGAAACTCCAATACTTTGGCCACCTGATGTGAAGGACTTACTCATTTGAAAAGACCCTGATGCTGGGCAAGATTGAAGGCAGCAGGAGAAGGGGACGACAGAGAATGAGATGGTTGGATGGCATCACTGACTGGATACACGTGAGTCTGAGCAAGCTCCATGAGTTGGTGATGGACAGGGAGGCCTGGCGTTCTGCAGTCCATGGGCTCACAAAGAGTTGGACATGACTGAGCGACTGAACTGAACTGAACTGAACTGAGAGATTATCATACTAAGTGAAGTAAGTCAGAGAAAGACAAACATCATATAATATCACTTATATGTGTAATCTACAAATATGAAAAAATGAACTTATTTACAAAAGAGAGACAGATTCACAGACGTGGAAAACAAACTTACAGTTACCAAAGGTGAAGGGATAAATTAGGAGCTTGGGATTAGCATATGCACACTACTATATGAAAACAGGTAACCAACAAGGGCCTACTGTACAGTACAGGGAACTCTCCTCAATACTCTGTAATGATCTATATGGGTCAAGAGTCTGAAAAAGAGTGAATATATATGCATTGTAACTGAATGTGCATGTAACTGAAGCCCTTTGCTGTACCCCTGAAACTAATACAACATTGTAAATCAACTCTACTCTGACAGAAGAAAATAAATAATTCAATGAGTTTTTTTTTTTTAAACACACAGCTAAAGGGTTTACCATTCTCCCACCTGGAATTTGAGTACCCAAAACAGTCTACTGTCCTCTGTGAGGGAGCCAGGTCCGGGCCTCTGAAAGTCAGTGCTAAGGCACTGGGCCTCTTCTCCTCCTCGCTTCTTGCTGCAAAAACTCAGGTAGCACCTAGATAGCCAGTCTCCACAGCCCAAGCAGAACCTCTTAAGTCCAGCCCCAGACCCATATTTCCATCATTCTCTTTGTTGTTGTTCAGTCAAGTCGAACTCTTTGCAACCCCATGGACTGCAGCATGCCAGGCCTCCCTGTCCTCCACTATCTCCTGGAGTTTGCTCAGATTCATGTCCAGAGTCAGTGATGCCATCCAACCATCTCATCCTCCATTGCCCCCTTCTCTTCCTGCCCTCAATCTTTCACAGTATGGGGATCTTTTCCAATGAGTTAGCTCTTCACATCAGGTGGCCAAAGTGTTGGAGGTTCAGATTCAGCATCAGTCCTTATATTGAAGACCCTATCGTTCTGCCTTTTCCAAATGTCAAGTAAATCACACAGTATGAGGCTTTTGTGTCTGGCTTCTTTCATTTAGCAAACGCTTTTGAAATTCATCCATATTGTTGCCCTTTTCAGCAATTCATTCCTTTTTATTACTGAGTAGTATTCCATTTCTGGAAGTATCACAGCTTATTTACCCATTCACTAGGTGATGGACATTTGGGTGGGTTCCAGCTTTCAGCATTATGAAAAAAAACTGCTACAAACATTTGCATATGGGTCTTCGTATGGGCATAAACTTTCATTTCTCTTGGATTAATACTTAGGAGTGGGATTGTCATTTGCTGCTGCTGCTGCTGCTAAGTCGCTTCAGTCGAGTCCGACTCTGTGTGACCCCATAGATGGCAGCCCACCAGGCTCCCCCGTCCCTGGGATTCTCCAGGCAAGAACACTGGAGTGGGCTGTCATTTCCTTTGGAGACCAGCAATTAACAAGAAACTGCCCAACTGTTTTCTGAAATGCTGTACCTGTTTGCATTCCTACCAGCAATATACACAGGTTCGAGTTGTTCTGCGCCCCTGCTGGCCAGATAAAGCTTTTCACAGATAGCAACATCTTAATTACTTCAAACCTGTTACATTCACGATCATTATATCATTAGTAATGTGTGACTATATCTTAAACTTCTCACTCTATAAGCTGAAATTGGATTTTAGGTCTAATCCTTATTCCAAAGTAGTAAATCTCATGTAATACAATTTGGGCAGTGCCTAGAGTTGACTCATTGGAAAAGACTCTGATGCTGGGAGGGCTTGGGGGCAGGAGGAGAAGGGGACAACAGAGGATGAGATGGCTGGATGGCATCACCGACTCGATGGATGTGAGTCTGAGTGGACTCCGGGAGTTGGTGATGGACAGGGAGGCCTGGCGTGCTGTGATTCATGGGGTCGCAAAGAGTCGGACACGACTGAGCGACTGAACTGAACTGAACTGAACTAAGGGACTGGGAGTTGGACCATAAAGAAGGCTGAACATGGAAGAATTGATGCTTTTGAATTGTGGTGCTGGAGAAGACTCTCGAGAGTCCCTTGGACAGCAAGGAGATCAAACCAGTCAATCCTAAAGGAAATCAACCCTGACTATTCATTGGAAGGACTGATGCTGAAGCAGAAGCTCCAATACTTTGGCCACCTGATGTGAAGAGCCAACTGATTGGAAAAGAACCTGATGCTGGGAAAGATTGAGGACAGGAGGAGAAGGGGGCGACAGAGGATGAGATGGTTAAATGGCATCACCAACTCAATGAACATGAATTTGTGCAGGCTCCGGGAATTAGTGAAGGACAGGGAAGTCTGGTGCACCACAGTCTACTGGGTCACCAAGAATCAGACACAATTTAGCAAATGAACAACAACAACAAAATAGGGACAAAATTCAGATTAATGGTTGCCAGGTCCTGGTGGTGAGGGGAGGGTTTTTCTACAAAGGGGCACAAGACAACTCTTTAAGATGATAGAAATATCCTGGATCTTGATTGTGGTGATTATGCAATATACATTTGTCAACTCATAGAACTGTACACCCGGAAAGGTAAATTTTATTGTATATAAATTATACTTCAATAAAATGGGCTCAGAAAAAGCTCTGTCCTCATTTTTAATAGTTATTTTCAAGTGACTTGCAGGGAGATAAAAGAAAGTAAAAGTGTGAAAAGTGTTAGTGGCTCATTTGTATCCAACTCTTTGTGACTCCATGGATGGTAGCCCACCAGGCTCCTCTGTCCATGGGATTTTCCAGGCAAGAATACTGGAGTGGGTTGCCATTTCCTTCTCTAGCAGATCTTCCTCAACCCAGGGAACGAACCCAGTTCTCCTGCATTGCAGGCAGATTCTTCACCATCTAAGCCATGAGCAGGGGCTAGTGCAGGGAGATGGCATTCAGTAGACATTTGTTGAATGAATGAATGAGTCTCTATGGAAGTTCTGCCTTTTGATGAAGTTATACTGTACAGTTCCCTTGTGGCTCAGCTGGTAAAGAATCTGCCCGCAATGCAGGAGACCTGGGTTCGATCCCTGGGTTGGGAAGATCCCCTGGAGAAGGGCATGGCTACCCACTCCAATATTCTGGCCTGGAGAATTCCATGGACTGTATAGTCCATGGGGTCATAAAGAATCAGACACGACTGAGTGACTTTCGTTTTACACTGTATATTGTACAGAAATGAGAGTAGAAAAGAGTAGGTGCTCTGGTTCCCTCTGGTGCCCTGCTCTCTGCCTGAGGAACCTGCCTGCTCTGCAACCCTCTGGAGCAAGCAGTGCCCGGAGGATGAAGTCAGCTTTCCGAGGAAGTCTTACTCGTCTGGAGTTGGAACATTCATCTGGCAAACACCCAGTACTGAAATAAGCAGATGTTGTTTGGAGGATCCGAGTGTACAAGGCTGTGCTGGGCATTCCCCACACAGGAGAACTTCCCATTGCAGGGCAGGAGAGGATTCTAAAAATACGAGTGTCACCCCCAAGGATCGAGATTTCCTTCTACGTTTCTAATCTAGCAACTGCCTTTCAAAATTTATTACAGAATAGGTAATAAAACAACCCTTAATTTAAATATTAATAATATACTACTACTAAGTACTGTGCGAATACAGCTGACTTTAGGAAAATAGGAGAATATGCCCATTTGTATTTCTAGACCAGTTACTTTGTAGCCCTTTTTTGGCTTAAAGCTCAACATTCAGAAGACGAAGATCATGGCATCTGGTCCCATCACTTCATGGGAAATAGAGGGGGAAACAGTGTCAGACTTTATTTTTTTGGGCTCCAAAATCACTGCAGACGGTGACTGCAGCCATGAAATTAAAAGACGCTTACTCCTTGGAAGGAAAGTTATGACCAACCTAGATAGCATATTCAAAAGCAGAGACATTACTTTGCCAACAAAGGTTTGTCTAGTCAAGGCTATGGTTTTTCCTGTGGTCATGTATGGATGTGAGAGTTGGACTGTGAAGAAGGCTGAGCACCGAAGAATTGATGCTTTTGAACTGTGGTGTTGGAGAAGACTTTTGAGAGTCCCTTGGACAGCAAGGAGATCAAACCAGTCAATCCTAAAGGAAATCAACCCTGACTATTCATTGGAAGGACTGATGCTGAAGCAGAAGCTCCAATACTTTGGCCACCTGATGTGAAGAGACAACTCCC
>NW_011494871.1:5024079-5031164 GCF_000754665.1 Bison bison bison
GGAGGAGAAGGGGACAACAGAGGATGAGATGGCTGGATGGCATCACTGACTCGATGGACGTGAGTCTGGGTGAACTCCGAGAGTTGATGATGGACAGGGAGGCCTGGAGTGCTGCGATTCATGGGGTTGCAAAGAGTCGGACACGACTGAGCAACTGAACTGAACTGAACTTTCTCTACAAATATCATCAGTTCAGTTCAGTCGCTCAGTGGTGTCCAAATCTTTGCAACCTCATGGACTGCAGCACACCAAGCTTCCCTGTCCATCCTTTTTCAGAAAAAATATTTATTTATTTATTTACTTGGCTATACTAGGTCCTAGCGGCATACAGAATCTTGAATCTTAGTTGTGAAGTCTTAAGCACTGGACCTGGAGAAGGAAATGGCAACCCACTCCAGTATTCTTGCCTGGAAAATCCCATGAACAGAGGTGGGCTACAGTCCATAGTGTTGCAAAAGAGCTGGACACAACTTAGCCACTAAAGAACAACCACTGGACCACCAGGTAAGTCCACTCTGCTCACTTTTAAATCAGGTTGTTTTTGTTGTTGAGTTTGTAGATGTTTTTTATATATTCTGAGTGGTGTTGTTCAGTCACTCAGTTGTGCCCGACTCTTTGCAACCCCATGGAGTGCAGCATGCCAGGCTTCTCTGTCCTTTGCTATCTCCCAGAGTTTGCTCATTGAGTCGGTGATGCCGTCCAACCATCTCATCCTCTGTTGTCCCCTTCTCCTGCCCTCAATCTTCCTTAGATCAGGGTCTTTTCCAGTGAGTCAGTTCTTCACATCAGTTGGCCAAAGTATCGGAGCTTCAGCTTCAGCATTAGTCCTTCCGGTGAATATTCAGGGTTGATTTCCTTTAAGATTGACTGGTTTGATCTCCTTGCTGTCTAAAGGACTCTCAAGAGTCTTCTCTAGCACCACATTCTGGATATTAACCCCTTATTAGATATATGATTTTTAATGTTCTGTGTTTTATTCATCTCATTTTAAAAGGAGACTGGACCTACCCTGCTTCAAAGAGGACAATTCTGTGCTGGCATTCTAGTTTCAGAGCACTAGTGGGGTGAGGCTGAGGGGGACTTCAGCTGAAAGCACATCTTTTCTTAGCCTCCCCTCTTCTCTCACCCCTAAACCTCCCCCTGCCCAGGGTCTTCCCCCAAGACAGCACTTATACCAGAATGCCCATCTCAGCTCTGCTTGCAGATAGCAGACCCACAACTTCAGGCTTAACTGATACTTGTGAAGGGGAGAAAGCTTGGAAAGACCGCCCACACACCAGCGAGGCCCTGGCCCCTGAAAGAACGTGAGCTGTCTGCACAGAGAGTCTCTGCCAATGACCACTGTCCCCAGGGTGCTCAACCAAAGCCATTTCGCAAGAGATCAATGAAGAGACAGTATAGAAATGTTACTTTATCAACCAGACAGGAAATGCAAGATATTGCTTAACCTTTTTTTTTAAGATTTTTTTTTTTTTGGCATGGACCATTTTAAAAGTCTTTTTTGAATTAGTTGCAATACTGTCTGTTTTATGTCTTGGTTTTTTGGCCGAGAGGCATATGGGGGTCTTAGCTCCTGGACTAGGGATCGAACCTGCACCCTCTGCATTGGAAGACGAAGTCTTAACCACTGGACTGCCAGGGAGGTCCCTGATTTACTTTTAAAGAGAGACGATTTGCTGACTGTTTGCCTGTCAACCCATGTTACTCTATTAGACCCTCTTCTTGCGGGGCTCTTTTAGGACAAGAGGTGTGTGTGTCAGGGATAAGCCCTGAAAGATGAGATGCAGTCAGCAGAAGATGGACAAGAACTTGTCCCTGGACAGAGGAGAGAGACTGTTCAAGGGCCCTGAGGCAAAACTAAAACCCCCCAAGCATCCAACACTAACCAGAAAAGCAGAGTGTCTCGGAGACCCAGGGAAGCCAGTGTGCTTGGTGCTTGTGGAGTCCCAGATAAAGGAGGATGGGGTAAAGCTGAGAGGAAAGTAAAGCCCAGATCACACAGGGCCTCGTTGGAAAGGCATATGGATCTTATCTGAGATGTAATGTGAAGGTTTTAGGGATCATGATAACACAATCTGTTTTCCATTTTTATAAGGTTATTTGATTCCGGAATTTCTTGTGTTAATAGGGAAGCTTCTGCAAGTTCAAAAGAAAAATGATTGACAACTGCAAGGGTAAGAGATGCACTTTTCCATGTATCTTTGACATTGTTAAACCTATTTAGGTACTTCCTTGGCGGGCTACAGTCCATGAGGTCACAAAGAGTCAAACAGGACTGAGTGATTCAGTGCGCATGCGCGCACACACACACACACACACACACACACACACACACACACACACTCGTGGTCCAGTGGTTGAGAATCTGCCTTGCAATACAGGGGATGTGGATTCAGTCCCTGGCTGGGACTAACAACTAAGCCCATGCTGCAATGAAAGATCCTGTGTGACACAATTAAGATCTTGGGCCACATCTAAGACCCGATGCAGCCAAATAAATGAATATTAGATTTTTGTTTAAAAAACTATTTAAATTTCCAGGCTAGTACAGGAAGGGCTAAGGAGAGTAGCTGGTCTGATTTTAAAAGTAAACTGATCCAAGTCCATAGGTATATGAAGCCATTCGAAGATTTCAATTTTCTCTTTGTACTCTAAGCGAAAGACGAACATTAGTTGAACAATGTTTATTTGATTAGAGAATTTCAGGCAGATCTTAACATTCAGGAGGCTTATTTTGATAGATAATATGCAAAAGGCTTCGGTGATCTTTGGCAAAAATACCATTAAGCTTTGAATTTGGAAATTCTGCTTGCATGTATTGCCGTTTTTAAAATGACAGCTACTATTTCAAAGCCTAAATGAATATAACAGAAATCATTCTTTAAATGAAAGATAAAAGGGTGACTATGCAAATTTTATCCATTTAAAAGATGAGTAATTTCCATCAAACTAATTTCCATCAAAGTTTTCTGTTATACTTTCCTTCTTGAAATCTTATATAAACTCGTTCATTTCTCTGCAATTGAAAATGTTGTATGGGTAACTTATTTGCCATAATCTTTTTGCAACTGACAGTTTCAATAGTGAAATAATTGTTTTTCCATGTATCCCTAAAGCTGTTAAAAGGCATTTTAATCACCAGCATTTTCTTTCTTACAAGTTTTACTCTGGCTGTTCTGTGGAGAATATTTTAAGCACAGGTGGCAGTGGAAATGAGACCAGTAAGAAGGTCACTGGGCACATACAGGCGAGACTTGGGGGTGGCTCAGAACATGTTATGGAGAGAGGCAGGGGCTGAGATGAAGGAATCCTGGATGGTGGCCATGTTTCTGGCTTGAGCAGATAGCTAAACAGTACCACCAGGTACCAAGATGGGGAAACTGGGAGAGGCACTGGTTTGCCAGGGCAAAGGAATCCAGAGCTGCCCTACAACATGTCACCTTTAAAACAGAGCCTCCATCCAATCAGGGTCCTCAAGTAGGCAGGGCGATGGAGGAGTCAGGAAGCTGGAGAGGTTTGAAGGACAAACCTAGACAGTGTATTAAAAAAAGCAAAGATATCTATCATCTTGTCGACAAAGATCCATATAGTCAAGTCTATGGTCTTTCCAGTAGTCATGTACAGATGTGAGAGCTGGACCATAAAGAAGGCAGAGCACTGAAGAATTAATATTTTCAAACTGTGTTGCTGAAGAAAACTCTTGAGAGTCCCTCGGACTGCAAGATCAAATCAGTCAGTCCTAAAGGAAATGAGCCCTGAACATTCATTGGAAGGACTGATGCTGAAGATATAATACTTTGGCCACTTGATGTGAAGAGCTGACTCCTTGGAAAAGACCCTGATGCTGGGAAAGATTGAGGGCAGGAGGAGAAGGGGACAACAGAGGATGAGACGGTTGGATGGCATCACCAATTTAATGGACAGGAACTTGGGCAAACTTCAGGAGATGGTGAGGGACAGGAAGGCCTGGTGTGCTGCAGTCCACGGGGTCGCAAAGAGTCGGACATGACTCTGCAGCTGAACAACAACAATAGAGTATGTAAGTCACAAGACAAGAGGAGGTCACATGGACAGAAAGGACAGAGGAGAGGGCAGAGCCTAGGACAGCACTGGAAGCCAACCTTTAGAAGTCGTGTATGAGTCTAAGCGGGGAGGGAGAAGCCTGTAATAGATTCTGCAAAAGAACTGCCAGAGAAGCAGGAGAAAAACGGGAAAGTGCAGCCTCAGAGGAACCGGGAGAAGAGCCTGCTTGAAGATGAGGATGTGGGTCGGGAAGATGGATGCACAGACAAAGTGAGACGAGAACAGAGAGAGTGTCCGCTGGATTGGGAGTCAAGAGGAGTCCGGCAACTTTGACAAGGACAGAAGTGAGGTTGGAGTGGGTGTGAGGAGTGAGTGAGTGAGAGGTACTTCTTGAGAAGTTTTGCTCAAAGGAGAGCAGAAGCCGGAGGAGAACAGAGAATCTCATGTCACTGGTGGTAGGAGGGTGCTGGGGAAGCCAGTGATGAGCTGGGAAGTGCTTAACAACCCCCTTTGGAAACCAAAATCTTCACTCGGTATAAATACCCTATCTGGGCTTCCCAGGTGGTGCTAGTGGTAAAGAACCTGCCTGCCAGTGCAGGAGATGCCTGAGACAAGGGTTTGATCCCCGGATCGGGAAGATCCCCTGGAGGAGGGTACGGTAACCCAGTCCAGCATTCTTGCCTGGAGAATCCCATGGACAGAGGAGCCTGGCGGGCTGCAGTCCATGGCGTTGCGAAAGAGCTGGTGACGACTGAGTGACTGAGCACACAGACACAATACTCTGTGCGTGACCAATTCCAAGCCACCAACACGATGTCAAAGATGCAATCGTGATGTCAACACGATTGAAAATACCTGAAAATTTAATAACTGGCTCTGAGGAGCCAGGGCAACCCATCTCCTAAGGAGAGAGACAGAGTGTTGTTTCAGGACAAAGGAAGCATAACCGAGGGAGGTGAAATGGGGGTGGGAGAGTAGGGGGTGGTGGAGTGGGGACAAGGTTCCCATCAGGATGGAGTCCTTGCCAAGTAAGCGCACGCCCAGGGATGCTGGTGCTGGCAGAACAGAAGTGGTGTTGGAACAGCTGCAGCAGGGAGGGCTAGTGGGAGACAGGGGTGTGGGGTTACAGTCCGGGGTGAGCGGCTGCCCCCCAGAATGTTGAGGAATCAGAGTCTGAGAGGCCAGCGAGGCAAATGCGTCATCTCCACTGACATTGAAAGAGGCCAAAAATGGTACACGAGTTGAGTGACCAAGCATGTCAGCAGTGGGCAGCTAAAGCCTTCAGGATGTGAGGCAAGTGTGTGAGTGTGTGTGGTGTGTGGTGGGGTGGTGCTCTGGAAGTCTGTACATGACCGCCATCAGCCGGGGAGGAGGAGGAGGAGGAGGAGGAGGAGGAGGAGGGGGTTTGTGCAATAGAGAGGGAGAGTTGTGGTCTGCGCGTGGCCATGGTGACCCAGGAAAACCCAGCTTCGGCTTGTTGTCCTGAGCTCCCAGAGGTGAGACAGCAAAACAGCCCCCATTTCCAGGACAGCCATGGAACATTCTTGGGGTGAGCTGGGTGCTCCTAAAGGAATGGGATAGGGCTGCGGGGTTTGCCGATGGCAAAGTGGAGTGTCCTTGGAGTGGGGGAAGGGGTAGAAGGATGGAGTGGAGGTGGGGCTGGGATTGGGTCTGACTAGGGTGGCACAGAGCAGTCAGGGGTGTGCTTCTGGGCAAGCAGAGCCTTGGGTTTCTGGCAGTGGCTGTGTTAAGAATGAATTTGAGACATGTGCCCTCATTTGAGTACAACAAATTCCACACCAGTATGCCTTCAACATCATCAACAAGATGCCAGACTTGAGATCCCCTGAGACGTTGCCTGATTTAACCTCTAAGCAGGCTGACAGGCTCTCAAGCATCATTCAGCATCCCCCACTCATGGAGCGCTTAATTCCTTCCCTTTGGACCTCCGGGGCTCTTGCCCAGGTTTCTGGCATACAGTTTAGATTTCTTGGCCCAGCACTCCTGCCTTAGAGAGTTTTTCCTTCTGAAATTTAACTTCAAATATCTTTCGTGTGTCCTCTTTAGTGTTCTTCTGCTAACCCTATCCATTTGTGATGTGTTAAAACTGTTTCTCTGGTGGGATTCCTTTTCCCTCAGTTGACAGATTAACTCAAATCATACTTCTTCCAAGGGGATTTTGTTTGATTCCTCAAACTTTTCTTTTGAACAAAAGGGAGGTTTAAAAACAATAACCAGATGGAACCTTCCTACACTGTTGGTGAGAATGTAAATGTGTACAATCACTAGGGAGAACAGTAATGGAGTTTCCTTTAAAAAAAACGAAAATAGAACTACCATATGATCTAACAGTCCTGCTCCTGGGCATATATCTAAAGGAAGACATAATTTGAAAAGATACATGAACCCTAATGTTCATGGCAACACTATTTACAATAGCTGAGACATGGAGACAACCTAAATGTCCATCAACAGAGGAATGGATAAGAAAAATGTGATTCACATACACGATGGAATAGTACTCAGCCCTATAAAGAACAATATAATGCCAATTGCAGCAGCATGGATGGACCTAGAGATTACCACGGTAAGTCAGATAGAGACAAGTATCATATGACATCACTTACATGCGGACTCTAAAAATACACTAAAAAGACAAGTGATATGAATGCAGTTATTTACAACAGAGAAATAGACTCACAGACATAGAAAACAAACTACAGTTACCAAAGGGGAAGTGGGGGGTAGAATAAATTAGGAAATTGGGATGAACACACACGCACTGCTGCATACAAAATAGATAATCAACAAGGGGCTACTGGATAGCACAGGGAACTATACTCAGTATTCTGTAATAACCTAAATAGCAAAAGAATCTGAAAAAGAATAGATAGATGTACTGGTTCCAAATAGGAAAAGGAGTACGTCAAGGCTGTATATTGTCACCCTGTTTATTTAATTTCTATGCAGAGTACATCATGAGAAATGCTGGGCTGGAAGAAGCACAAGCTGGAATCAAGATTGCCGGGAGAAATATCAATAACCTCAGATATGCAGATGAT
>NW_011494871.1:5031264-5078265 GCF_000754665.1 Bison bison bison
AGATCAGGCATCTGGTCCCATCACTTCATGGGAAATAGAGGGGGAAACAGTGTCAGACTTTATTTTTTTGGGCTCCAGAATCACTGCAGATGGTGATTGCAGCCATGAAATTAAAAGACGCTTACTCCTTGGAAGGAAAGTTATGACCAACCTAGATAGCATATTCAAAAGCAGAGACATTACTTTGCCAACGAAGGTCCATCTAGTCAAGGCTATGGTTTTTCCAGTAGTCATGTATGGATGTGAGAGTTGGACTGTGAAGAAAGCTAAGCGCCGAAGAATTGATGCTTTTGAACTGTGGTGTTGGAGAAGACTCTTGAGAGTCCCTTGGACTGCAAGGAGATCCAACCAGTCCATTCTAAAGGAGATCTGGGTGTTCTTTGGAAGGACTGATGC
Source organism: Bison bison bison (assembly GCF_000754665.1). NCBI lineage: Eukaryota > Metazoa > Chordata > Mammalia > Artiodactyla > Bovidae > Bison > Bison bison. The sequence goes on from NW_011494871.1 coordinate 5,031,661, forward strand.
TAAAGCTGAAACTCCAGTATTTTGGCCACCTCATGCGAAGAGTTGACTCATTGGAAAAGACTCTGATGCTGGGAAGGATTGGGGGCAGGAGGAGAAGGGGACAACAGAGGATGATTTGGCTGGATGGCATCACCAACTCGATGCACATGAGTTTGGATGAACTCCGGGAGTTGGTGATGGACGGGGAGGCCTGGCGTGCTGCAGTTCATGGGGTTGCAAAGAGTCGGACACGACTGAGCGACTGAATTGAACTGAACTGACATGTATAACTGAATCACTTTGCTATACACCTGAAAGTAACACAACATTTTTAAATAAACTCTAGAATAAAATTAAACTATAGATTAAAAGTAAATTAAACCCAAAATCCAAAAATAAAATTAAATATAAAATAGAATAAAATCACGTACTGGTATTATTAGGGATATATACAGCAGTAGTCCTGCTGTTTCTATATGTCCTTTAAAAGAGTACCAGAGGGAATTCATCCATCACAAGTATTTTTCTAGGACTTAGAAGTTTTGTTTTGTTATTTTGGTGGCACCATGCAGCTTGTGGTATCGTTCCCTGACCAGGGATTGAACCCAGGCCTTCAGCTGTGAGAGCACTGAGTCTTAACCACCAGACCGCCAGGGAATTCTAGGACTTCGAAGACCCTTAGTAGTCAACCAAATATGATAATGCAATCTGTTTGTTGCACTAGTGTAATTGGTAACACAGCTGCCAACTCCTATTTCAGAGGGAAAAGTATCACATTGTGACGAAGATAGCATTTCAAACACTCAATTTTATAACCTGGAATTTTCCATCTTAAAACCCAGCCTCGAGAAACAAGAGAAATGCTATGTTGGGTTCCTGTTTTCCAGGGTGACGGCATTCAGTGGAGTAACAGTATAAATGAGAAATTCAACAAGGTTACAGGAACTGCTAATAGAAAGTTACAGGAACTGCGGATAGAAAGAAACTGCTGAGTCAGAGTCAATTCATTTGGGTGTCACCAGCATTAACTTTTAGTTTTACATTCCTTCACCACAGAGTGTCCTCTGATGAAATTCTCCATGTGCTTTCGAATTTGTTTTTTTAAAAAAGGAAACCAGGTTCCCCAACCATTCTGTAGAAGGTGTCCAACCATCAGAGAATAATCATTTTAAATAAAGCGACTTCCTGACCCCACTTGACCATATTCAGAAATCTCAGCCTGAGAGATAAAGTATTTCTGTCTGGAGTAGACTGATTCCTTTGTTTTGATAGTGTTTGAGGTCTACAACCTAAGCCTGTTTTTGTTTTTGTTTTTAATTATTTTTTTGGCTGCACTGGGTCTTAGTTGCAGCATATGGGATCTAGTTCCCTGACCAAGGATTGAACCCAGTCCCTCTGCATTGGGAGCCTACAGTCTTAACCACTGGACCACCAGGGAAGTCCCTAAGCTTGTTTTGATGATCCATTTTGCTGTTTATATTTATTGTCTACACCATCAATGTTTTAGGGGAATCCATGTAAATAAATTATAAGTAGTTGCAAAGGTCCATCTAGTCAAGGCTATGGTTTTTCCAGTGGTCATGTATTGTTGTGAGAGTTGGACTGTGAAGAGGGCTGAGCGCCGAAGAGTTGATACTTTTGAACTGTGGTATTGGAGAAGACTCTTGAGGGTCCCTTGGACTGCAAGGAGATCCAACCAGTTCATTCTGAAGGAGATCAGCCCTGGGATTTCTTTGGAGGGAATGATGCTAAAGCTGAAACTCCAGTACTTTTGGCCACCTCATGTGAAGAGTTGACTCATTGGAAAAGACTCTGATGCTGGGAGGGATTGGGTGCAGGAGGAGAAGGGGACGACGGAGGATGAGATGGCTGGATGGCATCACTGACTCTATGGACCTGAGTCTGAGCGAACTCCAGGAGTTGGTGATGGACTGGGAGGCCCGGCGTGCCGCGATTCATGGGCTCACAAAGAGTTGGACACGACTGAGCAACTGAACTGAACTGAACTGAACTGAATGCAAGATGCATGTGATAAGATATAAGGAAGACCCCAAACAGTGTGGGGAGTTACAGAAAGGAGCACTTTTGTTTGATATTGGAGTGTAACAATGTGGTGTTAGTTTCAGAGGTACAGCCAAGTGATTCAGTTATACATATACATGTATCTAGGCATGCGTGCCCAGTCAGGCAGTCGTGTCTGACTCTTTGCAACCCGATTGACTGCAACCTGCCAGGTTCTTCTGGCTTTTCCAGGCAAGAATACTGGAGAGGGTTGCTGTGCCCTCCTCCAGGGGGTCTTCCTGACTCAGAGATCGAACCCGTGTCTCTTATGCCTCCTGCCTTGGCAGGTGGGTTCTCTTTACCACTAGCACCACCCAGGAAGCTCCCCATACATCTATCTATTCTTTTTCAAATTCTTTTCTCATTTAGGTTATTACACTGTGTTGCGCAGAGTTCCCTGTGCTATACACTGAGTCCTTGTTATCTATTTTATTTTTTTAAAAGCTTTTTTGATGTGGATCATTTTTAGAGTCTTTATTGAATTTGTTACCATATTGCTTCTGTTTTATTTTTTGGTTTCTTGGCCCCAGGGCATGTGGGATCTTAAATCCCCAAGCAGGGATCAAATCTGCACTCCCTGCATTAACCGCTAGACCACCAGGGAAGTCTCAGTTAGCTATTTGAAATATAGCAATATATATGTGACAGTCTCCAAAAAGGTGGTGGGAAGAGCAGCGAAGGCAGAGGAATTAGTGAAAACAAAGATGTGTGGCATGTTTGGGAAACACCAAGTAGATTTGCCTTGGGAAGAACACGGGATGCAGAAAGAATAAAGACTAGTTTACAGCCAGACTCGTGTGGATACCAGGCTAAGCAATATGGTCTCTGTGAGAAAGGCGATGCGGACCAGTTTTAAGTTGAAGGTATACGATGCTCTCAGAGGTCAAATCCCCCAGTGTGTGTCAGATGGTCTGAAGTGGTGCAGGGCCGTCAGCTGACACGGCATGTGTCTCATGTGTAAGATCTTTTCTATTGTTATTTCACTGTAATTATTAATATCATTATCATCATCTTTCACAGTCATTTATTATATGCCCACATGTGCCAGGAACACTTGTCAAACCTTGAGGGTCAAGACAGAATGTAAGAGAGTGGATAATCTCATTGGAGTCATCAGATAATAAGCAAGAGTGAGGAGGGAGATTTTCATATGAATAAATTGTACTATGAAAATCAAAGGACTTCCCTGGTGATCCAGTGGTTAAAAATCTGCCTTCCAATGCAGGGGACATGGGTTCGAGCCTTGGTCAGGGAATTAAGATCCCATATCATTGGAAAAGACTGATGCTGGGAAAGATTGAGAGAGAAGAGGGCGACAGAGGATGAGAGAGTTGGATGGCATCACCAACTCAATGGACATGAGTTTGAGCAAACTCCGGGAGACAGTGAAGGACAGGGAAGCTTGGTGTGCTGCAGTCCATGGGGTTGCAAAGAGTCGGACCCAACTGAGTGACTGAACAACAAAATTCAGGGGGAAGGGAGGGGTTCAGCTAAGCCCATGAAGGCAACTACTGAGGCCACGTGCTCTGGAGCTTGCTTGACACACTAGAGAGAATCCCCTGTGGCTTGATGAAGACTGGACGTAGCCAAGAATATCCTTCCCTTTCGGGAACAGGGTTGGTTAGGCTATGGATAACACCATGGATAACAGCTAAAACTGCTGAGTCAAGTATTGGGTTGGCCAAAAAAGTTCTTTAGGGTTTTTTCCATGTGATCTTACAGATCAATGCATTTTTTTAAAAACCCAGTACATTAAAAAAAAAAAAAAAAAAAATCTTCTTAAAAGCTCAGATACCCTAGAAGGAATTTTCTAGGTTGAACTCTATAAGAAAGTGGAGCTTGAAGAAATTCAGAGACTCTCACAGCTGCTGTTGCCAAAAAACAAAGGCAAACCAGAAGAACATGAATTTGGGATTTGAGGGCCTAGGGCATAGAAGGGAACATCTTAGTTTCTCAAATTGGTGTCCTCCTCACACCAAGTGGGAATTAGGATATGAGTCAGTGTAAGTGGAAGGTTCAACCACCAGTAAGCCTTCCCACACCCCTGTCTGAGACCTCATCTCTACCCAAACCCCTAGAGGACTCAGTCCCTTTTCAAACATGCAATTAACTTTTTCTAGAAAGTTCTTCTGAACCTTGAAGATCAGAAAGACTATCTGAAGTGAACTACCAAGTTTCAGTTATTCAAATTCTCGGATCTATTCAGAGTGCTTTGTGGATAGGGAAACTGAGCAGGACCTTGGAGTGCTCCTGGGCACAAAAGTCTTTCTGTGCCCAGAGCGCTCCACCCCCCCACACAATTTTTTTGATTGCAGGAAATAGGCTTCATTCCACCTCTGTGACCTTCCCTGGGTTCCAAAGGGCGGGTTCAAACAGTTGCTAATCAGGGGAGGGAGGGGCTTTGAGGAGCAATCAAAAGACAATAGTGTAGCCTTTGGGTAGGGTCCTGGTTCCCCCTCAAGGGATAGACATAACAATATCTTTGAGCTGCTTTACAGATACTAAAACTCCCTCGAGGTGAAAGAAGGTTAACTGCGTGCTGCCCACAAGCACGCAGACCCCAGACAGGCTGGAACCAGGTTGATGACGCCTACTCCCACTAGTAGTAGTATTAGACACTCAGTCATGTCCAGTTTTTTGCAACCCCATAGCCTGTAGCCCGCCAGGCTCCTCTGTCCATGGGATTCTCTAAGCAAAAATACCTATTTCCTCCTCCAAGGGACCTTCCCAATGACACATAAAGGAGACTTCATCAATGTGCATTAGAGGATACCCCAGGTTAACTTGTTATAAAAAAGTATCTCTTGAGTCTTTAAATTCTATACCTCTGGTGGGCAGATTGTTTGTTTCTTTATTTAGGTTTTAAGGTGAATGACCTGGGGCTATTTGTTTCCATCAACCTGACTGTGACTCTAAAGGCGCAGTTGAAATGCCTATTTTTCTTGCCATCCTCAGAAGAGATTGCTGCACATCTACTCTATGATTCTCATTCTTTTCAGCTTACAATACAAATAACTTATTATTTTTTTGCAACCGATGTCTTATAATAAAGCAGTGCTGAAAAATTAAATAGAAGAAAGTTCAGTTGCCATATAGGCTATGAAAATGATTTGCTGGTGGTGATTTTAAAGCTTGATTCCAAATAGATTTACGAAGAAGGGCACTTGGAAGACGTGGTTCAAATTTTCCTATTTAACGTATCTTGAAATTACAGGCTTGTTAGGGGAAGCACGCTGACTGCAACTGCCCACCCTGGCCAGGCACCATAGTAACCATTTGCATGAGCTGTTTTATGACAGGAGGTCCTGGTAAGGAACACGGGACTAATAGGCCACCACCAACGAGAAGAGTTTGGCAAAGGTCAAAAGGAGATACCACATGTCTGAACACCTTCCAGAATCCTTCTCGCTGGCATCCATATTGGCTGAACAAGGCATGTACCACCAGGAAGGACTCTGAGTGAGAATGATTGGCTAAAGACAACCCAGAAACTAATCCCATCACCATAAAACCTGAGACTTGTGGCAGATCTGTTATCTACTACTCTCCACCCGGGCACCCTTGCCCAATAAAATCTCTTGCTTTGTCAGCACATGTGTCTCCTCGGACAATTCATTTCTGAGTGTTAGACAAGAGCCCAGTTTTGGGCTCTGGAAGGGGTCCCCTTTCCTGCACAGGCTCACTTTCCCTAAAATTTCAAAAAGCATAGAGCTTAGGCTCTTAAGGTTATAGCAGTGATAAAAGCTTTCATAGTCATTTCTAAAAAGCAACGCTTCATAGTTTTCTCTCTCCAGTGGTTCTCTAATATACTTGCAGAAGGAAGGCAATGGAAAACCAAGAATAAAAATGGTTGAGCTCTCCACAATTAGGTTTTCTGTCTACTTTACCTGTTCAAAGAAAAGAGGAGACACCATCTTGCAAAAGAGGCTTCATAGACAACGGGGCTTCTCCAGTGACTCCCATTACCCAACCACCAAACAGCCAGAAGAATATCCACAAGCTGATCATGCTCTGCTCTTCAAAACCAGGACTGTAAAATTCTTCACTACCCCCTCTTCCTGTCGGGACAAAAAGTTTTGAAGGAATTAGCCCACTGTGGCCCCCTTTGCCTGGTGAAGCAATTAAGCTATTCTTTTCTACTTCACCCCAAACTCTGTCTCTGAGATTCAGTTAGGTACCTGGGTACAGAGGCTGAATTGCAGCTACAATAGGCAGGAGAAAACTCCACTGGAGACAATTGGAGGGCATGGCAACCCACTCCAGTATTCTTGCCTGGAGAATGCCCTGGACAGAGGAGCCTGGTGGGCTACAGTCCACAGGGTCGCAAAGAGTTGGACACAACTGGAGTGACTTAGCATGCTCTCCTGTAATGAGTAACAGACTTTATTTTCTTGGGCTCCAGAATGACTGTGAACGGTGACTGAAGCTGTGAATTAAAAGACGCTTGCTTCTTGGAAGGAAAGCTATGACAGACCTAGACAACATATTCAAAAGCAGAGACATCTTTGCTGACAAAGGTCCATATAGTCAAAGCTATGGCTTTTCCAGTAGTCATGTATGGATGTGAGAGCTGAACCATAAAGAAGGCTGAGCACCAAAGAATTGATGCTTTTGAATCCAAGTGCTGGAGAGGACTCTTAAGAGTCTCTTGGACTGCAAGGAGATCAAACCAGTCAATCCTAAAGGAAATCAACCCTGAATATTCATTAGAGGGACTGATGCTGAAGTTGAAGCTCCATCATTTTGGCCACCTGATACAGAGTTATCTCATGGAAAAAGACCCTGATGCTGGGAAAGATTGAGGGCAGGAGGAAAAGGGGGTGGCTGAGAATGAGATGGTGGGATGGCATCAGTGACTCAGTGGACATGGGTTTGAGCAAACTGCAGGAGATAGAGAAGGACAGGGAAGTCTAGTGGGCTACAGTCCACGGGGTCACAAAGAGTCAGACAAGATTTAGCAACTAAACATCACACCAGCATGTAACCTTAGAAGACCTACTCTATCCTAACAAGTACAAAACCAAACTCACTGAAAAATCAAGCACTCTTCTTAAATCTGAAGGAGAAGTGAGAACTCAGGGAAACTGCTAACCTCCCCAAAGTGGAAAGATACACAAGCAGACACAGAGAATCACAACTCATGAGAGCAGAACTCCCTTGTCACCCTAGATTTCCTTGGGAACCAGTGCTGGGGTGGAAATCACAGAACATCCCAGCCATGACAAGACATGGGAGAAGAGGGAGTCAGGCAGAAGACGAAAATGGAAAATATCCTTAGGGCCATACTTCACTTGGTACCGGTCCAGCCGGGAGAAAATTACTGCTGAACTTGACCAGTGCCCCCAACCCTCCCTGACTCTGCACACCAGTCAGAGGAGTGAATAATGGTGTATCTTCAGAACCCTTTCTAAGTAGGCCGCTCCCATGGATAAAGGAAAAGACCACATGAAAGCATCTTCTTCAGACTGCCTCCCAGAGTAGCCGCCTCTGGCAGAGTAACTGACCAGAGAGGTCAGGGCCATCAGTCTCCACCCCTTTGCCTGATCTTGTCTCCTCTGCAGCAACCTCAGTTGGAACTAAGAAACACAGCAGTGGCCTTGATCTCTGAAAACACCTGAAGCCTCTGTTTCTATTCTTCTCTCCATAGCTGGGCTCCCTTCATGCTCAGACCCCAGCCATTGCCACCCAGGCAGGTTAGACACTCTGCCTCAACATAGTTCACGACATGGGAACTTGATCTAGACCAACACATGATCTCCAGCCAGTAAGGTTTTGGCCAGATCCCAAGAGAGAAAGAAACTCATATTCTAAGCTAAGGCTAATTGTTCCCATATTATTTTGCACTTCCCTGTGACATCAGCCTAGTGCATGCTTGAGGCAGGATAAGGCTGAGTTAGAGAGACTGTTAAAACAAAGCCGGCCTCTGCCATTTACAAGAAAGATGAAAGCCAAGGTCTGCAGAGCAGAAAGGTGGGGGATCGGTCATCAAGCTATTTTCTGGTTCTGAGAAGGGTGAACCCTAGTGATGCTGCTCCCTGAGAAATTTGTTGTTGTTCATTGGCTAAGTTGGCTCTTTGCGACCTCATGGACTGCAGCATGCCAGGCTTCCTTGTCTTCTACTATCTCCCAGAGTTTGCTCAAACTCAAGTCCATTGAGTCAATGATGTCATCCAACCATCTCATCCTCTGTCACCCCCTTCTCAATCTTTCCCAGCATCAGGGTCTTTTCCAGTGAACTGGCTCTTCACATCAGGTGGCTAAAGTATCAGAGCTTCAGCTTCAGCATCAGTCCTGTTAATGAATATTCAGGGTTGATTTCCTTTAGGATTTACTGGCTTGATTTCTCTGCTGTCCAAGGTATTCTCAAGAGTCTTCTCCAGCACCACAGTTTGAAACCTTAAGTTCTTTATTGTCCAACTCTCACATCTGTACATGAATACTGGAAAAACCATAGCTTTGACTATACAGACCTTGGTGGCAAAAGGAGAAATTAATGCTTTCTTTTCTTCATGCTCACAGTTGAGCCTTGTGAAAAGTCAACTAATGTCAACGCTTTTCTGTTAGAGGCAAATTTTCAAATTCCCAGGAAAAATATTTGACGATGTTAAAATCTTTGGGAAATATACAGAAAGAGTGAGGGAAGGGTGAGCCAAAAATGCCACCCACTCCTAAGAGTTTTTAAACAAGATTCAGGAAGAGATTTCAATGTACAGTGTTTAAAACATATGGTTCTTATTTGAAACATAATTAGAAATGTATCTTAGTATATAAGGCATTTTGAAAGCCGAGAGGAAGGACATTTCTGGGTGACCAAATGTATGATGTCAGAATCATGGCATGAAGAGGAATACCAAAGACACTTTGGCAATATTTTGAGAGGTTTGCTTTTTCATGTTGTTTCACTTTTTTAAAGTGAAAAGTTGTTAGCTGGTGATGCCATCCAACCATCTCATCCTCTGCCACCCCCTTCTCCTCCTGCCCTCAATCTTTCCCAGCATCAGGGTCTTTTCCAATGAATCAACTCTTCACATAAGGCAGCCAAAGTATTGAAGTATTTGGGTATTTGATTAGAGAACAACAAAAGGAAATAAATGGTCACTGTTTGGCTCTTGGTCCAAGCTCACTTACCTGGCTGTCCGTGGCCAACTTGTAAAGTCCTGGCATCTAGACCTATTTTGTTAGAAACCCTGGGGGCCAGACCGAGGGATCAGTGTGATGCTAATTGTGCAGCCAAGGTTGGGAACCACTGTCATCAAGTCTGCAACATCAGGAGGGAGAGAAACCGCACCCACCACCCCGCCCCCTCGCCCCAGTGACAAAGTATTTCCCAGGCTTTTGTACTCACAGACCAGGAGTAACATCTCAAAGTGCACTTGGGGCAGCCAAGTATAGTTTGGTTTTTCGAGATAGTAAAAACAACAATGATCATTGCTTATCAGAGTCATTTCCTGAAACATGGGACATTTTAATATCAAAATAGCAGACAGGAGGGGACTTCCCCGGTGGTCCAGTGGTAAACAATCTGCCTTGCAGTGCAGGGAAATGGGTTTGATCCCTGGTTGGGGAACTAAGGTGCCTCAGAGAAACTAAGCCCTTGAGCCACCACAAAAGATTCCTCGTGACTCAACAAAGATCCTGAGTGCCACAACTAAGACCTGACTCTGTCAAATTAAAAAAAAAAAAAAAGTAGAAAGGACATTAACATCAGAGTATTAAAAATCTGATTACATGTGTATACATACACACATACCTATATATCTGCTTATGTGTGTATGTTTACATGTAGATTTCACCACACAGGTGAGAAGAGTTTCACTAAGAAGAATTCTCACTAAGGAACTGAGAAGAGTTAAGAGGAGTTCTCCGAATGCTGGGCTTGGGTGTCAGCTCAGGTCCTGTGTGCAACACATCTACAGGAAGCTGACACCGCGTGCGTATGTACTACACACCAACCCTGGTCTACTTGGTTTACACGTATTAAATAATTTCATTCTCACCACCCTAAAACAATAGGCACTGTTCTTAAATTCATTTTTCAGGTAAGAAAGTCATCATATCAGGTGAAGCAATTTGCTCTGGGTTGCACAGTAAGTGATGGAGTCTGACTCTGAACTCAGGTACTCAGATTTCAGAGCTCCACGTTCTCAATCACTATACTCCACACGTTGCTGTCTCTTCGTGTATTGTACTATCAGGCAAACATTTATTAAGCAACGACTACATGCTTGGCACCATGAGGACTTCCAGGTATACAGAGAATAAGGGGAGGATTAAAATCTAGGTGCTTGGTACCTAGGTGTGCAGATGTACTGTGCTCAGTCGTGCCAGACTCTTTGCAACCCCATAGGCTGTAGCCTGCCAGGCTCCTCTGTCCATGGGGTTCTCCAGGCAAGAATACTGGAGTGGGTTGCCATTTCCTTCTCCAGGGGACCTTACTGGCCCAGGGATCAAACCCAGGTGTCCTGCATTGGCCGGCAGATTCTTTACGGTCGGGCCACAGGTGTGTTGGGGACACACTTATTTCTGTTCTTCACATTTACCCAGAAGGGAGGGGCTTCCCCCTACACTTTCCAGGAAGGAGATGAAGGAAGAGGCCTGTTTGACTTCTCTCCATCCCCCTACCCATTGCAGGGAAGGAGTGGCTGGAGGTGGTTTATCAGATTGTCAGTGATTTGGAAGGAGAAACCTGGTTGGGCAAGCAGCGGGTTTTCCAGGCCAGGCTCTCCTCCCAGAGAGGGCAAGGTCTGCATTGTTCAAAGGGGCAATCTGACTCAGTCACTACCTTCCTGGAAGCCCGAGTGGCCCCTCGGCTCCTGGGGAGCCTGGCCCCATGCCTGATCTCTGCCACAGCTGGGCTTCTGGGCACTGGAAAGAACATCTCGGGGTGATTAAGGTTTTATCTCCCTGGATGGTCATCAAGTAAAACTTAGTTTGTATTAGAGGATCTGCACTGAAATTTCAGGACCAGGCATCAGTGCCAACATCCTCACACCCCCAAGGGTTGCCAAAGGCCAGGAATCTCATGTGTAACACGTAAGTACCTGGAAAGGTAAACCAGGAGGCTGGGGAGCCCAAGCAGGGTTCCGAACCTAGACTGGGGGATAGGGTGCGTGAGCTGAGTCCTGAAGGACCACAGGCGTTTTAGACTTTGAGCAGCGGGGTGGGGGTGGTAGGACACACCACACAGGGTGAGAGCCAATGCAGAGGCAGGAGAGGATGGAAGACCATCCAGAATGACCAGAGCACAGAGCATTCACAGCAGAGAGGTAGGGGGTGAGCCTGGACGGGGAGGCAGGGACAGAGTCGTGCAAAGCCTGGAACGCCTGGAAGTGCCTTGTGTCTTTCAGCCTGAAGGCAGAGAGGAGGCTTGCAGAGGGTTTGAAGCAGGAAGTGAAATGATCCCTTCGACATTCGACATTCGGAAAAGATGGCTCCAGCAAGAGTGTGGCGAGCTGCTCCCAGCACTGGACCTGCTGGGAGGCTGGAACAATGCCCGGGCAAAAAATGATGAGGTCTGGAAAGAAGGGAGATGGCTCTGAGGATGCAGAAGGGAGAGATCAAAGAGGTGCCCATGGGTCATCATGACTGAAGCTATGGAGAACTGGGGGAAAGGAGATTTAGAGACTGAGGGTATGCAGGTACAATCCTCAAGACGGGGAATCCAAGGACATCGGGAAGAGGGTGGCAGTCATCTGCAGCCAAGTGCATTCTAGAAAGTGCAAGTGTTGGGTGCTCAGTTGTGTCACTCTTTGCAACCCCATGGGCTGTAGCCTGCCAGGCTCCTCTGTCCATGGGGTTCTCCAGGCAAGAATATTGGCATGGGTTGCCATTTCCTTAAATGGGACCTTACTGGCCCAGGGATCAAACCCAGGTCTCCTGCACTGGCTGAAATATTCTTTACGGTCAGGCCACAGGTGTGTTGAGGACACACTTAGTTCTGTTCTTCACATTTTACCAGAAGGGAGGGCCTTCTCCCTCCACTTTCCAGGGAGGAGATGAAGGAAGAGGCCTGTTTGACTTCTCTCCATCCCCCTACCCATTGCTCAGAAGGAGTGGCATGAGGTAGTTTACCAGATTGTAGGTGATTTGGATGGAGAAGGCGATAGCACCCCACTCCAGTACTCTTGCCTGGAGAATCCCATGGATGGAGGAGCCTGGTATGCTACAGTCCATGGGGTTGTGAAGTCGGACATGACCTTGCGACTTAACTTCCACTTTTCACTTTCATGCATTGGAGAAGGAAATGGCAACCCACTCCAGTATTCTTGCCTGGAGAATCCCAGGGATAGGGGAGCCTGGTGGGCTGCCATCTATGGGGTCACACAGAGTCGGACATGACTGACGCGACTTAGCAGCAGCAGCAGCAGGTGATTTGGAAGGAGAAACCTGGTTGGGCAAGCAGCGGGTTTCCCAGGCCAGGCTCTCCTCCCAGAAAGGGCAAGGTCCACATTGTTCCAAGGGGCAATCTGACTCAGTCACTGCCATCCTGCAAGCCCGAGTGGCCTCTCGGCTTCTGGGGAGCCTGGCCCCATGCCTGGTCTCTGTTGCAGCTGGGCTTTCGGGCACTGGCAACAACACCTGGGGGTGATTAAGGGTCCGTCTCCCTAGATGGTCATCAAGTAGAACTTAGTTGGTACTGGGGGTCTGCACTGAAAACACAGGACCAGGCATCGGTGCCAACATCCTCATACCCACAAGGGTTGCCAGGAATCTCGCGTGTAACACGTGAGTACCTGGAAGGGTAAACCAGGAGGCTGGGGAGCCCGGAGCAGAGGTTCCCAACCTAAACTGGGGGATAGGGTGCATGAGCTGAGTCCTGAAGGACCATAGGCATTTTAGACTTTGAGCAGCGGGGTAGGGGTGGTAGGACATGCCACACAGGGTGAGAGCCCATGCACAGGCAGGAGAGGATGGAAGACCATCCAGAATGAGCAGAGCACAGAGCATTCACAGCAGAGAGGTAGGGGGTGAGCCTGGACGGGGAGGCAGGGACAGAGTCATGCAACGCTTGGAAGCGCCTTGTGTTTTTCACCCTGAAGGCAGAGAGGAGGCTTGCAGAGGGTTTGAAGCAGGAAGTGAAATGATCCCTTTGACATTTGGACAAGATGGCTCCAGCAAGAGTGTGGTGAGCTGCTTCCAGGACTGGACCTGCTGGGAGGCTGGAACAAACCCCGGGAAAAAAATTATGAGATCTGGAAAGAAGGGAGATGGCTATGAGGATGCAGACGGAGATTCAAAGAGGTGCCATGGGTCATCATGACTGATCAGCTATGGAGATCTGGGGGAAAGGAGACTTAGAGACTGAGGGTATGCAGGTACAATCCTCAAGACAGGGAATCCAAGGACATGAGGAAGAGAATGGCAGTCAACTGCACCCAGATTCTATCTAGAAAGTGCAAGTGTTGGGTAATCAGTTGTGTCAGACTCTTTGCAACCCCATGGGCTGTGGCCTGCCAGGCTCCTCTGTTCATGGGGTTCCCCAGGCAAGAACACCTGTGTGGGTTGCCATTTTCTTCTCCAGGGGACCTTACTGGCCCAGGGATCAAACCGAGGGATCCTGAAATGGCCGGCAAATTTTTTAGGGTTTGGGCCACAGCTGGGTTGGAGACACACTTAGTGCTGTTCTTCACATTTTGCTGGAAGGGAGGGCCTTCGCCCTCCACTTTCCAGGGAGGAGATGAAGGAAGAGGCCCATTTGACTTCTCTCCATTCCCCTACTCATTGCTGGGAAGGAGTTAACTTGTGGTTAACTAGATTGTCGGTGATTTGGAAGGAGAAACCTGGTTGGGCAAGCAGTGGATTTTCCAGGCCAAGCTCTCCTCCCAGAGAGGGCAAGGTCTGCATTGTTCGAAGGGGCAATCTGACTCAGTCACTGGCCTCCTGGAAGCCTGAGTGGCCTCTCGGCTCCTGGGGAGCCTGGCCCCATCCCTGGTCTCTGCCACAGCTGGGCTTGTGGGCACTGACGGTAATACCTGGGGGTGATTAAGGGTCTGTCTACCTGGATGGTCATCAAGTAGAACTTAGTTGGTACTGGGGGTCTGCACTGAAAACACAGGACCAGGCGTCAGTGCCAAGATCCTCACACCCACAGGATTGCCAAAGGCCAGGAATCTCACGTGTAACACGTGAGTACCTGGAAAAGTAAACCAGGAGGCTGGGGAGCCCGGAGCAGGGGTTCCCAACCTAGACTGCGGGATAGGGTGCATGAGCTGAGTACTGAGGGACCACAGGCGTTTTAGACTTTGAGCAGCGGGGTGGGGGTGGTAGGACACGCCACACAGGGTGAGAGCCAATGCAGAGGCAGGAGAGGATGGAAGACCATCCAGAATGACCAGAGCACAGAGCATTCACAGCAGAGAGGTAGGGGGTGAGCCTGGACGGGGAGGCAGGGACAGATTGTTGCAAAGCCTGGAACATCTGGAAGTGCCTTTGTTGTAGCCACGCGTTCCAGGAAACAAACTCACTCAGAAGGACAATGCAGATAGTGGAGTGCAGTTTATTACACCGGCGGGCCCAAGGCAGAGTCTCCTCTTAGCCAAGGATCCCAACCAGCATTTGTAAAATCTTTTATACCCCATGTGTATGCGTCTGAACCCACCACTCCAAATTCCTTGAGACTTACATAAACCAAGGAAAATACAATCCCAATAACCCCATCATTCACGTGCTATGTGCTCATGTGCTCAAACAGTCAAACAATTAGCCAATAATCAATAAACCTGAGGTTACACTCTGATAGACACAGAAAAATTTATGGCCTGTCTGGAGGAAGGGGTGATTAGTGTATGTTTTCTCTTAGGTGATGAGTAACCTAGATATGATCTTCAAGGTTCCCCTGTCTTGAGGGGGTCTTATCCTTCTGTTGTTGTTTTCATAGGCACTAAACACAGAGTTCAGAGTCCATTGGAAAGGTGGCTGAGCATGATCAGCATGAACAGGCCTAAGATGGAGTCCAGGCCCTATGAATTCCTTCTTCATTCCCCCCTCTTGATGCTCTTAACTCATATTATGAGCATCATTCATAGGGATATATTGCACCCTGGCTCTCCGACCACCAATTTGGGAGAATGACATCAACCTTCAGGTTACTAAGTTCATGCTGCTGCTAAGTTGCTTCAGTCATGTCCGACTCTGTGTGACCCCATAGAGGAAGCCCACCAGGCTCCCCCGTCCCTGGGATTCTCCAGGCAAGAACACTGGAGTGGGTTGCCATTTCCTTCTCCAGTGCATGAAAGTGGAAAGTGAAGGGGAAGTCTCTCAGTCATGTCTGACTCTTAGCGACCCCATGGACTGCAGCCTACCAGGCTCTGCCGTCCATGGGGTTTTCCAGGCAAGAGAATTAGAGTTGGGTGACTAAGTTCATAATACATTGTAAAATTCAGGGTCCACAAAGCCAAACTATCAAGGCAACTATAATAGTGGTAAATATAGTTTTCCACCAATTGCCCTTCACCCAAGATAGGACCGAAGTCCAGAAAGGAATGTTTTCATTTGACATTGCTTTTACCCAGTTTTTCATGTCATCTAAAGCAGTCGATACATTGCCAGATAAGTCAGGAATGTATACACAACATTCAACCTTAATTATGGCACAGGTCCCTCCTTGAGCAGCTGTGAGTATGTCCAAAGCCATTCTATTATGAATTACCGCTTTTCTTATTTGGATTTGCTCTTCATTTAAGGCTTGGATGGCTTTTGTTCTATCTAGGAGGGCCTGTTTTGTGAAATTAGTCAAGGCCTCTACTTTAATCATGATATCCGTTGTCTCTATAAAGGATACGAATAAGGCAGCAGTATACTCATATCACTGAAACACGGATCTTGCCCACCTAGCATGTAAATAAGGTAGATTTACCGGGGCTGCCGGGGTAGATTTACAACAAGTAGGTTAGGCTTTTGTTACACTGGCCTTTATATCAAATGTAACCCCATGACCCAAGTCTACTGACTGTAGGTCTTACACTAAGAGAGCAAGGAGAGGTTATGATTGACAAGAGAGAGGAAAGTCTCTTTTTGTCATCCCAGAAAAGAGCAGAGTGGTTTAAAATCTCCTTGGCAGAGTGGTGACACCCACCAAGGAAGACCATCCATCACTGACAGAGGCATAGCCCTACATACCCAGCAGTTGGAAGTGTTGTGGAAGTCTGCGTAGGAATGTGCCCATGAGATGAAAACATTGTCCTGAGTTGAAACGGAAGTTAAATTCAAAATCACGTTGATGAGGCCAAGCAGCAGGAGTTGATTGTGCGGCTTCATCCTGAAGGGGCTCGTCCAGGATCTTCTTTTCCTTCTTCTTAAGGATGGTCTTAGTCTCTCGAGGGTCAGCGAGGTCCCTCTGTGCAGTCCACTCAGCGTTTTTTGGGTCTGCGTGGTATGTTCTCTTCACCCTCGTATGATGGATCCAAGGGACAATACCTGCAACTTTAACTGCAGTAGGGGTAGTTAGAATAACGTAAGGGCCCTTTCACCAAGGGGCTAGCAAATCATGTTTCCAATCTTTGACCCATACTTGGTCACCAAGCGTAAACTCATGAATCTGTTCCCCAAGGGTGAATGGCACCCTTTCTTGTACAAACTTAGTTACCCGATTTATTACCTTACCCAGTTCCATCTGCTGTGAAATACTATTCCCCCTCACCTGAGGCAAATTTGTTGACACCTGTTTTATTATGGGAGGGGGCCTCCCATACACAATTTCATATGGAGAATAGCCTTGGGACTGTGGGGTCATCCTGAGTCTGAGCAGAGCCGTCGGAAGCAAGTCCACCCAGGAGCAGTCAGTCTCTATGATCCACTTGGAGAGTCTCTTTAATGTCCGGTTGGTTCATTCCACCATCTCAGAACTCTGGGCCTATATGCAGTGTGTAGTTTCCATTTGATGTTTAAAGTTTTGCTTACTTGTTGTACTAAATCAGCTACAAAAGCCGGGTCATTGTCTGAACCAATGCTGGTAGGAAGTCCAAATCTGGGAACTATTTCCCTAAGCAGGCACCGGGCTACTTCTGATGCTCTTTCAGTCCAGGTAGGAAAAGCTTCTACCCATCCCGAGAACGTACATACCATGACCAGCAGGTAATGGTAGTGTCGATGAGGTTTCATTTCAGTGAAGTCCACTCCCAGATGTTCAAAGGGCAGCGTGCCTTTCAGCTAAATACGCAGAGGTTTTTGTCTGAACACCGAGAGGCAGCATTAACCTGTGGGCAGGCAGCATGACCTAGGTGGGTCGCTTGGTGTGTTAGGCTTACCAGATTGTGTGCCAGCTGTTCGGGTACCAATAATTTGCCACTTGGCAATTCCCACCATCCCTTTTCAGTCTTGATGGCCCCTTCCGCTTTGGCTAACCTGACAGCCATTGCCCTGTTTTATCAGGCTAGTGCCATCAGTATATAGGACCCAACTAGGGTCTGGAACCTTGTGTCCTTTAAAACAAACCCCAGATACCTTATCTCCTCCTTGCAGATCTGGGCCTTCTTCTTCAACACCCGGTAACTTGCTTCCATCAGCAGCTGGAGCAGTGCTTTTATCCCTTCTCAGCATTTTTCCTTGGTCTCAGCGGCCAGCAGCAGGTCATCCCCATATTGTAGGAGCCAACATCCATACTCTTCCGGATGGAATGAGTTCAGGTCAGAAGCCAAGGCTTCCCCAAAGATGGCTGGGGAGTTCTTAAACCCTTGTAGGGGAGTCCAGATGAGCTGTTGCTTGGTGCCCCCGAATGGATCTTCCCATTCAAAGGCAAAGATGGGCTGTGACTCTGGGGTGAGGCATACACATAAGAAGGCATCCTTGAGATCTAGGCGAGTATAAACTTTAGTCCTTGGCGGGAGGAGGCTAAGGAAGGTATAGGGGTTTGGAACAGTGGGGTGTAAAGTCACAGTAGCCTGGTTGACTAGCCTGAGATCCTGTACAGGCCTACAGTCCTGTCCTCCTTCCTTTCTGACTGATAGGATCGGCGTATTCCAAGCCGACTGACACTCTACTAGAATGCCCACTTGTTTCAATCTATTGATGTGGGGCAGTATGCCGGCCCAGGCCTCTATCGGCAGCGGGTACTGGAGCTTTCTAACTGGGATGGTGCTGGTTTGAGTACTAGTATCACTGTGGCTTGATGTTTAGCCAGCCTGTGGGGAGTGGGGGTGTCTTCTGCCCAGAGCTCAGGGAATAATTGAGTTCGCTCTCTCTCATGCTCTTCCGGCCCACCCGGTTCTGCCTTCGGAGGCTCATGCAACCTCCACTCATCTTGGGGGGTTCTTGAGAGAGAAAGCAAATAAGTCACAGTGTCCACCTGGAAGGTGGGCCTCTCATCGGGAGAAAGTCACTTGTGCTCCTAGTTTGGAGAGCAAGTCTCTTCCCAACAGGGGTACTGGGCACTCCGGAATGTAGAGGAATTCATGAATCACTTGGTGCTCCCCCATCTGACATTTTCTGGGCTGGCAAAACGATTTAATCATCTCTTCTCCCGATACCCCAGTTACAGCGGTAGTCTTTTTGGACAGTGGTGCCACAGGTTTTACTACCGACAGTTCTGTTCCTGTATCCACCATGAAGTCAGTGTTTTGGTCCCCCACTTTTAAGGTTACCATGGGCTCTCGGGGACCTGATATCTCTGAGCCCCGGCAGCCCTATTTAATTTCCAGGTCAGCAAGCCCCACAACTGCGGGAGCTTCCCCTTCCTTCCTTGCCTTAGGGCATTCATTCTTCCAGTGGCCAAAAGCTCGGCACCAGGCACACTGGTTTGGCTGTAACGGGGCCTGGGGCCTCTGTTGGGACCTGCTGAAGGACTGTCCTGTCAGTGGGGCAGAGGAGGTTTTCAGGAGGGCCCGAGATGGACTTTCTCAGAGCAGCAGATAGCATTGCAAATCTCTTTGTTCTCTTTTGTTCCCTCTGGCTCTCTGGCAGAGCGCAGTTTCTGCTTAATTCCCACGTCTCCCTCCCTTTCTTGTCAGTACTCACCAGGAGAGGCGGGTATAGCTTGGGTAGTTCGGCTGGAGCCGGATCCTGGAAATGTTAGCCAGAGGCTTCTGTCACTGGGATCGGAGCCTGCCGAGGTGGCGGCTCTACGACCCTGGGGAGAGCTGGTGGAGGAGCAGCGGCTGCTGCAGGACTTCACCTGGCCCTGGATTGGGCATTAAGGTGGCCTCCGGTCCTGGTGGAGCATTGGGAGGCAGAAGCATCATTATCCAGTATGGGGGAGGAGTCAGGTCATCCCCGTCCAAATCCTGTAGAATTTCCTTTTTTATCAACAGTCACTTTTTGTGCCATTAATATTTTCCCCTTTCCCTTCTGGATACAGAACCTTGTCCAAGTAGGAGGGTCTTGAGCTAACCCTAGCCATGAGTCCATATATGGATATTGATCCAGGTGTCCCGGCTCTCCTACTGTATAGACTGCTTCCACTATTTGTAAGCTCATGGTGTTTTCTGGTGGCCATCCTACTCCCATAGGGGCCATTCGACCTCACAGAGTGTGTGGAGGCGGTTAGGCTTCATCTTCACCCCATAGTCTCCTCTGAATCCCTTCTTAAAATTTTTAATCCTGCACTCCAATACAGTTGCCTTAGATTAACTTCCTCCCATCTCGCTTACCTTCTCGGACCTTCTTCTACTTTTCCTTTTCGTTCTGTCTACAAAGTTCTCAGTACCCTATGTACTTCTGATATTTCCACTCAATGACACTTAAATTGCCATTCTGCCTCCTTCCTAACTGGGATGAGAAGAGCCTTACCTGACAGATCCCAGAGGGAGAAGGGGGATGGGCGTGCGTTCACCTGCCGGTCAGCACAGCCAAACCAGAAACCACGTGGTCCAAGACTGTTTCTCCCTTAAAGTCCGTTCTGCCTTGGTGCAGAACGGACTTTAAGGTGCAGTTTCTCCCTTAAAGTCCGTTCTGGGCTTGATCAGGTGCGGATGAAAACACAGATGGGTTAAATATCCCATGTCCCAGGCCATCTCTGGGAAAGCCAATTCATACTCACTTATGTATCCCCTTCCTTCTAGCCCACCAATTCCGAAGGAGTCAAGAATTTCACAGCAGACGGGACACCTCCTGGGGGAGGGCAGAATATGAGCATACAAGGACCAGTTTCCTATCCTAAAAATCCCCTGGTGATCACTGGTAATAATTTTCCCTGAGACGGCGTGGACACACCTCCTAAATGACCTTCACAAATTTCCTTCCTAAACCGTAGCACGCTTGTGGACCTGTATACCAAGCAATCGCTGCTGCCCGCCTATTCCAGGCCCCCGTGGGTCCATGCCCCTTCTAATCCCTCCCAGGGGGGTGATCAGGCCCCCTCTTCCACCCTACTGGGTGGGTTCCTCCTCACCTGAGTGCTCAGTTCCCTTGCTGCCGCTCGCTACCTGCCAAAGCGAAGAAACTGGGCATTAAAAGGCTGAATTCTTCCAGAGGGGCAAGGTGCTTTCCCCCCTCTAGGAGATTCAAACCACAAAGCCGCGGGGTGGCCTCAAATGAGACCTATCTCCTCAAAGTGAGGAGTTTCCCAGCCAATGCACCAAATGTTGCAGCCACACGTTCCAGGAAACAAACTCACTCAGAAGGACAATGCAGATAGTGGAGTGCAGTTTATTACCCCGGCGGGCCCAAGGCAGAGTCTCCTCTTAGCCAAGGACCCCGACCAGCATTTGTGAAAATCTTTTATACCCCATGTGTATGCGTCTGAACCCACCACTCCAAATTCCTTGAGACTTACATAAACCAAGGAAAATACAATCCCAATAACCCCATCATTCACGTGCTATGTGCTCATGTGCTCAAACAGTCAAACAATTAGCCAATAATCAAAAAACCCGAGGTTACACTCTGATAGACACAGAACAATTTATGGCCTGTCTGGAGGAAGGGGTGATTAGTGTATGTTTTCTCTTAGGCGATGAGTAACCTAGATATGATCTTCAAGGTTCCCCTGTCTTGAGGGGGTCTTATGCTTCTGTTGTTGTTTTCATAGGCACTAAACACAGAGTTCAGAGTCCACTGGAAAGGTGGCCGAGCATGATCAGCATGAACAGGCCTAAGATGGAGCCCAGGCCCTGTGAATTCCTTCTTCACCTTGTGTATTTTACCCTGAAGGCAGAGAGGAGGCTTGCAGAGGGTTTGAAGCAGGAAGTGAAATGATCCCTTCGACATTTGGAAAAGATGGCTCCAGCAAGAGTGTGGCGAGCTGCTCCCAGCACTGGACCTGCTGGGAGGCTGGAACAATGCCCTGGCCAAAAATGATGAGGTCTGGAAAGGAGGGAGATGGCTGTGAGGACGCAGATGGAGATTCAAAGAGGTGCCCATCGGTCATCACGACTGATCAGCTATGGAGATCTGGGGGAAAGGAGACTTAGAGACTGAGGGTATGCAGGTACAATCCTCAAGACAGAGAATCCAAGGAGATCGGGAAGAAGATGGCGGTCAACTGCAGCCAGGTGCATTCTAGAAAGTACAAGTGTAGGGTAGTCAGTTGTATCAGACTCTTTGCAACCCCATGGGCTGTAGCCTGCCAGGCTCCTCTTTCCATGGGGTTTTCTAGGCAAGAGTACTGGAGTGGGTTGCCATTTCCTACTCCAGGGGATCTTCCTGACCTTGGGATCGAACCTGCATCTCCTGCAGTGCAGGCATATTCTTTACCATCTGAGCCACTAGGGAAGCCCAGGTGGGTTCTAAGGTGCCCAGGATGGGAGCTGGGAGCCATGCTCTGTGGTTGGCCACTCCCATGGGTCACTTCACTGGATGCAATTCTGCCAGCGTGCCACCAGATTCTCCCACAACTACCCTAGATACCTGTGAGACTGTGGTTGCTGTCCTGTCTTCTGGACTGGAAACCATCTTCTTCCGCTTGTTGTGGGCATTGGTTAGAGCCTCCCTATGGTTCCAGGTGTGGTTCTCGTTCCCAGGAGACACCAGAGCGCCCCCCACCCCCGCCCGGTGACACTCACTCTCCCTCTGCCTTAGGGAGCAGGGTCCTCCTTCCTGCCACCTCTGCAGTAACTGGTTCTACCGGTTTTCCAGAGCATTTTTCCTTCCTCCATGCCTGGTGAAAGCTTTCTTGATCAAATCCCTTGGCCTCAGGGCAAATACAAACAAGTCCTTCCCTTCCTCCTACAAACCACCCCATCCTAGCCAAGAAGCCACCATCCTGCTATCGGCTCCGACAGTAAAGAATCTGCCTGCAAATGCAGGAGACCCAGGTTCAATCCCCAGGTCAGGAAGATCCCCTGGAGAAGGGAATGGCTACCCACTCCAGTATTCTTGCCTGAAGAATCCAATGGACAGAGGAGCCTGGTGGGCTACAGTCCATGGGGTCACAAGGCAGACACAATTTAGCAACTAAGCACACAGGGCTAACCTGGGGTCAGCAGAAGGGCTTGGGGTTTCACCAACGTGGAGTTAGAGCAACACCAAGAATCTCCCCAGTGCCTCGGCCCAGACCCAGCTTTGACCAAGAAAGAGTCATCTGGTTTGTCCATTCCCCTCACTACCCTCTGGGACTGGGCTGAGCTTGGGAGAAGATGGATGGATTCTGGGTTCATCTGAAGATCACAGAAGCAGCTAACTTTAGTAGACAATAGAGAAGTTAAGTTCAGGACTGCACTAAGTCTTGAATTTCCCTCTGAACCGTGCAGCTCAGGGGACCTGCCTTCCAAATGCGGTTGATTAACTTCAGCAGGGCCCGCCTGGAGGGCGTCACAGCCTCAGGACTGTCTCCTGGGCGTCTGGCTTCCCAGCGCTGTCTTCTCTAACCTCCTACATTTCCATCCAGGAGGCTTCATTTTGGCATCACAGAGGAGCCTGGCGGGCTACAGTCCATAGGGTCACAAAGAGTTGGACACGATGGAAGCACTTAGCACCCACACGCATGGCTCAGTTACAGACAGAGCTCTGCACATGAAATGGAATTGTTACACGAAAGCTGTCACACACAACCCAGGTGAAGGCAAGTGGTCCTACTGCCAAAATGCAAAAACATCACTCTATCCTCACTACTGCTCTGATGAGGCCAAGCTGCCCCAGAGTAATAACTTTCAACTTCAATCCTTCTTTTCTTTCACCCACTCTGGGTGTGTGACCTCATGGGAAAGTGAAAGTCACTCAGTCGTGTCCGACTTTTTGTGAACCCAAGGACTATATGTAGCCCACCTGGCTCCTCTGTCCATGTCATGGAGGGGTTCCAGAATAGGAACCAGGACATTTCCTGGGTCCCTGTTTTTTGTTTTTTTTTAAATAATGATTTTAAGTACTCACAATTTGGTAGATACATCTGAGCTATCCTCATTTCCAGATTTTGCCTTTTTTTTTTTTCTGAACCAAATCAATCTAGTGGAAAAAAGTCCTTTTTGGTTGAATTATATCTGTATCGAAAAAGCCGAAATAAAAATAAACTTTCCCAACCAGATAAAATGTATCAGATTTCTCAAAATGCTTTAGATAACATGCATAAAAATGATGTGTGTGAAGGAATGAAATGCATACAACCCAGAGAAAACAGTGGAACAAAACAATGCAGATTTGAAGTAGATACTTTGTGCTATGAGAGAGCCTTTAAACTACATGATTATGTCATATCACTTCTGTTTTCTGCTGCTCTGTGCCAAACCACACCTGGGTCCTTGTTCTTATTCTGTCACTTATCACAGGGTCCCTCTGGCCGGCCGCTTAACTTCTTTGGGCTTCAGTTTCCTCATCTAAAAATATTAGCTTAAAAAAAGAAATCAAAGGAGATTAAATGAACAAACACACGTGGAAACCCTAGCATTCAGTACAAAGCAGTAAAACTAGAATTTTCTGTAAAGGTTGCTTCAAAGTACTGGTCATCTTTCATATACTAATTTAAATATTTCCTTTTGATTAACAAGTCTGAGCAAACTCTGGGAGACGGTGAAGGCCAGGGAAGCCTGGTCTGCTGGGGTCACAAAGAGTCGGACACAACTCAGCAACTGAACATCAACAACAACAACAGGTGTTCATCAACAGGCAGCTTTCAACATCATCACGGTGTGAAGGGGGTCATTTTGTTGAATGGGTTTGTTTGTGCTTTTATTCCTCTGGTATTTTCTGTGACCACCCCCCAATCCGATCAGACAATAGTAAGAGGCTCTATTCTTACTGTCCTTGGACTCAATGGGGTTAAAGCAGAAATATAGAGAGAACAAAGAAAACCATACTCAGCTTTTGGATTTCAAAATAGATCTTGAGTCTCACAGCAGAGATAAAAGTTCTTTGAGTCTCAAAAGAGCAAGGTCTTGAAGGATTTAGGCATATAGCATTTGTGCCCTAAGTGACACAGGTGAATGAGTGAGCAGATAAGAATGGGTTTTTGCACTCCACAGGAGTCAGGCAGACCAATCAGGGAGGGCAAGGGAGAAGTCATCATGGGGAGGGGAGGGGGGATGAAAGAATCGCTAGGAATGTCAGGTGACTGTAGACACAGAATGCTACCATATCAAGGATATCAGGTTTAGGGTGAAGCTCTCTCATGCTTCCCTGGTAGCTCAGTTGGTAAAGAATCTGCCTGCAATGCAGTAACTGGAGAAGGGAAAGGCTACCCACTCCAGCATTCTTGGGCTTCCTCTGTGACTCAGCTGGTAAAAAATCTGGCTGCAATGCAGGAGACCCTGGTTTGATCCCTGGGTTGGGAAGATCCCCTGGAGAAGGGAAAGGCTACCCACTCCAGTATTCTGGCCTGGAGAATTCCAGGGACTCTATAGTCCATGGGGTCGAAAAGAGTCAGACATGACTGAGCGACTTTCACTTCACTTCTCTCATGCTGATGGCATGAGATACAACTCAGGTAAAACTGGTAGCCTGGCCAACATGCATGGAGAAGGCCTAAGACAGCCCCACCAAGGGTCCTCCTCTGTCCCCAGTATGTAGCATCCAAATATTTGCCATCTCTCCTTCCTGGAGGCATGAGGAGATAATTGAAAGAGTCAGTAAACCTGCAGGTGAGGGCTAAGCATGACCCATATGGACCAACAGACCAGAAGAAATATGATCATCTTAGCCAAAGTCAACCTTGGGAGATGACAGCAACCAGGGACCTGGAAGAAGAGGGAGCATCTTGGCAGATGCCAGGATGGGAGATGAAGATCACCAGGGTCTGACTCCTTGACGGGGTGGCACTGGCACCCTAGCACTCAGACCTAATCCCAGGTCCATGGGCAGGTGGGGGGAAACTGAATCAGTCAAGGAAATCCTGATTCAGCTTACTCTGGAGTGATGATATTTTTGCCACCCATAGAATAGGGGTTCAAAAACAAAAGTAAATGCAGTCTAAAAAATTTAAGTTATACATACAGATTTTGTATCTCTGAGTTTTATGAATCAAAACTCCCATTCAATGGTCAGGTAATGCTCTTAAGATGCCTCGTGATCTTAAGAAAACTGAAGGTTAGATGAGCTTAAATGAGCCCTAAGGCCAGTGCTTATTTAACTTCTATGCAGAGTACATCATGAGAAATGCTGGGGAGGATGAAGCACAAGATGGAATCAAGATAGCCGGAGAAATATCAATAACCTCAGATACACAGATGACACCACCGTTATGGCAGAAGCCAAAGAGGAAACAAAGAGCATTTTAGTTCCTCTTTAGTGAAAGAGGAGAGTGAAAAAGCTGACTTAAAACTCAACATTCAAAAAACAAAGATCATGGTATCTGGTCCCATCACTTCATGGCAAATAAATGGAGAAACAATGGAAACAGTGACAGACTTTACTTTCTTGGGCTCCAAAATCACTGCAGATGGTGACTGTAGCCATGAAATTAAAAGACACTTGCTCCTTGGAAGAAAAGCTATGACCAACCTAGACAGTGTATTAAAAACCAGAGACATTATTTTGCTGACAAAGGTCCATCTAGTCAAAGCTATGGTTCTTCCAGTAGTCATGTATGAATGTGAGAGTTGGACCATAAAGAAGGCTGAGTGCTAAAGAATTGATGCTTTTGAACCGTGGTGTTGGAGAAGACTCTTGAGAGTCCCTTGGACTGAAAGGTGATCAAACCAGTCAATCCTAAAGGAAATCAGTTCTGAATATTCATTGGAAGAAATGATGATGAAGCTGAAGCTCCAATACTTTGGCCACCTGATGCGAAGAGCCAACTCATTTGAAAAGACCCTGATGCTGGGAAAGATTGAAGGCAGGAGGAGAAGGGGACGACAGAGGATGAGATGGTTGGATGGGATCACCGACTCAATGGACATGAGTTCAAGCAAGCTCTGGGAGATGGTGAAGAACAAGAAAGCCTGGCATGCTGCAGTCCATAGGGTTGCAAAGAGACACGACTGAGTGACCGAACAGCAATGAGGCTAGTGTTGGAGCAGCCACTGGGTTCCCCTGGCCAGGTTCCCAAGGCCAGAGTCAGGGTTCAGCTTTCCCGGCGTCCCCTCCTCCCAGACCCCCTCTCACCCCACCCTCCACACACATACTCTCAGCATCCTGTTCTCATCTCACATTAAGGGTCTAAACAGAAAATTGAGAGAGAACCATATGAGATAGATAAAAGTCCAGGACCTGAGAACAGGGAGAGGGGAGGGATGGAAATGGAAAAAACGAAAAGAAAGAAAATAGAGCGATAACATTTAAACTCTACATGAACGCCCCTGCAATGATTATAAGGCAGTGATTACCTTTTCCCAAGAGGACTCATTCCCCTCCTGGTGGAAAGGTTGGAAATCTAAAATAATGAAATGTAAAATAATAATAATGACCGATACCTTGACTGAGTAATGACTGCTCTGCACTATGCATACACACACATATGTATGCGTTCAAGAGAAATGTGGATAAACATATGCATTATAAAGTTCAACAACTGCAAAGTAAAGATTCTTAATGTCTTAAGAGACAATGTCAACCAAAGAAAAATATTCTTGTTGGGGGTAAAGAGGTATTTCCTCATGGGTGCGTGCGCGCGTGCACACACACACACACACACACAGAAAGTATATGTATATGTTGTAGTGTGTATTAGAGTAATTCACTTGCTGGGATAATTTGAAAGTAAACACACACATACTAAATATGCACACATGTCATATTGTGTATTGGGCTTCCCAGGCGGCACTAATGGTAAAGAATCTGCCTGCCAGTGCAGGAGACATAGGAGGTGCAGGTTTGATCCCCAGTCAGGAAGATCCCCTGGAGGAGGGCACAGCAATCCATTCCAGTATTCTTGCCTGGAGAATCCCATGGACACAGGAGTCTGGTGGGCTATAGTCCATGGGGTCACAAAGAGTCTAAGTGACTGAAGTGACTTAGCATGCGCACATTGTGTATTAAAGTCATTTACTTGTTTGGATAATTTGAAAGTAACCCTGTGACACTTCCTGAGATAAAATGCAAAATCCGAGCCGAGAACGAGTGGAAATCTGGAACCATTTCTTTATGGGGGCTTCAGCACAGTAAATTTTACTGCTTTCTAAGATAATGATAGTCTCTAAAGATAGGCCCCTCCCCAGCAGAGGCTAGAGCCTCTGACTCTGTTCCTCCTAGTCAGTCCCCCTGCTCCGGGTTTACCTGCGTCGTGATGCCCCACGGGTTGCCAGCTCCTCTTCTTTCTATCTGTGTCCCTCCCTGACCCTGCATGGGGAGACCTTGGATGTCAGAAGGGTTCCATAAATACTGCTTGGTTGGTCGACTGCCAGCTGGGCCTGGCCATTTCCTTCAAAACCAAGAGGATGACTTGTCTTGGCAGCTTATACCTTGAGGATAAAAGACAAGCCAGAGACTGATTTAAAATGTAGGTCCAACTGTCAGAGCCCATTGAGGTGGGGTGGAATGTGCTGGACTGGGCCCAAGGGTCCAACCGCGTGGTCAAACAGCCATGAGGGCCCCCCACCCCACTCCCGGCCTTGATTCCTTGATTCATGAAGGCCTGGCCATGTCCTCCTTTGAAAAGAGAACAGAGCCACTGCTGAGGGTGTGAAAGTCAGATGTGATTTTCCAGTCAAATCAGTCACCAGTTTCCTGTGCTCCTCTCTGTGTCTCCTTCTTTTTCTCTGTGTCTCTTTCTGTCTCTTTCTCTGTCTGTCTTTTGCAATCTACTACATTGAGTTCGTTTGGGGCAGGTAAAAAGGAAGAAAAGATTTGGCACTTCCTATGAGAATACAGTTATTTTATTCCAAAGAGGAGCAATGCTTGTTTTTATTTATTTATGGCTGCACTGGGTCTTAGTTGAGGCAAGCGGGATCTTCCCTTGTGGCACACGGGCTTTCTCTCTAGTGGAGGCACACTGGCTTAGTTGCCGTTGGCACGTGGAATCTTAGTTCCCCAACCAGGGTTGGAACCCATGCTCTTTGCATTGGGAGCTCGGAGCCTTAACCACTGGGATGCCAGGGAAGTCCTTGGAATTCTTAAAAATGAGCTCATTCTAATCTAGACTGAAGATCGATTCTATCATCAACACAGACATCCTTTACTCCCAGAAGGTCCTTGATATGGTGTAACACTTTAAGTGGTGTCTTTTTTAAGCATTTTTTCACCAATTAAATGTTGCCTCAGGACGTGCTTGAATGGTGACCACTGAGGGGTTCCCCTTTCCTGGCTCACCAGACAGGTGGGGAGCTCACCCTTTGAAAGTCAGAGTGCCTTGTTCTGCCCCTGCACAGACAAAACCCTCAGGGCCCCTACCCAGGACTGACTGTTGTTTGGGGGACACGGTGCAAAATAAACATGACAGGCCCATTTCCAAATTGCAAGGAGATGACAGCAGAGCATGGAATCAAGTGCAGGCCCTTGGAAGTGCGGGACTCGGGGCAAATGAATTCGCTTGCCTATGAAGCCGGCCGTGCCCCTACCTGGATAGAGACGCACCTTGGAGAGGCACTGGCCACGCTCTCCTCCTAACTCCACGCCCTCAGCTCTGCAGCGCTGCTGCTCTTTCCTGGGCTCTGGCTCCATTCGCCTTGGCATCTTCTGTTTGAGCCATGTCCTTCTCTTAGCCCCTCTCTCTCAGGCTCTCTTTCTTTCTGACTCCAGCATTTTCATCCTTCTAGATGTGGCCTAGCCACTCTCTAGATTCAAATCCAAGGCTGTTCTAGCCTCAGATATATATGTGTCTTTCAAATCTCCCCCATTACCCAACAATCCTGCTCCTGGGCATATACCCTAAGCCGTAATTCAAAAAGACACATGTATCCCAGTGCATGAAGGCAACCTAAATGTCCATCAACAGATGAATGGATAATGAAGATGTGGCACATACATACAATGGAATACTACTCAGCCATAAAAAGGAATGAAACTGGGTCATTTGTAGAGACTATGGTACAGAGTGACATTAAATCAGAAAGAAAAAAAAAACACATGTTTTGGACTGTTGTACAGAGTGAAGTAAGTCAGAAAGATAAAAACATATTGTATATTAACACACGTATTTGGAATCTAGAAAAATGGTACAGATGATCTTATTGGCAAAACAGAAATATAGACACAGATGTAGAGGACAAATATATGGACACCAAAGGGTTGGGGGGAAGGGGTAGTGGAAGGAATTGGGAGACTGGGATTGACATGTATACACTACTGATACGAGGTGTGAAATAGATAACTGTGAGAACCTATTGTATAGCAAGGGAACTCTCCTCAGGCTCTGCAGTAACCTAAATGGGAAGGAAATCTAAACAATATATGTAGAGCTGATTCACTTTGCCATACAGCAGAAACTAAGACAACATTATAAAGCAACTATACTCCAATAAAAATTAATTTCAAAAAACTTCCCTGTTATGACGAGGTTCCTCTCTTTGGTGCCAAACCAGATTTAATGACCAAGCCCCAGTGTGTCAAGCACGGGTGGGGAGGTGGCAGGGGTAAGTCTGGGCCTCATTGCAGGGCCTAGAGAGAATCCAGGAATGAAAGGATGCTCCAGTGTGCTCCTGGACCACACAGTGAAGGGAACCACAGGATGAAGGTGCCCCAGTGGGGCCGGGAACAAGGGTTCCCCCACGGCGTTGCACACACCAGGGCCATGAACTTCCTCTGACACATGTTCTAGAGGAAGAGGAAGTGCTGGGCGCATCTCCCGGATTGCCTTTGTGGAAATTGCTTTTTGGTGATTGTCATCTGGCCACATGACTCACAAAAGCTTCGCTATTCATTGCCCGTTTCTTCAGAGTGCTCCATGACGTGACTCATGCCTCTACTTACTAGGTTTGATTGAGAAGGTTGGGTGAAATCCTTTCCCCTGGGAACAGGAAGTTTTTGATGGTTCTTCTACAGATTAAACCCCGCAGGGGACATGGCGGCACATGCCCTGTTGCCCGGCCTGCTTCCTACCAGGGATGCTGCGTCCTGTCCAGGAGGCACAGGCATAGATCTGGGGGAGGCAGAGTGGCTCTCAAAGCACAGGCAGCACGGGCACGCTCTCAACGATCTGAATGCATGGGAGATAAGGCCCAACAAAATATTTCCTGTTTGGAACATTCAGAAGAGGGACTGAGAGTAAGGAAGGGCGGCGGGGAGCCGAAGGACTTCCCAGGTGGTGCGGTGGAAAAGAATCCCCCTGCCAGGGCCGGAGATGCAGGGTCAACCCCTAGATGGGGAAGATCCCATGGAGGAGGAAATGGCAACCCACTCCAGGATTCTTGTTTAGAGAGTCCCACAGAGAGAGGAGCCTGGCGGGCCACAGTCCATGGGGTTGCAAAGAGACAGACATGACTGGGCATCTGAGCACAGCACAGCCTCTACCATATGGGCCTTAAGCAAGGGTTGAGAATAATCATGTTAATTGAGAATAAATGGGAAAAATTCTGCCATCCCCAATAGTGCACCCTGAGGGCACTCAGTATGGAAAAGAACAGGATACTGGCCCCAGAGAGCAAATGATCAAAGGAATGATTTCCATGAGCCTTTGCAGAAGGCTCCGTGACTCAGTTTTGGGAATCGAAATCCTTGATCTGGCCAACAGAGGACATTCGGGTGCCTGCAGTCACATTCAGGTGCCTGCAGTCAATGCAAACTTGGTCAGACTTGGGGAGGCTGAGGCAGTCGGAGGCACCATTAGGACCTCTGCCTGTGACAAAATGGCAGGGCAGGAATTCACCAGCCACAGACTTCAGACCCAGAGTTCCTTCAACCTTACTTATAGAATGGGCTTCACTGGTGGCTCAGCTGGTAAAGAATCTGCCTGCAATGTGGGAGACCTGGGTTTGATCCCTGGGTTGGGAAGATCCCCTGGAGAAGGGAAAGGCTACTCACTCCAGTATTCTGGCCTGGAGAATTCCATGGACTCTATAGTCCACGGGGTCGCAAAGAGTCGAACACGACTGAGCAACTTTCACTCACTCACAGAACACCAATTCAAAGACAAAGTTCTTAAGGATGTCCAGACAGTCACTGATGCTGCTAAGTAGCTTCAGTCGTGGCCGACTCTGTGCGACCCCATAGACGGAAGCCCACGAGGCTCCCCTGTCCCTGGGATTCTCCAGGCAAGAACAACGGAGTAGGTTGCCATTTCCTTCTCCAATGCATGAAAGTGAAAAGTGAAAGTAAAGCCACTCAGTCGTGTCCGACTCCCAGCGACCCCATGGACTGCAGCCTACCAGGCAGTCACTGCAGAGCATTAAAACTCAACCCTCCAAGTACATACCTGTGCATCCGTCCTGAGCACACCTGTCTGTGATTTCAGCTGTGCCTCTTCCTTCCCCTCCTTAAAATCCTTCAGGGGCTCCCATCATTTCTTTAGGGGAAAAATAAAAAACACCCAAATGTTTTCGCCTGGCTTTTACCCACAGGCCTTCAGACACACCATTCACACTGAGCAGAGCACATTCACCCCCTCCTCGCGTCCCTTGGCTTAACTATTCTCATCAATGGGGTCTTGGTTACCCATTCTGCCACAAACTTTCCACGACTCACTTGGTTTTTTGTTTGTTTGGTTGTTTATTTTTTGTTTTTAATTATGTTGTTGGCTGTGTCATATGCTATGTGGGATGCTAGTTCCCCAACCAGGGATTGAACCCACACCCCCTGTATTGGAATTGTGGAGTCTTAGTCCCTGGATGCCAGGGAAGTCCCTCATGAGGCTCTTGTTCCAGCACCTTATTTATCTGACCCCATGACATCACGATCAAACAGAGAAGGAATCTCACACAGAAAGGCCAGCCACAAGACCCCACCCAGAATGAGGGCTGCAGTGAGCACACAGCCTGGGCACTGGATCATCAGCCATCCCCCTTAATGGGTGGACCGGACTTTGTGGGGCCCGGGTTTGAGGCATTTGTGACCCTGCCTTTATTAACCTGTCCCTCTCCTGAGGCTGCACTGATCACGAGGGGGTGTGATTGCCTATGGGCACACATTTCTGCTACTCGCTGCCTGTGTGCCCACTGTGGTGGCTGGGATTTACCCTCATTGCCTAACATGGTGCTTGCTACATGCTAAGTGCTCAGGAAATATTTACTGACTATATCAATGAATGAATGGGTTGACATCAATCAATGAATGGACAGAGTTGCATGCTCTATTCACAACATTCTAAGAGTGCAGAGCATGCATCTTAATACCAGCATTTCCCCTGATAATGTAACCAGCCTCCAAAGGAGAGGATCTTAACTGGAGGTCCACCAGAATTCCAAGATATCCATGGATTAGGTTGAGTGAAAGGACTGCTGCTGCTAAGTCACTTCAGTCGAGTCTAACTCTGTGTGATCCCCTAGACGGCAGCCCACCAGGCTTTCCCGTCCCTGGGATTCTCCAGGCAAGAACACTGGAGTGGGTTGCCATTTCCTTCTCCAATGCATGAAAGTGAAAAGTGAAAGTGAAGTCGCTCAGTCGTGTCCGACTCTTAGCGACCCCATGGACTGCAGCCCACCAGGCTCCTCTGTCCATGGGATTTTCCAGGCAAGAGTACTGGAGGGGGTGCCATTGCCTTCTCCGGAGTGGAAGGACTACAAAGTCTCAAAATTGAACGTAAAATTGTATGGGTAAGTGTAGTTTGGGGAGGGAGATGCTTAAGAGTTTTCATCAGAAACTCAAGAGGTATCCCGAGTCCCCAGGGTTAACAAATCTATGCCCTGAAACAAGGGTCTGTGAAGGGAAAGCATCTTCAGCATGATTTGGAAACTTTATTACAAATGCACATTCTCAGGTCCCTCCCCCCACAAAACTGCTAAGTCGGAAACTCTGGGCAAGGAGCCCATCGTGTATGTTGGGAAGGTTTCTTGGACATACGGTGCACATTCAAGGTCAAGAACCACTCAAGAACTAGACATAGTATGGTGTATTTCCATATCCGTAGAGGCAAAAATAAAAATCAGGGACAGCTGATATATAAACTCTCACATTTATAGTCAAATGATTTTGGACAAGGTGTCAAGACAATTTCATGGTGAAAGGACAGTCTTTTCAACAAATGGTGCTGGGAGAACTGGATGTCCATATACAAAAGAATGAAATTGAAGCCTTCTCTAACTCAATATATAAAATTAACTCAAGGTGAAAAAACAATAACTCAAGACAAATCAAGGACCTAAAACTCATAGAGGAAAACAGGTCAAAAGCTTCTCAGACTTCCCTGGTGGCAATCCCCCTGCCAACTCAGGGGACACAGGTTTGATCCCTAATCTGGGAAGACCCACATGCTTCAAGGCAACTAAGCCTGAGCGCCCCAACTACCAAGCCTGCGATCTGGAGCCCAGGAGCCAAAATTACTGAAGACCACGTACCCTAAAGCCCATGCTCCACAACAAGAGAAGCCAGTGCAATGAGAAGCCCGGGAACCACAACTAGAGAAAGCCTGGTCTCATTAACAAAGACGAAGATGCAGTGCAGCCAAAAATAAAAAAAAAAAAAAAAAAATCTACTAGACAATGGGTTTTGGCAATGATTTCTTGGTGATGACACCAAAGACCCGGGTAACAAAAGTGTCAAAGTGACTGACCCCTAGTGAGAACCCAGGACACCAAGACTGCTGTGAGCTTCCCTGGTTAGTGACAAACTGTTACACACTGTGAGCAGGACTGCGATACCACAGGCTTTCTGCCCCTCTCCACGGAGCCTCGTGGTTTGGGCGTGTGGGCCTGATTTTTATGCTACCCCCAGGTCAGCTTGTCAGCAATTACTATCCCATAAAATTAATTCCTTTTTAATATATGACTACTCATCAAAGGCACCTACTTTACTCTAAGACATTTTTATATGGCCTCAAATTAGTAAGCCTTTTTTTTTTTTTTGGATGGCTTCACCCTCAAGAAGCAAGAGAACTGGAGAAAGGTCAAGAGGCCACTCGTTACAGATAAGATACACAAGATAAGAAGCAGGATATGCAAACTGAGAGTCCCATGGAGCCCGGAAAATACAGGGACAGACCCTCTGTGATCAGACAGAGTCATCAGCTGGGGCTGAAAAAATGGACTCAGAAGTTGACATCGCTTTGATAATGGGAAGAACGCATTTGACCTAAGAGCAGGGGAGAAATGTCCCCAGGGGACTTTGAAGTCCTGTCTCTTTCCGGGGCTGAAAGGAGCTGGAATTTCTCCAGCAACTCAAAGGGATGGGCAGACAGCAAGCGGATGGGAGATTAACATGCGGAGGATGGAGCTGTTTGAAGTCCAGACTTCACGTTCGATGATGCTGGGTAATCGTTCAATTTCTTGGAGGCTAAATTTGTTTGTCTTGAACAGGAGAATGATAGAGTCACCTCCCCCAGTCCCTCCACCCAGTTAGGGTGAGGACATGAGGAGACACAGGAAGAGTCAGGGGGTGAAATAAGAACTTAAAAACTTCCCCTTCACCCCAGCACTGACTCACATGGATTCCAACTCGTTTTGTATTTCCAGGTCTCTAGCAAATGTGTCTAGTGTGACATTCACTGAATTTCACTAGGAAAAAAAAAAAGTACCTCTCCTTGGCCTGAAGTTGTCCTCTCCTTGGAATCCTCTGAATCTAAAACATCAGAAATGTTTATGTGTCCGCTCCCCTCTCTGTACCATCCTGGGATGTCCTGGGTCTTGTTTTCTCTCCCGCTTTCCCGTCAGCGGTTCAGATGTTCTCTCAATATTTGTGTTTGCAAAGCTCCATCCCTGGGCCTGAGCTCCCTCCAAAGGTTCCATGGCCCAGATCCAAATAGCCTGCAAGTATGTCCCCTCACCTCACCTAACACTCCATGCTTGTTTTGCCAGCAAATATACCCGGAATGCTGCTAAGTGCCAAAGCCTGTGCCAGGACTGGGGTTTTCAACTAAATTAGAAACAGTTCAACCCTTAAGGAGCTCCTGTGCTGGGGGGAGCCGGATTATAGAAGGATGGGGGTACATCCCAGTGTCCAGGAGATGCAGTCGGCCAGGCGCTGCCTGAGGACAGAGGAAGAGCCATCCAGGCCCGAGGAAACGTGCATCGCCCAAGCTGCAAGGGCCTGGCCACGTCAGAGGGCCTGCCTGAGCGGGGACTCCATCGGGAATCCCTGGGAGGGCTGTCCACTCTGCAGACAGAAAGGGGAGCCGGAGGGGACAGTAGAGAGCCTTCGTCAGGGCCCTGCTGCCAGAGCTCTAGCCTCGCCGATGCCCTGCGCTCAGCTCAGCAGACGTGGGAACCACGATGCAGAATCCTGGCACTGAAAGACCTCCCAGGCTCATTTGGGAAAAGATAGAAAGCGTGTTGTGTGGGCTGATGCTCTGCAAGGATTCTCAGTTAAAAGAACAGCAGCGTGGACTTCTTGGTGGTTCAGATGGTAAAGAATCCACCTGCCAATACAGGAGATTTGGGTTCGATACCTGGGTCGGGAAGATCCCCTGGAGGAGGGCGAGGCAAACCGCTCCAGTGTTCTTGCCTGGAGAATCCCATGGACAGAGGAGCCTGGTGGGCTATAACCCCATGGGGTCATAAAGAGTGACTAACACTTTCATTTCACTTCGGCATGGATTCAGCGTGGGGGCAGCAGCCCTGGGCTCAGATTGCCCACCAGGCAACCTGCAGGAACGGGACACTGAGACTCAGCAACATCGCAGAAACCAAATCGCTGGGGAGAATTCCTAAAAGGATGAACGGAATGGACGTGTGAATAAACAGCTGTAACACAGGCGCAGCGTCGCTCAGAAATTGCCACGTGGACGGTCCCTCGGCAATGGGAGGTGGTGAGGAAGACACAATCTGGGGCAGACCTGGCGGACTCAGTCCTAGCTTGCACGTGTTGTAGCAGGGAGGCTGGGGCCTCAGCGTCCTGCACCTGGGGGCAGGACGATTTGTGTAGACTTGATGTATGGAAGATGAAGTGCCTGGTGTGCATCAAAGATTCAATAAAGGGTCCTTGCAATGGTTTTTATTCCTGAGAGCTGAGTTCAGCGAGTCCTGCTGTCTCCTTGGTCTTCTCGTTCTGCATTGGGTCCCCAGACAAGTCCTGGGTCAGCCCTCCCATCTGTGCTCCTGTCCCTGGTCATCTCACAGGCCTCCCTCCAGCCTCCAGTGCGAGGCTCGGCCTCCGTGGCGCTGGGCCTCCTCTGCTCACCTCCTCACAGCCCGCTGCTCGGGACCTGCCTCCACGTCCGCAGAACTGGTCCTCCCCAATCAGCTTACGGGGCCTCTCCTGCTGCTGTCGTTTACATTCTGCCTGCCACCTTGGTGTCCTGGCCCGGAGTCCATCCTCACTCAGGCACAGGACTGAGGCTCCCGGTCAGTCGACACCCAGCGGACAGCCCAGCCTCTGAAGGGCTTGCTCTGTGCTAAATGTCACTATGAAACCCTGCTCGTGTTAAATGTGTTCAGAAATGAATGGAAATACTTTTCCTTACACAGTTCCTTATACTAACCCACCAAGAGTAGGATGAGTAAAGGTTTGTTGCTGTTGTTGTTCAGTCGCTAAGTTGCGTTCAACTCCTTGCGACCCCATGGACTGCAGCACGCCAGGCCTCCCTGTCCACCACCAACTCCTGGAGTTTACTCAAACTCACGTCCATTGAGTCAGCGATGCCATCCAACCATCTTATCCTCTGTTGTCCCCTTCTCCTCATGCTTTCAATCTTTCCTAGCATCAGGAGTCACTTTTCCAATGAGTCAGCTCATTGCATCAGGAGGTCCAAGTATTGGAGTTTCAGCTTGAGCATCAGTACTTCCAGTGAATATTCAGGATGGATTTCCTTTAGGATTGACTGGTTTGATCTCCTTGCAGTCCAAGGGACTCTCAAGAGTCTTCTCTAGCACTCGGATTCAAAAGCATCAATTCTTTTGTGCTCAGCCTTCTTTATGATCCAATTCTCTCATCATGCATCACTACTGGAAAAACCATAGCCTTGACTGTACAGGTATCTGTTAGGAAAGTGATGTCTTTGGAAACTATCTGAGCCAGTTTCCCATGGACCGTAATCCTCAAACGGCATGCATTTAGCACCTGAGTGTCTGTGTCACTCTTGAAAGCAGGCCACCAAAACCACATCTTGTGGTCTCTTATTTTCTGGAATTTACGATATAAAACAGAACCTGATGCCGCATTCCAGGACAATCACAAGTCAAATCCCAACCCTGTGAACTCTGAGAGATCATAAAATACATAATAACAAAGATTACTTCCAATATGACAGTCTGGTTGGCTAGGGTTTCAAAATCTCTTGGTTTGTCAAGATAGACACTCTTATAATTTCATTTTCCTTGTGGCATTACCAGCCAACCTTGTAAACACCGAGTACGCTGTTGGCAGGGAAGAGGGGTGGAATTGTTAGAAGTGCCGCGAGGAGGAAAACATACTAGAGATTAAGGGAAAATGGACAGAGGAAATGAGGACAGAATAGGCAAAGTGGGGCATCAGATGGGGTTTGGTCAGCACAGTGTGCTATTTGGAGCCTGAGTTTCTTCTTCCTCTTAGTATTTCTTTCCCCCGGTTTGGACAGACCCTGAAGATGAGAGAGTCTGCTGAGAAATCCGGAAAGCAGGGCAGGCTGGCTGGGGAAACATTCGTGGACTATCCCTTAGGTGGTAGTGACTTAGTTGTTAAGTCATGTCTGACTCTTTGCGACCTCCTGGACTGTAGCCCACCAGGCTCCTCTGTCCAAGGGATTTTTCCAGCAAGAATACCAGAATGAGTTGCCACTTCCTTCTCCAGGGGATCTTCCCAACCCAGGGATCGAACCCGAGTCTTTACCAACTGAGCCACCAGGGAAGCCCATATCAGGTATTTCTTATTCTAAAGAATTTGAAAAAGGTAGGACCTGCGTATACAAAGGATGAATAATGGAAAAGGGTTGTCTTTTCTTGCCAAATTTCTGCTAATCGAAATTTCAACTAATGATCGGCACACAGTAGTTTCTCAATAAAAGACTTTTGACTTCACTGATTTTGTGTGTGCTGGCTGGTGGCTTCAGTTTGATTCCTGCCATGGGACATGGTATTTTGTACATTTGAGGGCAAGGTTAGTTTCACTTTCAAGATGGTTCTGAAATCTTCAGCTCCATGGGATCTGAACAACTTTGCCGTTTCTTTAAAAAAAAAAAAAAATATATATATATATATATATATTTATTTATTTGGCTGCTCTGGGTCTTAGTTGCAGCACACGGGATCTTTCATCCTCACTGTGGCATGCAAGATCTTCAGTTGTGGCATACGAGATCAAGTTCCCTGACTAGAGATTGAACCCAGGCCCCTCTGCATTGGGAACACGGAGTCTTAGCCTCTGGACTGCTAGGGAAGTGAAGTCCCTGAAGAGCTTTGTGATGGAGGGACTCCATCAGGTCCCTGTGTCTCTCTTCCAGACGTCCAGCTACGTGTCTGCTAAAAGAGAAATATGAGCAGACAATGCATAGCTCATTTTACCTTTAAAAAAAAAAAAAGCCACTATGCCCCAGGGCACAAGTGACAGATGCTAAAACAGCAAATACCAATGAAGTGTTGGAATTGGGTTTTTATTGGGCCATGGATGGAAACACATTTACACCTAATAAACAGGGGCTGATGGGCTGGATTCTATAGGAAATGACAAGTAAGAGGAGGGGACGGATGGTGGAGGGTGAGTACTATCTGTGTTTTTAAATGACTCTTGCGGTTGAGGAAAGATCGTTTAACGACAAGTCTAGCATTCTGGAGCTCTGGTCCTGCTTTGCAGACGCACCCCAGCAAATCTGACAACAAGCCTAAAATAGCTGGCTGCAGTAGGCGTGTTAACAGCATAGCGAGGACAAGGATTTATGCAGGCATGCTGCCATTCTTGGCACGTGTTAGACCTCAGCCTCGTCACGGCACACGTTCTTAATAAAACATTCATGTCGAGCATTCATGTCGCCCTGTTTATGAAGCACTGACGACTCTTGCTCCATGCCTCCTGAAGGGAACCACGTTTAGCCTGAGATGCTGCCCCCGAGGTGTTCTCACGCAGCTGGAAAGGCCACAGTCCCTCGGCACACAAGGTCCCACCTTGCCGATGCCACCAGGTTTTCTGCCCTGGAAAGGCCCCCGCTGAGCGCCCAGGGGTTCCCTGAGACACTGGTGAGAGCTTGGGGAGCTGGGGACATCAGAATCCTACCAGTAAGCTTCTCTCCTGGGCCGGGGCAGCTCGTTTCCTTGAGTTCCTCCCGCCTGGCACCTTCTAACTCATCTCTTTGCCTCTTCTGTGACACTCTAGACACAGAGCAGAACCAGAAAACATGAATACAAGGTTACAAAGGAAGCAGGCCAGGGAGAGGTTTGGGATGTAAGCCCTGGGCTAGGTGGGGGAGGTCAAGGTCATTTGGTCCAGAAGAGGGATGGCTCAGGGGGGACTCAAAACAGGGCAGTGGGAGGGCTGTCCACGGCGGGGGGATGAGAGAGAGATTTATATCCTGGGAGGAGTTAGACTGGGCCAAGAAAAGGTTTACCTGTCTTGCCGGAGGTTTTGACAAGAGATGGGCAAAGGGTTTCAGAAATCATCCTACACAGGGAGGCTGTCTCACCAGGGTGAGGACGTTCATGTCTGTTGTATTTATTGGAGAAGCATTTTGTCAAAAATTAGCATTTGGAGATGCAGGGTGATGTGCTCTCCTATCCCGTCTCACACACACACACACACACAAACCAGAACATCCCTCACCAGGAACCTCTCTCCATAGATCTGGCCACTATTGCACACTGGCCTTATGAAAACCCAAAGGAAGATGGCTTTATGGAAAACAGTAGATAAAACAGTTAATAATAATTTTTGAAATAAAATTCGACTGCATGTTATTTCATCATTATCCCTTCATTCCTTGGGATGTTTAAGAGTTACTATTTTAAATTTTAAATATCTTGGGTCAGTGGCAGAGGGTAGTCCCTAAGCCTGTCAGTAAGTAAACAGAGCCTGTTCTTTTAGATTGTCCTGGGAATCTTTTTTAAAAGATATCAACTAATTAATTTTTTTCTGGTTGTGCTGGGTCTTCGTTGCTGCACCCGGGCTTTCTCTAGTTGCGGACAGAGGGGCTCCTCTGCGTTGCAGGATTCTCATCACTGTGGCCTCTCTCGTGGAGCCCGGGCTCCAGGCCTGTGGGCTTCGGTACCTGCAGAGCAAGGGCTTAGTAGTTGCGGTACACGGGCTTAGTTGCCCTGTGGCATGTGGGGTCTTACTGGGGGAAGGATGGAACCTGTGTCTCCTGCATTTGCTGGCAGATTCTTAACTACTTGGACCACCAGCAAAGCCCTGTTCTGGGAAACTTTAGTTCTGAATAATTTTGATGCTTCAGATGCCCTGGCCCGACCTGGTGTTGTCCAGGGAGCCAGGCCTCCTAGACTGGGACTTAAGTGTCACCGAGGTAAACATTCCCTTCTGGCTGGCTGAGGTTCTGGGACATAAGCCTAACTAGAGATTTATATGGCCTCAGGAACAAAATGAAAACTAGAAGGCAAGCAATAGATCGAGGAAATATTTGCAATTTGTGACAAAGGTTAATTGCCTTAACACATTTTTCACTGGAGAAGTATCAATGTGTTTTTAGAGAGTAATACAATTAACATCATCATGTGAAGTTGTTAGAGCTTAAAATTGATCAAGGATTCATTATGCAACTTATGATTGCCGCTATCATTCGCATTTTGCTCCATTAGGTTTTTGTTCCAACTTTGTATACATTATAAACGCAAGTTTATTACCATAAAATTTTCAAAAATGATGTATCAAAAAATTTTGAGTGAAGAAGAAATTTTTGGTAAATTTTGTGCAGATACTTTCTCTGATTGTCTGAGTTAAACACACACACACACACACACACACACACACACGAAGATGTTAGTCCTTCAGAAGATAATTGATTCAGATGATGTAAATATTAGACCAAACTTAGTGATTGATTCTGATATAGAAATCGAAAATGAAGCACAGTGCTGGAGAAGACTTCACAGGTGTATCAGGCATACCTGTTGGATGCAATAACCTGCAGAGTGTTAGTAAAATAACAGAAATAATTTTTAGCTGGCCAAAATAAAAATCACTGACCACAGGAGATAGTTTCTGCAAAAATCTCCCAGGTCAAAAAAAATGACTCTTGTAAATCAATAAAAGATGAACACCACAGTAGAAAATCAATAAAAGCAATGAACTCCGCCCTCCCAGCACACACACAAATAGGGCAACAATTCATCAGGGAAGAAATATAACATGATAAAAAGCAAAGGAAACCAGTTTAAACTCACCAGTAACTAAATAAATGCAAACTAAAGCAACAATGGGATACGTTTTCACTGATCAAATGAGCATTTTGTTTATTTTATTAATGATAAATTTGGTATTGGAAACTGTTCAGAATAAATGGATCTCTTTTATACCATTTGTAGAAATGTAAATTGCCACAGTCTTTCTGGAGGGAAATTTGAGATATTTATCAATGGCCCTTTAACCCAGAATTTCTCAATATGTGTACCACAGGGAATTGGTTAAATAAACTATCGTATATCCACATCATCATGAAAAATGATGCTATAAAAGAAACATTTAAGTGTCATTGATTTAAAAAAAAAAGCAGATTACAAATTGACCTGCTCAGCACAAATATAGTTTTTAATTAAAAAAACATATATAGGCCTGAAGAATCATATTCTTTGGGATATAAAATTATTAAGTTTGAAATGTATTTTGCTTCCAAGAATGAGACTACTGAAAAGTCTAACAATTTCCTCAACAATAATTAGCTTATCCTC
Organism: Bison bison bison; assembly: GCF_000754665.1. NCBI lineage: Eukaryota > Metazoa > Chordata > Mammalia > Artiodactyla > Bovidae > Bison > Bison bison. The sequence goes on from NW_011494871.1 coordinate 5,073,762, forward strand.
CTTTGAGCCAGGCATTACCCTAGATGAGAGATACAGAAGACAAAATTCTAGTCTTTATGTCCCTTTTGGCAGGGAACATAAATGATAAGTAAAATATACTTATGAAATCATCATTCAATAAGAGAGTGATCATTTCAAAAAGAAAATAGAATAGTTGACTGTGACAGAGACTGTCAACAGGTCATGCTATATATGATGAAATTATATTTGAGCTGAGAGCAGACTCAAGAGAAGGCTTGAGCCAGGGGAGAAGCATTCCAGCCTGGAGGCAGAGCACAGGCAAAGGCCCTGGGGTGGGAACAATTCTGGAATGACTGAGGAGCAGAAGTTGATTATCAGTTCAGTGGTGAGAGTCTGTGTATGAAAGTGAGCAAAAGGGTGCTAAGGAACGAGGCCAGAGACTCAGGTGGGGGCCAAATTGCATATACTCTTAGGTCAGGTGAGGAGTTAAATGTTATTCTCAGGCAATGGACAGTCATTGGAGGACTTTGTTGATAATCTGATAAAATTTATTTTTTAATGATAAATATAAAATTTAAACTTTTGGTTATACATTGTGGATAAATTAACTTCACACATAAAATTTCATTTAATAAAACAATTCTATGGTGTAGGTATTGTTTACTTTCCTTATAGACAGCGAGTGACTCATCCATGGCCATGTGGCTAGTAGGTGGCATGACGAGAATGAGAAACTGGGTAAATCTCTAGAAATGAAAATAAAAAACAGCCTTGTAAAATACATAAGTCACAGAGATGTAACATGTAGCATAGGGAACGTAGTAAAATTGTAATAACTCTGTATGGTGATGATTTTGAAATGTATATAAATATTGAATCACACCAGTTAATCCTAAAGGAAATCAATCCTAAATATTGACTGGAAGGACTGAAGCTGAAGCTCCAATACTGTGGCTACCTGATGCAAAGAGCCAACTCATTAGAAAAGACCCTGATGCTGGGAAAGATTGAAGGCAGGAGGAGAAGGGGCAACAGAGGATGAGATGGTTGGATGGCATCAACGACTCAATGGACATGAGTTTGAGCAAGCTCCAGGAGATAATGAAGGACAGGAAAGCCTGGAGTGCTACCGTCCACAGGGCCACAAAGAGTTGGACACAACTGAGTGACCGAACAGCAATGATGTACCAAGATGATACTGTGTGGAAACATCCTTCAATAAAAAGGGAAAAACCAGTCTGCAACACTGAATGTTAGTCATTTGGCACGGTGGCGAACATTCATGTGTTAGTATTCCCATATGAGTACAATGAATGAACAAACGCACTCTCCTCTCACACCTCCCCCTACAACAGGCTCTTAAGGAAGGAACCAAGGGGCTCAGCCTGTGCCTCCCAGGGGACTGCACCAGAACTACAAAACCTGAGACTCTGGTTGCAGCAACTGGCGCCTGCTCTTCAGATCGTCAACCTTTGAAAGACTGGCCCAAGTGAGCTGGATGCAGCCTCTCTTCTGGAAGGGCCACCCAGCCCCGCCTTCTTGGGCACCAGCTGTAGCAGGACTGGGCACATATTCCAAACCAAAGGGACTGCCTCGAGCCCAGCCATCAGGCCCCAGCAATGCATCCCGTTCTGAGTCAGGACGGGGAGACACATTCGTCTTGGACTTGGACCTGCTCTTTCATCACTGGGCCTTTGTGAAGGGAGAGACAGAGCCCTCTCGGTTGAGCCTTTTACAGCCACTGCCGAAGCCATCCTGCATCTCTCTGCTCCTTAAGGGTGTCCCAGGAGCCACTGGCCTGTGCTTCTCTGCGTGGGGCACTGGACTCTTACTCCTCTCCCAGTCCTCCCTTGGCTTTCCCTGTCTCACTGTTGCAGCAGCTGTAAGCGGAGAGCATCCTGTTTACTCGGTGGTCTCTGCTTTATCCCTGGATTCCCAAAATGCTGCTCTAGGTTAGCTGGACGTCTCCTCCTCTAGGTCTTGCCGGGCTGTGCTCACATGTCTTCCATGCAGCCTAGCTGGTCTTCCGTAGGACCCTTCACACATATCTCTCTCTGGAATCTGAGTTCCGCCTTTTAAAAGAAGAAAATGTGATGTCTAGAGAAATCAAATTCATAGAGATAGGAAGTGGAATGCTGGTTGCCAGGGGCGGGTGCAGAGGGAGGTGGAGGGCTGGTATTTAATGAGCATGAGGTTCAGTTTTGCTTGCATGAGGTTCAGATTGGCTGCACACCAGTGTGAATGCACTTAACACTCCTAAACTGTACACTTTAAGATGGTTAGGATGGCAACTTCTATTTTTTTTAAAACCACTATTTTAAAAAGTGAAAGACAATTGGATATTACATTCCTCCTGAGGAGGAGGGCTTCCCTGGTGGCTCAGACGATAAAGAATCTGCCTGCAATGCTGGAGACCTGGGCTAGGTCCCTGGGTTGGGAAGATCCCCTGGAGAAGGGAACAGCTACCCACTCCAGTATTCTGACCTGGAGAATGCCATGGACAGAGGAGCCTGGAGGGCTAGAGTCCATGGGGTTGCAAAGAGTCGGACACGACTGAGAGACTTTCACTCCACTCCTGAGGAGGAATATACCATTACCTATGAAATAGTCTTGCCAGAAAATCAAATCAATTTAAATCCAATCAACCCTCTGGATTTAACTCTCAGTTTACAGAGAATACAGGAATGGAGGAATATATTAAACAGTGTCACATGGAAGCAATCAGCAAAATCCAGACTGTGGGAAACTCTACAGGAAAAACAATGGTTTCTTCAATAAATAAATTACAGAGAAAGAAAAAGTAGTAGGAGGAGGAAACCATAGATTAAAAGAGTCTTAAAAGACAAAACCCAACAGCAATGCATGGATTTATTCGGATGTCAATTCACATAAACCATAAAAATGTATGAGACAATCAGGGAATGTTTGTGAACATTCAGGAATCTAGTGGTTATTTTGAAGCCCTTATCTTCTGGAGATAGATACTAAAATATTCTTGGGTGACAGAGTATAATAGCTGGGGCTTGCTTCAAAATAATTGGGGAGGGGATGTTGGAGGGTATAGAAGAAATAAGATTGGCTATGAGTTTATAGCTATTGAAGCTGGTTGACAGGAGATACTACTCTACTCTATTCTGTTCTACCTTTATATCTGACATTTTCCAGACACACACACACAAATACTAACCTTTGGACTTCCCTTGCAGTCCAGTGGTTATGATTCTCTGCCTCCACTGAGAGGGGAGAGGTTCAGTCTCTGGTTGGGGAACTAAGATCCCACATGCTTCATGGTATGGCCAAAAAAATATTTAATAAATTTAAAACAATAAAAACGGTAACTTATAGTCTTCTCAAAGTGTTCCTCCTCGACCTGCAGCAGTACAATGAAGGGGATGGGACATGGTCTGCAAACTCTCCCTCCTCTCCCTCTCCCCTGCACCTGGCCTGCTGGGTCCAGGCAGGGGTGGAGCATGCTGGACAGGGCAGCCCCCTCCCACACAGCCTGGCCATTTGTGTGGCAGGGGCCGCCGGCCAGGCTTCCTGGAACACGTCCGTGGGTTCTCCAGACAAGCCTTCAGCTGGCCCTTCCCCAGCAGGCAGGTCAGGCTCCAGCTTAAGCATGTCTTCTCCCCAGCCACAGTCTCCACCACAGCAACCCTGGGTGAGATTCCTAAAGAAAGCTTATGTTCAGACAGCTACTGAACTGCCTACATACCCATGTAATCCAGGGTCCTTTCTATATCAAATGGAGTAAACACAGCTGCCCAAGTGGCACAACCACTCCTGGCCATCTCTCCTGCTATTTTCTCCATATCCAGATGGCATCAGACAACATCTGGGAAACCTGTAGACAGAAGACAGAGTGGGGGCTGGGGTCAGGTTGGGCATATCCACTCTTTGCCATTTATTACCTTGACGTTCCTCTCCTTTGTTTCCTGAATGAATGAACACGTGATAAAAAGCTCCGTGTAAGATATGGCCAAATTGAGTCTGCAATTAAGTTTCACCAGCCCAAGGATTCCAAGTAGTCTGGATTTCATGTGATGTGTAAAGCTGGCAACTGGAATAAACTTGATTATTTTTTTAATGACTATGTTCTATGAAAGAATCTCTAATTATTAAATATTTCAATGTGGGAGGCATATTTTACAGGTATGAAGAGCTGTAATAGCACCCAGGAGCATGAAGTTAGTATCAGATCATCATTTCAGTTCAGTTCAGTTGCTCAGTTGTGTCTGACTCTTTGCGACCTCATGAACCACAGCACGCCAGGCTTTCCTGTCCATCACCAACTCCCAGAGTCCACCCAAACCCATGTCCATTGAGTCGGTGATGCCATCCAACCATCTCATACTCTGTCGTCCCCTTCTCCTCATATCTTTCCCAGCATCAGGGTCTTTTCAAATGAGTCAGTTCTTCGCATGAGGTGGCCAAAGTATTGGAGTTTCAACTTCAACATCAGTCCTTCCAATGAATATTCAAGACTGATTTCCTTTAGAATGGACTGGTTGGATCTCCTTGCAGTCCAAGGGACTCTCAACAG
>NW_011494871.1:5078365-5092851 GCF_000754665.1 Bison bison bison
TCTCAACATCAGTCCTTCCAATGAATACCCAGGGCTGATCTCCTTTAGAATGGACTGGTTGGATCTCCTTGCAGTCCAAGGGACTCTCAACAGTCTTCTCCAACACCACAGTTCAAAAGCATCAATTCTTCGGCACTCAGCTTTCTTCACAGTCCAACTCTCACATCCATACATGACTACTGAAAAAACCACAGCCTTAACTAGGCAGATCTTTGTTGACAAAGTAATGTGTCTGCTTTTTAACATGTTGTCTAGGTTGGTCATAACTTTCCTTCCAAGGAGTAAGCGTCTTTTAATTTTATGGCTGCAATCACTATCTGCAGTGATTTTGGAGCCCAAAAAAATAAAGTCTGACACTGTTTCCACTGTTTCCCCATCTATTTCCCATGAAGTGATGGGACCAGATGCCATGATCTTCGTCTTCTGAATGCTGAGCTGTAAGCCAACTTTTTCACTCTCCTCTTTCACTTTCATCAAGGGGCTCTTCAAGTTCTTCACTTTCTGTCATAAGGGTGGTGTCATCTGCATATCTGAGGTTATTGATAATTCTCCCAACAATCTTGATTCCAGCTTATGCTTCTTCCAGCCCAGCATTTCTCATGATGTACTCTGCATAGAAGTTAAATAAGCAGGGTGACAATATACAGCCTTGACATACTCCTTTTCCTATTTGGAACCAGTTTGTTGTTCCATGTCCAGTTCTAACTGTTGCTTCCTGACCTGCATACAGATTTCTCAAGAGGCAGGTCAGGTGGTCTGGTATTCCCATCTCTTTCAGAATTTTCCACAGTTTATTGTGATCCACACAGTCAAAGGCTTTGACATAGTCAATCATCAGAGTAATACTTAAATATATTTCTTACTATGAAAGCATCTTTCCTAGCAGAAAACAAGTGCACATGGAAGAGTCAAAAAACCTAATAACCAGCAAAGAAGAGAACAGCCAATACCACTGGTTAGCATAGGTACAAGGCTTCCCTGGTGGCTCAGAAGATGAAGAATCTGCCTGTAATGCAGGAGACCCAGTTCCTTTTTTTTTTCTTTCTTTTTTTTTTTTAGGAGACCCAGTTTCGATCCCTGAGTTGGGAAGATCCCCTGGAGAAGGAAATGGCAACCCACTTCAGTATTCTTGCCTGGAGAATCCCTATGGACTGAAGCCCACTGGGCTCCTCTGTCCATGGGGTCTCAAAGAGTTGGACACGACTGAGCGACTGACATTTTCACTTTCAAAGGTAAGTACTTTGTAGATGTTATCACACGTAATCCCCATAACAATCTCATAGGCTCTGCATCATTGTCTCCACAGAGAGGCAACCAGAGCTCAGAGAAGTTACCTTAGTAAATGAAGGAACCAGGATTCAACTCCAGCTCCATTTGACTCTAAAAGTTGAGTTCTTAATCTCCATTTGCAACTTATAATAAAATACTAAAAGTATTTGTCAGGTTAGGAGAATGTATATGCCTATGGTATAGATATGCATGTATATATATGATAAAGATAGATATAAGCATAGATGTAGATTATATATATTAATATTCAAGTTAAAATTTATTGCCCTTCTAAGATACAGGATTGGTGAAAAGCTTAGTCTACAAGTTACTCTTTACATGCTTTAAAAAAAAAGTTTTATAGGAGTATAGTTGACCACTAAGTCCTTACATATTTAACACTGCTTCTAATCTATCCAAGGAGCTGCTTTCCAAAAATATGTGAATCCCAGCTGAATTGAAGAGTATTTGGGAAACGTCACAATGTTGTCTATATAAGTCTACTGGAGATCCCTGTGGGATTTGCTTTTATGGAATTTGAAACAATAGAACAAGCAGCAAATTATTTAGGTAAGCCTAGATCCTAAAAAGAAAAACAAAAAACAAAAAAATTAGCCAGTGTTATAAATAGTAACAAGTTTTTGGGAACCATTTTAGTTTCTTAACGAAATACCTGAGGAAGCAGAAGAAAACCTGGTATATTCCCTTAGACAGTGACAAGAAGCCCATTCCTGTCCTAAGAGTAGCTGGTGAGTTATTTACTTACTATTTAAGTAGACATTGTTGTTGTTTAGTCACTAAGTCATGTCTGATTCTTTGCAACCCCATGGACTGTAGCCTGCCAGGCTCCTCTGTCCATGGGATTTCCCAGGAAAGAATGCTGGAGTGGGTTGCCATTTCTTTCTCCAGTGAAATAGGATGGATGGGAGCTCTGTTACAGAAGAAAAGAAAAGTTCTATGTCAGAGCCAAAGAATCCAATAAGGAAGTATCCAGAGCTTTGTAAAACAAGCCCCTGGGGCTCTGACCTGGAGATGGCTGAACCTCAGAAAGCACCCCCAAAAGAAAACAGGACAAAGCTGAAGTACCCAGGTTCTCTGAAGTCAGGGGAAAGAGAAAGAGAAACAGCTCTGAAGACGCAAAATGTATCTTCAGGTCAAAAGCAAAGGGCTCAGGAAAAAAATAAAAATAAACTTAAAATGAAGCTTTAGAAACTTCCAAAGAAAACACAGGTATGGCTACTTTAAAGTTGGGATTAGACAAATAAGGTTACATTTCATCCATTACTGAGCAACAAAAATCTTAACTGGATTTTTAATTTCTCAAGATTTAGAAATCTCTACAAAAGAGGAAAAAGGATACTGGAGGTATGAAAGGCAGATTTCTCTCAAAAGTAAAAAAGAAGCATAAGAAAAAAAAGAAAGAAAGAAGGACTTCCCTGATAGTTCAGGGGCTACGACTCCAGGCTCCCAATGCAGGGGGCCTGGGTTTGATCCCTGGGCAGGAAACTAGATCCCACACATGCTGCAGCTAAGAGTTTAAGTAACTAAACAATCCAGCATGTCACAACTAAGACCCAGCACAGCCAAACAAATTAATAAGTATTTTTAAAAACAGAGGAACATAAAAGAGGGGTAGAGGTTGTACCATTAACAACACGATCAAACGAAGTCTATCAAAATAAGTCTGTTGTTGGCAATTGACATGCCCTCCAAGGTGAGACTATGTTTTAATAACTATGACAGTACTTGAAGAGTTCAGATGACTTAGATGAATCTTGTTGCAGGTAAAGAAGATGAAACTATTTGGAAATTGAGGCGTATTTGAAAGTCAAAGTTTTTAATATCTAGGTAATGCTATGATTCTGAAGGCCATTTGCATGTATGTATATGCATCTCCTGACACTGTAAAAGAGGGTAGAGGCAGGTGGAAGGGAAAGCAGTGCAGCACTGTGCTGCCTCAATCCCCGGTGACTCGACGCTATTTACTGAGAGCACAGCATGTACCAAGAAGTACAGTAGGATGTAGGGGGATTCCCAGGGGAATCTCCACCAGCCATATTTATATCCAGGATTTGCTTGAAGAAAATTTAGAAGTCCCTATCGACACATTGTTCAGCTAAATGCCTTAGCTCCCTATAATTTCTAAAACATTTTAAAAATAAATATCTGTTGCATAAAAACCAAAGATTTGTTACTTTCATTTGTTAGAGGGAACATACATTTCATGATGCTAGACATGTTTCACACAAGATGTAAAATGTGATTATTCTTTATTTCAATTATCCTTTATGTAAAAGGCAAATTATATTTCACCTTTTAGGAAAGAAAATAGATTTGGAATCTAAGACAAATACATTTAAATATTTTATGTAATCAAAATATCATGGAGATTAATTCAGACTTTTTATCTCTTTTCTAGATAAAACTAGTGTTAGTCACTAAGTTGTGTCCGACTCTTTGAGACCCCATGGACTGTAGCCCTCCAGGCTCCTCTATCCATAGGATTCTCCAGGCAAGAATAGTGGACTGGGTTGCCATGCCTTCCTCCAGGGGATATTCCTGACCCAGGGATCAAACCCAAGTCTCTAGTATTGCAGGCAAATCCTTTACTGTCTAGTAGGTAATTGTATTAGTTACCTACTGCTGTATTGCAAATGATCCCAAGTTCAGTGACTTAAAACAGCAAAGAACATTTATTATCTCATACTTGTTGTCGGTCAGGAATTTGGGAAAGGCTTCACTGGTGGTTCTTGCTCAGGGTCTCTATCTCTCAAATCTATTTGCTATTTTAAAGTGAAAATGAGCTAAAATATGTAAGTGATCATTAAATTTTACATGCAGCATGAATGAATTTAGACCTTCAAGAATTTGAAAATCCAAAGGTGAAACCATCAGGAGAGGTCAAAAGAGTTGTTACTGCTCCCCCTCAATGTCCTCCTGCCCCTCATCTCTCCACTTTCCCAAGAGGTGCTTGAGAGGCAAGTGGAGGCAGGAGGAAGAGACATGATGGATGATAGAAATAGTCTCACCAGAAATAAAATACACTCCATATACATGTCCTGACAGTGTTCTCAGTTGCTAATCAGGAAGCAGAAGTCGTTGCATTGTGGCCTTAACAGAATCTTTCCTAAAACTCTTTTCACACACCTGGACTCTCCCTGGGTCCACTGCTATAGGCTGCAAAACAACATGTCAAGCCCAGTGGTGTGCAGAGATAGGACTCTTTAAAGGCTTCCTAGTCCACACATAATACCCCATGTCTGTCCCCAGAGCAATCCATTCTTGCGATCATAAAGAAAAGAACTGAGCCCTAATTATGTTCTTATGATCCATATGACTTCTTTCCATGAAAATACTACTTTGAACCATCATATAGAAAAAAAGTACAATGTCTATACATGTTTCATTATACCCGCTATCTTTCTTGTACCTATATAAAACTATAACACTCATCATCAGAAGGTTATCTATTTGAAATTAATTTTCTAGTATAAGAGATGGATTTTCACTGCCACCCTCTCTCTCTCCCCTGTGATCAGCATATACATTTAGAGGGAGGTCTGAGGCTATGTTTTCTAAGTAAGTAAGGCGAGTAATAACACCTGCTCTAGATGCTTAGGGCAGCCATAAGAACCAAGAAATTCAAACAGACATGGACCACCCACTGCAACTAGAGAGTAACCCCTGCTTGCCACAACTAGAGAAAGCCCATGTGCAGTAACAAAGACACAGTGCAGCCCCAAATAAATTAATTTAAAAAAGAAAACAGACATGGATTTGCATATTGATTCCAGAACTTATGGCTTGATTTTATTTTTTTTAGTTTTTTAAAAATTAATTAATTTTAATTGGAGGCTAATTACTTTACAATATTGTAGTGCTTTTTGCCATACATTGACATGAATCAGCCATGGGTGTATGGTTTGATTTTAGATGTACTGTTTAGCCTCTCTTCATGCACGTGTGCATGCTCAGTTGTGTCCAACTCTTTGCGACACCATGGACTGTAGCCTGCCAGGTTCCTCTGTCAATGGGATTCTCCAGGCAAGAATACTGGAGAGTTGCTATATCCTCCCCTATTCCAGGGGATCTTCTGGACACGGGGATCGAACCCGTGTCTCTGGTGTCTCCTGCATTGGTAGGTAGATTCTTTACACTGTGCTTCCTGGGAAGCCCTTAGCCTCTCTGAGCCTTATCTAAAGAATGAGGACAATGATATATTTCCTATGGGGTTCAGGTGAAAATCCCTAAGACGCTATGTTTAAACTACCAAACACAGGGCAGGGGACATAAAAATAAATGTTGGTTTCACTCAACTTTCCTTTTCCTTCCTTTAGTTAACTTCGGAGCTAAAGGCATCACTTGAGTTCTGATGTTTTGTGAATTTGACCTGAACCCAAACCAAGTATCTTTGACCTGAATCAAGTATTATTGACCTGAAAGCAGAACACGATTATTAACAGTTGTAATCAAGGATGAAATGATCTCTAGTAAATCTTCCAGTGTCAGACAGAACTCACTGGTTCAGACTAACAGCTACGACTGGGCCAACCAGCCCAAGATAAATAACAAATGTGTTAATTAGTGAAATGGGATTAATAAGGAAATGGTGCAAGAGTTTTCGGTGTGATTGTGTACATGGCAAGTCCAGACAAGATGGGTTTTGGAGGGGGTGGGGTGGCGTAGGAAGTCACCTCCTTGGTCCGGCTGATTGGGAAAGGCTTTGGGAGAGAAGTCTGATTTGGGGATTATTTGAATAGTGGTAGGTGGGGGGTTTCGAGCTAGACACAAAGGGGTGTTTCAGGTTAAGGGTGTGTCCTGAGAAAGAGTTCAAAGGACAGAGAGGATCTTGCTGTAGAGGGAAGGAGACACCCAACCACAGCCAACATTAGTCAAAATCAACCAATGACCCATAAAAAGAGACAGGTGGCATCCGTGGGTGAGGCTCCTGGAGAGTTGGTAGCTGACACTGCCTTTACAGTGTCAGCCTTTACAGAAGCACAAAAATGTCTCCATGGGGACTGGTTCAGTTTAGGGCCCCAACTTAGAGTGAGTGGCAGGGAACCTGGAGCCATTCCAAAGTCAAAGAGGTTGGGATTCATAATGTGGACAGCAGATGGCTTAGGAAAGACCTGAATTCTCTTCATTCTTTAAACAACTCCCTTGGGGGCAATGTGACTGCCTCTTCTCCATTCCCATTAATGGCAAAGTCACAGAAAGGTTTTGAGTTTCAGCAGAATACAATCGAGATAAGGAAAAAGCTGTGATTCACAGGATTAAGACAAAGGACAGTTTGATCAGAGGGCTATAAAATTTAACTCCCAGGAGTTCTCTCTGAAGTGGCAGAATCTTCATGCTACATTTGTTCGCAATCCCTCAGTTTATGACAGTCTATCAATGGACATTTGCGAGATCCAAGTTCACAAAGGCAGAATGTAACCTTAGCACGCCCAGTGCCCAAGGCTCTACCTTCACGTAAGCTTCAGATCTCCTTTAGCTCATGTTTTAGGAAATCGGCTTCCACCCTCTTCATTCGCAGGTCCTACTGCTGCTGCATCATTCCTGCTCCCCATTTCCGCTCACAGAGACCTTCGTCTTTCTTCAACCAGACAACTTCCCTCCAGTGGGCTCAAAGACTTGAGCGTGAGCCTCCAGAGAGGAGAGGCATTCCTCTATCAAGGAATGTGGAAGAAGGAGGGTGGAAGTGAAGGGTTCTGAGCAGAAGTTAGAAGTAAACACAGAGGCACACACAATTCTTAAAATAGACGGTATGGAAGAGACTGCTGTGTGTGTATTCACCGAAGTCTGTCTCCTTTTCCTCCCAGCAAACAGTAAGTCTGATTTCTCAGTTTCCCTTGCAGCCCCTTGGGTGATGTGGCTGAGTTTTGGGGAATGGCAAGTGGGCAGGAGTGATGTGTGCCACTTCCAAGCCTAGCCCTTTAAAAATTCCCAAGAGCTCCTCCGACCTGGAAAAGGATTAAGAGGTCACAGGGGCACAGAGGCATAAGACGGAAAGAGCCTGGGTCCTGAGTGACTGTGTGGACCCCTCCCCTCCAACCAACTCACACTGGCTGTGATGAGAGAGGGAAGGAAACATTTACTGTGTTGGGCCACTGAGATGCAGGGAGATGTTGGTAACACTGTGTGGTCTACCCTGACTAACATACATGGAGATTAGGAGTGGCTTCTCTTTGGGTTATAGATACATTAGTGTACACGTTACAGAGGATCACTTGTGGGAGGGTCTGGCCATGGTGCTGAGCTATGGAGCCAGAAATTATTGAAAATAAACAGATGTTTAAAGGAATTGGGGTAACATTGAGTGAAAATGTAGGATACCTAAAAATCTATTCCATGCCAAGAGGGTTCAACACAGAAAGAATATTATTTTCAACAAATGATGCTAGGACAACCGGACATTCACATGCAAAAGAATGAAGATGGACCTGTTTGTTATACTGCACACAAAATTTGACTCCAAATGTATCAGAGATCTAAATGTAAGAGTTAAAACTATAAAACTCTTATTAGAAGGGAACATAGGGGTAACACTTTATGGAGCTGAGTTAGGCAAAACTTCTTAGTAATAACATAAAAAGTGCAACAACAAAACAAAAAATAAATTGGACTTCATCAAAATTTTAAAACTTTTGTTATTCAAAAGGACATCAAGAAAGCAGAAATACAACACGCATGATAGGAGAAAATACTTGCAAATCACATGTCCCATGAATCCAGAAATCTTACAACTCAATAGTAAAAAGAATTTTATTTAAAATGGGCAAAAAGTATGAATGGAAATTTCTCCAAAGAAGATACACAAATGGCAGATGAGCAACAAAAGATGCTCAAAATCATTAGTCATTAGGGAAATGCAAATCAAAACCACAATAAGATACTGTTTCACATCCACTAGGATGGCTGAAATAAAAAGACAGTGATGTGTTAGGGAGGATGTGGAGAAAGTGGAATGCTCATACATTACTACTGAGAACGCAAAACAGAGCAGCCTCTTTAGAAAACAGATCGACAGTTTCTCAAATTGTTAAATGTACAGTTATCCAACAACTGAGCAATTCCAATTCTAGGCATGTATACACCCAAGACAAAGGAACGCTTATGTCCACAAAACATCTTGTACATGAGTGTTCATAGCAGCATTCAGAGCTAAAAAGTGGAAATAGCCCAACTAGCCATCAACTGAAGAAAGGATAAATGTATATCCACACAATTAAATATTATCCAGCAATAAAAAGAGCTGAAGTACTGATACATGGTACTACTTGGATAAACCTTGAAAGCACCGTTATGGACAAAAAAACAGTCTCAAAAGCCCACCTACATGTCATTTATTTGAAATGCCCAGATAAATCTATAGAGAAAGAAAGGGAATTAATTGATGGCTGCTTATTGCTAGGATGGGAAAGAGAAGACTGGGGGGAAATGGAACTGGCTTTAATGGGCACTGAGAGTGACCAACATGTTCAAAAATTGATTATGGTGATGGCTGCACAAGTCTGATATGTTAAAAAAAAAAAAAAAAAAAACATTGACCTGCACGTTTGAAATGGGTGAATTGTATGGAATTTAACTTATATCTCAATAAAGTTGCTTGTTTTGTCTCTTTGGTTTGTCAAAACAAATAGAACCTTTTTTTTTTTTTAAGAAATAATAGTTGACTTACAATAATTAATTTCAGGTGTACAATATAGTGATTCTGTATTTGTATAGCTTATACTCCATTAAAATTATTACAAAGTAGTGGCTGTAGTTTTCTGTGCTGTACAGTAGATCCTGTTGTTTATCTAGTTTATCCACAGCAGTTTTTAATCTCTTAATCCTATACCCCATCCCGCCCCTCCCACCTCCCTCTCCCCACTGGTAACCACTAGCTTGTTTTTATATCTGTGAGTCTGTTTTTGTTTTGCTATATATATCGTTTGCTTTATTTTTAGATTCCACAAAAACAGACACATAGATCAGTGAAATAAACTAGAGAGACCAGAAATAAACTCACCCAACTACAGTCAATAGTCAATTAATCTCCAACAAGGGAGGCAAGAATACGCAACGGAGACAAGACAGTCTCTTCAATAAGTGGTGCTGGGAAAACTGGACAGCTACGTGTAAAAGAATGAGATTAGATCATTTCCTCACACCATATATAAAAATAAACTCAAAATGGATTAAAGACATAAACGTAAGGCTTGAAGCCATAAAACTCTTAGAAAAGGACATAAGCAGAACACTGTTTGACATAAATTGTAGTAATAGTTTTTTGGATCTGTCTCCTAAGGCAAAAAACATAAAAGCTAAAATAAACAAATGACTGAATTAAACTTAAAGCTTTTACACAGCAAAGGAAACCATGAAAAAACAAAAAGATAGCCATGGGAATGGGAGGAAACATTTGCAAATGAAATGACCAATATGGGGTTAACATCTAAAATAAACAGCTCCTACAACTCAACAATGAAAAACCAAGCAACCCAATCAAAAAATGGGCAGAAGGCCTGAACAGACATTTGTCCAAAGAAGACATACAGATGGCCAACAGGTGCATGAAAAGATGCTCAGCATTGCTAATCATCAGAGAAATGAAAATCAAAACTACAGAGAGATACCACCTTACTCCTGGCAGAATGGCTATCATCACAAATAACAAACATTGGTGAGGATGTGAAGAAAAAGGAACCCTTCTTTTCTGTTGGGGGGAATGGAAATTGGTGCAGTCACTATGGAAAACAGTATGGAGGTTCCTCAGGAAACTAAAAACAGAACTACCAGACGATTCCACTATTGGGTTTATATCCAAAGAATATTAAAACACTAATTTGAAAAGATACATACACCCCAATGTTCACAGCAGCATTATTTTACTTACAACAACCAAGATATGGAATCAACTCAAGTGTCTGTCAATATACAACTGGATACAGAATGTTCAGTGTGTGTACATATACACACATACACACAATGGAATATTACTCGGCCATTAAAAGAATGAAATTGTGCCATTTGGACCAATGTGGATGGACCTAGAGAATATTATGCTTTGTGAAACAGTCAGAGAAAGACAACCAGTATATGATATTACTTATATACGGAAGCTGAAAAATAATACAAACAAATGTGTATAACAAAACACAAACAGACTCATGGATACATAAAAACAAATAGCACTTTTAAAGATAGTGTATATGGAATCTAAAAAAATGATACAAATGAACTTATTTAGGTCTATTTCTTGTCTCTCTTCTGTTCCACTGATCTACTTATTTCTTCTTATACCAACATCACACTGTCTTGATCCTTGTATGCTTATAAGCCTTGAAATCACAGGCTATGTTCAATAATTTGTTCTTTATTTAAAGGTTGTTTCATATATTCTAGACTTGCATATTTGTATAAATTTTAGAATTGGATTATCAATTTTTAATTAAAAATCTGTTATAATTAAAAAAAAAAAAAGATAGTGTATGGCTGTTCACTGGTCTCCTAGGAAGTCAGGGGTGAGGGTTCCCTGTTCCCTTTTCCTGATGAGCTAGGATTTGTCCTGGACTCCTAAGCGATACCTTCTCTGTGCCTCCACAGCTCTTGGTTTATTTTTCTATTACTGCACCCAGTCAGCAAATATTTCTTGAGCACTCAGTATGTGCTAGGCAACTGGGGATATAATCATAAAATGAGCAACTCAGTCCCTGTCTTCAGGAACCTTCGAGTCCAGGGAGAGAACTCCTCACCTTATATAAGTACCTTAGACACATCTATGTCTGTTTCATGAAGAGCCCAAACAGCCCAGCCTTCCAGACCCTGTAGGTGCTCGATACAATTTGTTAAATGAATGATACGGGTCAGTAGAGACAGATCTGGGCCATGTCTCTGAACGCTCCCAGTGAAAAATCTACCCTGAAGAAACCTGAAACTTCAATTTGTCAGAATTGGGACACAAGTTTCCCAACTGCATCTTCCCCCAGGACTTACAAACGGATCAAGTTCTAGCCACATGCAAATGAGTGAATTGATATGTCAATCGGTAATTTCAGAATGACTTAAACTTCTGGGTCAGAGATACCCTGAAGAGAAAGCAAAATGATTGTTCAAAAGCTGTTTGAAGATTCCTGGACGTGGCAGTTTTTAACTGCTGAGAAGCAGTCTATTTTTAACCAGCCATTGCATGAGAATTTAAGAAATGTCTTTTGAAAAATCAAATGAAGACAAAAGGGGGAATGAGGGACAGATGGGAATGTTCCAGCCCCTTCCAGCCATGCCTGTCTATCATCTGCCTGACTGCAAACATCCTGGACTCAAACACCCTCGAGGAGACGCGTAAATCTTCAGAGCACATACTTGTCTCACGCATGCAGGACCACCAATGACCAGGGGGACAATCGGTGTCTTTTGGTTTTAACAAATGAGCTCTCGAAAAAGGTATTTTGCAGGCAAAACAGCTAACAGTGATTTCAAAGGCAAAATCAGTATAAACCGAATGGACTTTTGCTCACTCCGTGCATTCTCCTGATATATTTAAAACGATCACCATGATGCCTGATTTTACACAAATCAAATGGGGCCTCCTGACTTTGGAAGATAGTTTATCTGATGGGGTAAACAACTCTTTTCATCTACAAGGAAATAACGTGGAAAAGTTAAAATGTTTATGTCCTTTGCCAAACAGTGTCACATCCAACAGGAAAAACAATGAGAAAACATATGTAAGACTCCCCCAGACAACTCACCCCACCCTCAGCAAGCCTCTCTCCACCACTGGATAGTCCACAGCGAGAGGAACCGCTTCATCTGTAATGAAGCCTCTATGGTCACCCGGGGAACAGGGCATTAGATTCTGCAGCCCGGTGTCCAGGGTGGGTGTCACAGAATGCGCTGGAAGGGAAGCCAGAGACCTTGCTCGCTTCATAGGACAGAAAATGGAGGCCTCAAAGCTGGCAGACCTAACATGACGTCCAGCAACACCTTTACGTTCAACACGCTGTTTGTCTTCTCAGATCCACTCTCTACCCGTCTTCCTTCCGTTGTTACAGGAGGTCCCCTCGTGAGGACTCACCAGCAACGTGGTCCCTAGATGAACATCCTCAGTTTCACCTGAGAACTTAATAAACATGCAGAATCTCAGCTCCCACCTTAGACCTACTGCTTCGGGGACCAGAAGCTTTGGGGTGGGGTCCAGCCATCTGTGTTTTGCCAAGCCTTCCAGGGGATGCTGATGTTCCGTAAGGTTAGAGAGTCACCTTGGACGGGATCCTTAACCTCTGGCTTCCAGCTGGGCTTGGCCTAGGGGAAACCCTGGCCCGATGACCCAGGCACGAGGAGGAGTGAGTTAAGGGTAATTTTTTCCCCCAGGTTCCCTTTTGGTGGGATTGTCTAGGGCTGGCTTCGTCTGTGCACCAAAGGTCACTGTACCTCAAGGGGGCAGCCTCAGAGCCATGCGACTCACTCCTTCTTGATCCAGTAACTACCCACTCCCCTGACCCTACAGGTCTAGAGATGATAACAATTCCTCCTGCTCTCTAGAACCTCTGGAAATGAATGCCTGATGATCTGAGGTGCAGCTGATGTAATAATAATAGAAATAAAGTGCACAGTAAATGTAATGCACTTGAATTATCCCAAAACCATCCCCCACCACCTCGGACTGTGGAAAAATTGTCTTTCAAGAGACTGCTCCCTGGTGCCAAAAAAGACTGGGGAGCACTGCTTTAGAATACTGTCACATCCTTTGTGATTGCCTACCCACATCTTTGTAAAGGGTCCCTTCACGCAGCCCTCCTCTAATTATCCTAATTCACACGTGCTTCTTGGGATGCCCATCTGATACAAATAGAAAGATGATTGCCTGGGTGATGCGTAAGGGGCATAGCCTTTATGGGAACTTTCTAACTTGGAATCTTTTTGTTTCTCTCCAACTTCATAACAGGAATGACTTTGGGAGAGTTCCAAATACCATATTTTACAGCAAAAGAGCATAAAATTTATTTATGCTAAACATGAACATGTTTATTGCATAATTTTCAAGACATAGCTATTTCTCCCCATAGATCACTTATTTTGAATTTCTTCTTCCCATCCTCTCCCTTCTCCTTGTCACACAACGTGAAGCAAGACATTTGGTTTAGTCTGGCTCAGACCTAGCTTGCTTTTATCTGCTGATCCATCTCCTAAGGCCTCTGCTCACAGACTTGTCTTTCCTTTAAAATTCACTCTGCCTCTTGTTTTTTTAGTTTTGGGGCCTGTTTTTTTTTTTTTTTTAATGGTGAAATACACATAACATAAAACTTATCATAACGGTTTTTAGGCACATGGTTCAGTGGCACTAAGTATACTCATATGGTTGTGCAACTGCCACCACTGTCTACCACGAACTATTTTATATCTTGTGAAATTGAAACTCTGTGTCCATGAAACAAAAACTCTCCGTTCTTGCCCCCCAAGCCTCTGACAACTACTACCCTACTTTCTGTGTCTATGAATCTTACCAGTCTAAGGATCTCATTCATATAAGTCAAATCATACAGAATCTGTCCTTATATGATTGGCTTTTTCACTTAGCATAACTGTGGAAAATTCTGAAAGAGATGGGAATACTAGACCACCTGATCTACCTCTTGAGAAATTTGTATGCAGGTCAGGAAGCAACAGTTAGAACTGGACATGGAACAACAGACTGGTTCCAAATAGGAAAAGGAGTATGTCAAGGCTGTATATTGTCACCCTGCTTATTTAACTTATATGCAGAGTACATCATGAGAAATGCTGGACTGGAAGAAACACAAGCTGGAATCAAGATTGCCAGGAGAAATATCAATAACCTCAGATATGCAGATGACACCACCCTTATGACAGAAAGTGAAGAGGAACTCAAAAGCCTGTTGATGAAAGTGAAAGAGGAGAGTGAAAAAGTTGGCTTAAAGCTCAGCGTTCAGAAGACGAAGATCATGGCATCTGGTCCCATCACTTCATGGCAAATAGATGGGGAAACAGTGGAAACAGTGTCAGACTTTATTTTTGGGGGCTCCAAAATCATTGCAGATGGTGATTGCAGCCATGAAATTAAAAGACGCTTACTCCTTGGAAGGAAAGTTATGACCAACCTAGATAGCATATTCAAAAGCAGAGACATTACTTTGCCAACAAAGGTTCGTCTAGTCAAGACTATGGTTTTTCCAGTGGTCATGTATGGATGTGAGAGTTGGACTGTG
>NW_011494871.1:5092951-5096254 GCF_000754665.1 Bison bison bison
GCTGAGTGCCAAAGAATTGATGCTTTTGAACTGTGGTGTTGGAGAAGACTCTTGAGAGTCCCGTGGACTGCAAGGAGATCCAACCAGTCCGTTCTGCAGGAGACCAGCCCTGGGATTTCTTTGGAAGGACTGATGCTAAAGCTGAAACTCCAGTACTTTGGCCACCTCATGCGAAGAGTTGACTCACTGGAAAAGACTCTGATGCTGGGAGGGATTGGGGGCAGGAGGAGAAGGGGACGACAGAGGATGAGATGGCTGGATGGCATCACTGACTCGATGGATGTGAGTCTGGGTGAACTCTGGGAGTTGGGGATGGCCAGGGAGGCCTGGCGTGCTGCGATTCATGGGGTCGCAAAGAGTCGGACACGACTGAGCGACTGAACTGAACTGAATGTCCTCAAGATTTATTCATGTTGTAGGAATATGTGAGGATTTCCCTCCTTTGGGGGAATGGATGAAATTTTATTGTATGACTAGATCACATTGGTTTATCCATTCATCCATCAGTGGGTGCTTAGGTTGTTTCCACCTTTCAACTATTATGAATAAAGCTACTACTAACAAGATGTACAAATATCCATTTGGTTCCTCCTCTTAATTCTTTCAGGTATATACCCAGAAGTGGTACTGTTGTATCACATGGTAGTTCTAGTTTTAATTTTTTTTGAAGAACCTCCATACTGTTTTCCATAGCAGCTGCACCATTTTACATTCCCACTAACAGTGTACAAGGGTTCCAATTTTTCCACATCCCCACCAGCTACTTTTTGACAACAGGCATCCTACGGGGTGTGAGGCAGTATCTCATTGCAGGGTTTTTAGAAATGCTGTCTCCTCCACCAAGAATACTTTTGAACTGTGGTGTTGTAGAAGATTCTTGAGAGTCCCTTGGACAGCAAGGAGATCAAACCAGTCAATCCTAAAGGAAAACAACCCTGAATATTCATTGGAAGGACTGATGCTGAAGCTGAAGCTCCAATACTTTAGCTACCTGATTCAAAGAGCTGACTCATTGGAAAAAACCCTGATGCTGGGAAAGATCGAGGGCAGGAGGAGAAGGGGGCGACAGAAGATGAGATGGTTAGATGTTATCATTGACTCAACTGACATGAGTTTGAGCAAACTCCAGGAGATAGTGAAAGGCAGGGGAGCCTGGATGCTGCAGTCCATGGGGTCTCAGAGAGTCAGACACAACTGAGACTGAACAACCACCCAGCACGCCCTCCCTATGTGCCTATTAAGCGCCCTGCCCAGATGAAATTAACCTCCTCTGCTCCTGTTTTCACCACGATGCTTGTCCTGCTGTTCTAATCCTGACGTATTTTCCTGGGCTCTCTTTTCTCTGAGGGACTGGTGCTCCTGCATCCCTCTTTCCTGATAAGGAGGTCTGTGTTCTCACAGAAAACCCAGAACATAACTTACAGGGCAGGAAGGATATCTAATCTGGTGTCGAAGTCTTTCATGACGCTGTAAGTGAACTGGCCCCAGAATCTTCCAGGCATCAGCTCATTTCCCTCCAATCTGGGGCATGAATTCCTCAATTGTTTGGCCCTCATGTCAGCTCTTGAGAGTTTTAGCCACAGGAGTCTCCTGGAGATTATGATTTAAGCCCCTGATCAAGCAGCCAGCATCCTGCTGACAAGACTGCCCTAAGCCCCAACGGCCTCTCAGATCTCACAGAAAGCATCTCATCTTATCACTTCAGAGAAGAGGTCTCCCTTTGGGGCACCGAGCTCCAAGTGGGATGCCGTGAGATCACAGGATAAGGGCCACTTCCTGCCTTCCGTCTCTTTGATTTCTTCTTTGGAGAATCTAAGAGGAGAGGAGAGAGAGATGGGAAAGTCTATGGTGCTCCTTTTAAGGGTCTTCTCGGGGAACATGCCACCCTTCACAGGGCTTGAGGGGTCATCATAACAAGTTCCATGGGTCCTCGGAAGAGGGTTTGCAGTAGCGTGAGAGGCCACATACAGCAATCCCATGAGTTTCCGTGGATGTCCTGGATGGTGAGGCCAGGCATCAACAGCCAAAACATCCTCAAGTGTCCTTCACGTTGCAAGCAGATGAATCACTACCTGTTGTTTTTGGAGGCCTCTCTTGATCCCTGTGGTGGGTGCTGCTGTCCTTCCTGCCACCAGAATTCCTGTCGGAGCTTGTCCTGGGGGAGTACCACGCATCCCATCTGTGTTTTGGAGAGATAGAGCATGACACAGTTTTTCCAGGGCTGTGCTGCCATTTTTCATGAAAAATTCCAGATGCTCCCTCATTAGACACAACTTCCTTTCATCCCCAGACTCCCTCCAAGCGAGGCGCACCACACTCAGTCACTTTGGAGCCTCATGGGACATGAATTCCTTGAAAAGGCTTTCCTCCCACTCTAGTTGGTCCTTAAACACTCATTTCTGCATTGATGCCAAGCCAGAAGAAAAACAAGGGGCCATTGCTGTCATCTGATTTGAAAATACTTGGACTTGGGGTCAGAGTTTCAGTCTGTGCCTACACTGAGCTGCTGCCATGACGGACCAGGAGGAGGGGCCTTTACAGTGTTAGGGGCAAAGACTTCAGAACCCTACCGCCTGGGTTCACAGCTTGTCTCTGCCATTAGTTATGTAACCTTGAGCCAGCTACTTGACTGCACTGAACATCAGTTTGTACATCTGTGAAATGGAGAGAACATGTCATCCAATCTCCCCACCAATGGTGCCTGCTGAATCCATGCAAAATATTCAGTGCAGTGCCAGATACTACTACTGAGTAGAGGATACTGGATTTATCTGGTATGAAAGTGACTTTAGTAACACAATACGTTTATAAGTCACTTCCAGAGCTCTCTGCCATGGTAAGCCTTGATCCCTGGAGCATCAGGCACCAGGACCCTTGGGTTTATTCTCTGCCCCTCAACCCTGTGCCATTCCTGTGTATTCACTCAGTTCCTCCATCACCCAGGCCTGCCCTTGTCCAAAGGCTCAGTGGCTTCCTTGCTGTCTATCTCATTCAGGACCTGATGATAAAACTAGACAAATGTGCAAACTATTCCAAGATGTGAATTTGTTCAATACCTTCAGGGCATGTGCCAGTGAATGGGAGGGGCTTCAGGGCACTTGGAACATATCATAAAGTGACAAGATGAGGCCAGAGGGACTCGCTCTTGGGGCAGGCTTTCTAGTCCCAGTGTCCCCCTGCCATCTCACACTCTCTTGGTGGCTGAAGTAGGTAAATAATAATCCGGCAGTGACCCAAGTGGGCTTCCCAAGTGCTAGGATTAGAGGAGAAACCACAAGCCAAAAAAAAGTAAATAGAAGTCAC
>NW_011494871.1:5096354-5128383 GCF_000754665.1 Bison bison bison
CACAGCCTAGGTTGAAGAAGTGAAGTTATTCAGTCGTATCTGACTCTTTGCGACCCCATGGACTGTAGTCTGCCAGGCTCCACTGTCTATGGGATTTTCCAAGCAAGAATACTGGAGTGGGTTGCTATTTCCTTCTCCAGGGGATCTTCCTAACCCAGGTATCGAACCCGGGTCTCCCGCATTGCAGGCAAATTCTTTACCGTCTGAGCCACCAGGGAAGCCCCTAGGTTGACGTGGAGTGAAACAGGGGAAAATAGAAAATAGAATAGTTAGTACTTTAATCTTTTGTTGCACTATGTTTATAAATTTCATGTACGCATTTATTCCTGAATATTCTGCAACTCATTCTTTTAATTCAGCAAATAGTTGTGAGCTACCTGCTCTGTACTAGGCACTGTCTAGGTGCAGAGCTGATTAACCCTCACAGAACCTACTGTCCAGTGGGGTGAACAAAGAAAAGACAAACCAAAAAACAAAACAAAACAAAACAAAAAACAAGGAAAGAAAATCACTGCAAGTCGTAATAAAATCTGAAGGAAATAAATGAGAACCCAGACAGGACACCTGCCTGCAGAATGGCATGAACTCCGTGAGTGTCTGACTTACTCAACAATCACCAGGTGTGTGGCAAGGGATGCCTGAAGAGGCTGTGGAGATGGTCGTGGTCATGCTTCTTGTGTTCCTTCCTGGCACCGGGGACAGTTACCTAGAAATGCTTCAGAGAGGATCTGACCAGAGAATAGTCATTGGTGAGTTATTTGGGCAGACATCCATCTTATTTTAAAATCTCTCCTTTGCATTGAATCACTGGCCATTTCTCCTTCCAAGAAGTACCAAAAGCCTCCCCTTCCATCCCTTTGAGGATGTCAAAAATGTCCTAGCCCACATTTTTTTTCTTTTCCATTACAGTTTATTACAGGTATATTATTATTATTATATTATATATTATTATTATCTATTATATTATTACAGGTATATTATTGAATATAGTTCCTTGTGCTGTTCAGTAGAACCCTGTTGTTTATCCATTCCATACGTGTTAGTTTTCATCTGCTAACCCCAGACTCCCAATCCATCCCCCTTGGCAACCATGAGTCTGTTCTCTTATGTTTGTGAGTCTGCTTCTGCTTCACAGATAAGTTCATTTGCATTGTATTTGAGTTTGCACATAGAAGTGATATCATATGATGTTTGTCTTTCTCTGACTTACTTCACTTAGTACGATCATCTCT
Organism: Bison bison bison; assembly: GCF_000754665.1. NCBI lineage: Eukaryota > Metazoa > Chordata > Mammalia > Artiodactyla > Bovidae > Bison > Bison bison. The sequence continues at coordinate 5,097,587 of NW_011494871.1, forward strand.
AGGTCCATCCATGGCGCCGCAAATGCCAGCCTAATCTTCAATGTCATCTCTTGGCTCCTTTTGCCTTCAGTTCACTTAGGACAATGGGTGCAAATGCACCCTCTTACAGATTGGGCAGGGCAGAGCCTCCCCACAAACAAATGCAGAGGGCTCCCCTCTCCTGGAGTTGAATCAAGGCAGTCAGGCAGTGAACACCTTCTGTGGACCTACCACGGCTGACACTGTCCGAAACTTATCTTCCAGTCCCTATGGGTTCTACTTTATGATGAAGAGAGGGCAGGGGGAGCCTTCCTGGGGTTGTCAGGCTGGACCCCAATATAAACGGACTCCTCATGTGCTGTGGGATCCCTCTGGTCGAGCCCCCCCGAATCTGTCTCCTCCCCCACACTCCACAAAGGTCCTCCTGCCATATACACAACTTGGAAATCTCCCTTCTTTCCTGGGAATCTCTTCCCTCTTACCTCACCCTGTCTAAGTATGTCCCGCCCACAACCTGTTCCCTTCAATACCTGCCTTGTGGCCCCACGTCCAGCGACTTGTCTGTTCTTTGTCCTTGGGTTCCTTGGAATACCTGTGGGCAGGTTTATGAATCAGCTTCCAAAGGTCAAGCCAGATCTGTGTAGAATTTGGAACAACTGCTATGACAAAACAAAATGTGAATCCAGAAAATGAGAAAACTTATAAACACACTCAACACAGCACCTGTCCCAGACAGAGAAGGGACAATAGAAAGTAGTTATCAGTCAAAAATAGATTGTCTGTGTATGTATAACTGAATTTCTTTGCTGAAACTAACACAACATTGTAAGTCAACTATACTTCAATTTGGAAAAACAAAATCATATTCCAGAAAAAAAAAAAAAAAAAGAGATTGTTTTAAACTCTGTATTTGCTCTTTTAGGGAGGAAACCAGTGAATATGGTCTGGAAGGGCACAGGGTGAACCCTCTCCCCCAGTTACGCAGTTCCCCCCGCTGGCAGCCACCGCAACGCAGGGCTTGTGCTTTTCCCACAGGTTCTGTGAAGAGCTTCTTAATAAGTGCGCTTCTCACTGTGAAGAACAAATTACAGAACCTGACTTCACAGTAACACATGGAAGCCATGTCTTTCCTCTCCTCCCTGTTCCAGCCCATCCTTGTTATCACCTACACATTTCCATGGCGTTATTCCATTCTGAAAAAGGAGGTGAAATCAAAGTGAAAAAAAGGTTTGAGGGAATGTAGACTCCAAACAGTGACCAAGGTGAGATGGCATCAAATTTGCCCCTTCAAAGCTCAGAGCCCAAAGCCAAATTTCTCTATAATGCAATCATTCCTTAATTGGTCACTAATGAAAAAGAATTTTAACATCTGATAGGATAATTACATACTGTAAATCTATTTACAGAAAAACTAAATGCTGCATTGCTAGCACACCAGGAGAGATTTATAGATAATATAAAGGTGGTGATATTATTTGTGAATTGCTTGCCTGCTTGCTTTTTCCTACTTTCTAAATATTCTTTAAGGGACTTCCCTGGTAGTCCAGTGGTTAAAGACATCACGCTGCCAATGCACAGGTTCAAGCCCTGGTTTGGGATACATACTTCGAGGCATGGCCAAAAAAATAACTAAAATAATATTTAAAAAATAAATATTCTTTAAAGAGGTCTTATAATAAAAATATCTATCCTTCATGATTTGGCCACCTGATGCCAAAGGCTGACTCATTGGAAAATACCCTAATGCTGAGAAAGATTGAAGGGAAAAGAGAAGAGGGTAACAGAGGATGAGATGATTAGATAGCATCACCCACTCAATAGACACGAGTTTGAGCAAACTCCGGGAGATAGTGATGGACTGGACACCTGACGTGCTGCAGTCCATGGGGTTGCAAAGAGTCAGACACGACTGAGTGACTGAACAACAACAACAAATTTGATTTAATTTTATCTGGCATTCCCTCTGTCATGTGTATTTAAATATTAATTACACTCCATTGAAGGAGGAAAAGTAATAAACTCTTTAACACAAACACATTGAACAAATGAAAACCTACACTGCTCTGGTCTGTTTATTTCTTGACAGCACCTACAGCATCACAGAAAGTGATGATTCTTTGCTCAGCTCAAGTGTTGAGGTCACCTAAGGATCTTTAGATAAATACAGAGGTTTAGGTCTTGCCCACAGAGATTCTGAGGCTCTATGGTATGGCCTAATTTGAGGTTTTTCCAAGCTTCCCAAGTAATTCTAACGTGAAAACCACTGACTTTAAAAAAAGGAAACAGGAATGAACCCCACTGAGAATTTATTAAAATAAAGCATCTTGGAGAGTATTTCTGTGAAGTACAGCCAATCTTGCTCAAATCAGGAGAAAAATAATATTCTGGTAGTTGAAGAAAGAAAAATACCCTAGAAATTTAAAAGTCTATTAGAAATAACCATGATCCTCCTTCCTCAGCATTTGCCTGGCATTTTACGTATATCACCTCTAACCTTCTTTAAGTGTTCTAAAAGTTAAACTGTGTGGTACCCATTTTATTTTTTTGGCTACACCACGCAGCTTGTGGGAACTTAGTTCCCTGACCGGGGAATCCCTGCTCACCTCCTTCCGAGGAGTCAGGCCCATCAATTTTTGCTTTACATACTTTAAATATTTCTGTTGTTCGGATATTTTTACGAAGAGCATGGGTTCTATTTGTGATGTATAATCTACAAAAGTTAATACTGAAGCAACCTTCACCAGCAGTTGGGACTCAAGTCCAGTTGAGGGTTCCCTCAAACTTTGTCCTCTTCACTGTCAGCTAGGAGTCCCAGTCCTGCCTTGGAGGCTTTTGGGGGGGATTCACACAAAATGAATAGTGTGTGTACTATACCTACATTATATTACCTATAATCATCATAAAAATCTATGCATTGCTTTGCCGTACAGCAGAAACTAACACAACATTGTAAGTCAGTTAGACTCCAATTAAAAAAAAAAAAATTAATCGACAAAAATCTATGCAGTTCTTTGCACTGAAAATATCTTTAAATTTCTTCCTTGTTTAAAAACCTGGCAGGCCACACACAGTAACTCCCATTTTTTGTGGATGGGGAACCAAGGTCCGACTCATTATTCAACAGATGTCCACACAGCTTCTTCGAAGATTCTGAATTCTGAATCTCCTGTCCTAGCACCAGCCCTCCTCCGACTCACACCCTGGGGAGGTTGGTGATTTCCCATTAAGTAACACCGGACAAAGATTAGATCATTTTAAAAGCTTATTTTCTCCTTTAACCATGAAGGGGGAGAAAAAAAAAAATCAAAATTCGTTAAAACAAAACAGCAACCATCTGTGTCCAGAGATGTCCGTGGAGAAAGTGGAGATAAACAAGCTGCTCTCCTGAGTCTCCTCTCAGCAGTTTGCTTCAGCTCACTCTTTAAAAGCTGCAGGGTGCCAGGCCCTGGGCTTTATCAGACCCTCACAGCTACCCCTGAGGTTCTACCAGGACTCATAGTGGGGGACCAAGAGCCCGTGGTGTGGTTTCCAAATGTCAGGGCGGGCCTGGTCACCAGTAGGTCCATGTTCTTGTTTTTAGCATAAGACAGAACAAATAAACTCTGTAGACTGCTTCATCCTCAATGGTATCGATGAGGGGGAAACAGCAGATCACAGAGACACACTTTAAACAAACAGGATGTTTGTGAGCCAGACGAAATTATATGAGCAGGACCAAGGGAGAAGAACCCGCTTTGGAGCACTTGTTGAAACCCTCCATTCAGTTCTCAGATAAGAACTCCAGGATTTAACTGGTGCCTCTGACATGGTGTAAAATACAGAGCACCTACTTCCTGGAGGAAGTTGACTATAAGTTGAAGGGAAAGGAAAGATTGATTTTCTCTCCACAGGAAGCAGGGAGATCCTCGTGGTCTCAGCAGCCCTTTCATTTGGACACGTAGCCATGAGACCAGGGTTCAGGCTGAGTTAATGAGCAGCGGCCACTCGGGAGAAAGTTCCAAGCAGGATGCAGAGGTGGGAGGAGAGGCAGGCTGGAGCGCACGTAGGGGCCGACCCATCCTGCTGGGCCTCTGACGACAAATGGGATTCGGGGCGTGGGCTGGGAAGTGGCACTGGTACAGAAGAGAGAACACACACGTGCTCTCGCGCTCTCTCTCTCTCTCTCTCTCTCTCTCACACACACACACACACACACACACACACACACACGCAGGGTGGGAACAGAAAACAAAACCCTGGGAAGTGCGATGAAAAAGAGCTAAGTCCCAACAGGAGCCTGATTAGAGAATGCTGAGATGCTGGCAAGCCAGACACATCCTTGGAGATCACCGAGGATGGCCCCGAAGTGAAGGGCCCAGTCAGCCTTCTGGTAAAGAGAGAGAAATAACTGGTGAAGGCAAAAGGTGTATAAAGACAGGAAAACGGCACATTAGAGAAATGGCTCCAGGCCTCAGGGCCAGCGCCCGGGGATTAGAGAGAATGAAGCCAGGGTTAGAATCAGGGGAAATGAGAGGGCGGCAGCTCCTATGGACCAAGCAGCACCCCAAAGGCATCCTTCAGCTATACCATCTCAATTTTCTCCATTGACTTGAGGTAGTTTCTAGAAAATTCTACCCTATGGAGAAGGAATTCCAAGGTTGTGAAAAATTAAGTACTGTAATAGGATCAGCCTACACAGTCAGGAAAGGAGGCAGAGATGGGACCTCACCTCACTGTGACCCGATGCCAAAGCCCCTTGCTCCATACCCTCCACCATGCTGTCAGTCAAGGCGGGGACAGACCTGGAACACCTTAAAAAAAAAAAAGAAACAGCCTGAGAAAGTTGAGAGCAATAGGAAGACTGACCCTCTTGAGGGCCCTGACATCTTAAGATGCGTGTCCTACGTGACACAGTGCCTGAGTAGGATCGTTTAATATTTGGGCATATTGTCTTTCTGGGTGTGGTGTGCTATTGTTACAGGCTGCACACCCAGACAACATTGCTGCTTACCTGGAAACTCCGGGCACCAGCATTTTAACTGCAAGAGTCAGAAGGGGTCCACCCTGTGCAGGTATCTTGCTGTAATAATAGCTGGCAGCAGTCTGTGACCCACGACTTCATGAAGATAACAAAAGTACAGAGAAAGCTTGAAGCCACATTAGGAAATGAGACTGACCCAGGTACTTCCAACTAATTTACAATTTTAGGCAGCAAACTGTATGTGATACAGAATGGAGTTTTGGCATAAACTCCCAAATTCTTCCCCCTAAGGGGTAAGAAAAACCCTTAGCCAGGGGCAGCTCACAGAAAATTCTGGTCCCGCCTGAAGTCCTCTGCATCTTGGGTTTTTAAATTCTGGTGATTCTCCTAAGCATATTCCACACTGGCCTTAGGTCTCTGCATGGGATTTGCTCAAATTTCAATTATACAGTAAACATTCAGTCATAATATTCCTAAGGAGGTATGTTCTCTGCTGTGGGTGCACCCAAATAACTGCTACTCTTTTAGTGCTGCTTTGCAGACGGGTTCTCTACCAGAAAATCTGCAAACTCATTGTTCTGGCCAGTGGCATAGGAATTCTGCCCAGTTGGTGTCAGGAGAGATTATGTCCAGCTTGTTTCAATGCGAAGGGTGACCTCTTTACTCAGGACCCTCCTCTGATCAAGCACAGGGATGCTGGGATACTTTGTGTGTAGTCCATCACAAATCTCTAGGTTCAGGAGGTTTCCTAATTAACTGTTTCATCCTCAGTGCTGTGGGGGCTGCACTACAATATGCTGCGAAAGGCAAATTGGTCTTAAAAGAAAACCATCCAGGTTTTGATAATAGGGGAACTAACTTAATTTGATTTCAATGTGGCCACTCAGATTTGATCCCTGGGTTGGGAAGATCCCCTGGAGGAGGAAATGGCAACCCACTCCAGTATTCTTGGCTGGAAAATCCCATGGACAGAGGAACCTGACAGGCTACAGTCCATGGGGTCACAAAACAGTAGGACACGACTTAGTGACAAAAAAAAACACAGCTTTTCATGTGCTAGGGTCTATGCCAGGAGCTTCACATGCATGCTTTCATTTAATCCTCAGATTATCTTTTCGAGGTGGGTGCTCTATGCCCATCTAACAGATGAGGAAACTGAGACTAAGAAATTTGCTGGTTTGTATGAGGTCAAGGTCACACAGCCACTGGGAGATTTATCTAGGATCTTTCTGTTTTTTTGTTGGTGGTAAAAAACATAACATAAAACTTACCATCCAAACTCTTTGTAAGGTAGTCGAGTAGCATTAACTCTATTCACAGATTGTGCAAAAAAATCTCTGTAATTTTTTCATCTCGCAAAACTGAAACTCTAGATCAGTTCTGGTAACCCACTTCAGTATTCTTGCCCCATTTCCCTTCCTTGCAGCCCCTGGAAACCACGAATCTACTTTCTATGAGTTTGACTGACTCTTTTGCAACCCCGTAGCTGTAAAGAGTAGCCCTCTTTCTGTTTTGTGAAGATACCACAAGAAGTTGGCAGTCTAAAACCTGGAAAAGGGTCCTCAACTATGCTGGCACCCTGATCTCAGACTTGAGAAATATACTTGTTTATAAGTCACCCAGTCTATGGTCATTCGCTCAGTCGTGTCCAACTTTTTGTGACCCCACAGACTGTAGTCCACCAGGCTCCACTAGTATCCTCTGTTCATGGGATTCTCCAGGTAAGAATACTGGAGTGGGTTGCCATCTTCCCAACTCAGGGATCAAGCCCACACCTCCTATGCTAGCAGCTGAGTTCTTTACCACTGAGCCACCCAGAAAGCCCTCAACTACTCTGGATACCTCTTATGAGTGGAATCACACCCAGTATTTTTCTTTTCGTGACTGGATACTTTCACTGGAATAATGTCCTCAAGATCCATCCATGTTGTAGCATGTGTCAAAATTTCCTTCCTTCTTAAGGCTTCATGATATGCCATTGTGTGTAGAGACCACATTTTCTTTACAGAGCTAGGATTTTAATCTGAGTTTGGGAGACTCCAAATTCCATGCCTCTTTCTTGTGCGTAAGCCATGTTCCTTTGTCAGTGCTTTAAAGAGAATTATAACTTTCACATTATACAAATGCGAGAAAAGTGAGCTAGTGGTGTCCTGGCTCTGTTCTCAGCATTGCAAGCTCAGAGACAGTGGCGGAAGGGCTGACAGACCCCTCGGAAGTGACTTACATACTTCTTGGGGAAGCACCCCATCCTTCTCATCACACAGGGCCCAGCCCTCTACTCCTCCCATCACCCCGCACTGCCCACAACTGCCTCCCACCACCCTCCAAACTCAGCACATGCCCTGGCCTCTGGTCTCCTGTAAGTTACGTACCAAGGTCTCCAGGACATCTTCAACAGAATATAAATAGCCCTGAGACTTCAGAGTCCCCACCCTTCCTCACGCAGCCTGCCCTGTTGCCCAGCTTCTCCATCCTCATCCTTGTGGGCTGTGCCAGTGTCCTCCTGCTTCTGCAAGCCTCTGGCTTTGGTCATTTCTGCCACCTCTCTGGTATTCATCACTCGCCAAGGACAGCAGCTTTCTCCTCTGCAGCCCAAACTTTTCCCTTCCCCAGAAGCCCATCCAGACCCCTCCTCCAGGCCCTGATGGCTCTGCACCTGCACCCTGGGTCTTTATATCCGCCCCCAGAACACTCCCACCCTCCCCTCCTCTCCCCCACCCCACCTTCAAGACTGGTCTTGAACCACCTATCACTGGTCTTCTCCACTATCATCTAATCAAGTCAAACTCAACATGGGCCTGCTCAGATCTTCCCCTCAGCTGCTCGTCCACCATCTTCACCTGACCCTCCCTGGTCAGCTTTGTTCGGTTCATGAGCATTTTCTGGCTCTGCCCCCACCCCTACCCCAATCCATTCACCTCACCTTCACCTCCAGCCTGTGGGCAGGCACTTAAGCCACCGTGGTCCTGGGCCGCCTCTCTCGTCCAAGCATCAACCCTGCCTTCTTCTCCCTCCCTCTCCTAGGTTGCAATTTGTGACCCAGATTCACTCCACCCCATTATCTTATCATTTCTGACCTTTCTCAGGTTTTGATATAATTAACCTGTGTCTTTATAAATATTTTAATAAACTATATATGGATTTCTCTTTCTTTTTACCTAAGTTCCCTTGAGCATGAACTAGTCCGGTTCTTCAGACTCCCAAGTGGCTCCATTGCCCTCACAGCATGTATTATACCATAAATAAATTATGCCATAAATAAATCAGGGCCAAGGAGAGGCAAGGTAACATCACACTGCTTTTCCAGCTAGGATGAGTCCAGTGGAGTCAGGGATGGGAAGGACAAGACTCAGAGGCAGTGGAGCCAGGGTCCAGAGGCTGATGAGTGCCTGAGAAGAGGGTGGAATCTTCTAGCAAAACGAGCTCTGATGGTGATCCCTGAGAAGTTTCGGGGGTGTCTCTGTTCAGGTTTGGTGCCGAAGCACGAGGAAGGGCTCCTCAGGCACTCGGCTAGAGCAGGATGCTGAGGGAGACTACCCTCCCAGCTACACCCACCCCCCAGGCTGGATGCACAGAGACCCCAAGGAAAGGGAAGCCATAGGAAGGACACCACAGTCTGGTGGGAGCCTCACTGCTGCCTGGGACCGAGGGCCACACTCTGGACCAGGGGGCGAGTGCCTGCTCATTGGAGGCCAAAGACACCACGGAACAGATGCAATCTGCTCTTGCTCCCCACCCTGTCACAGACATAAAATTAGCTGGAGCCAGCCTTCACTATCAGGAGGAAACAGGGTTGAATTGCTGAGCAGGCTCGCTGGCAGGCTGTGGAACCCTCTCTGTACAATGATGTGCCCATAAGCAGCCTGTAGAAACAGGCGGCTTTTCCATTAGGCCCTCTGGGAGGGCAGGGGCTTTGGAGGTGACATAGTGGGGCCTGTCCCTTCAGTGACATTGACCCAGACCCGGGCAGGAGCAGGAATGTGGCCAGCAGGAGGGGGCCCAGCACAGGCACCCACTCCCCTGCACCCTCCCCCGCCAGGCATTCCATCACTGGTCACTGGTGCCCAGCACTGCTCTCCCATGAAAGCAGGAGACACCACACTGAGGGTTAGAAGAACAGGCAAACTGCGTTAATATGACAGCACTGGCTTTAATGACAGGACTTACTAATTCCCCACATCATGCCAACATCAGGATATGCAGAGCTGAAAGAAACTATTTAACACAAAAATCTAGGTGGGGCAGAGGGGCTGAGGGGGTGGGCAGGTCCTTGCCAGACCCCGTGTCGGGGTGACTCAGGGTCAGAGATCGGGCACCAGGAGCTCGCATCCTGCTAGGTGCACAAGTGGGGCACCTAGCCGGGCATCCACGGAGCTAAAGGGTTAAACTTCAGGCAGTCCTCATTCAAACAACATTCGTTTTACCTTTCACAGGACAGGTGTTTCCCTCCCCAAATCATACCCATTCCCATAATCACCTAGCACTTCTTCACAGTTACGGAGAAGTGAATGCAACTTGTTCTTACCTTTTTCTGAGTACAGTCCTCTCCCCAGTCCCCCTCAGCTTCTGAGCTAAGAGTTGAAGATGCTGGTGTCAAATGACAGAATCACATATCATCATTCTGCAGTGACTGAAGATTCATTGTCCACATGTGATGCTACGTTTCCCCCACAGAATCAAATGAGAAATGTATTCAAAATCATATTATTAATATGAGTAATCTCATAAGCTCATTATGAGTACATTTATTCCAAGTGATAAGTGAAAGTGGATACCTCTTTATATGGTGTCTAGACAAGCATGCCTGATGTTTCAGAAGCACTTGTTGAATGAAAAGTGTCTCAGTGATTGTAGCTAAATGTCTCCTTCAATGCCATTGGCTAGAATAAGCTGAAAATTATTCTGTTAATCATACCTGTCATTTATAATCCAAGCTATTGCTGTTTTTACACTATAAGACAAACATTATCAAGTCTGTGAACCTAGTTTAACCTGTCAAATTGTTTCTGGCTAGCTTTTAGCAGTGGGGGTGGGGGTTGCAGAGGAAACGGGCAGGTGATAGAGATGCCTGGGGCTTTGGCTTTGGGGAGACCGTCTGCCTGGGCTTATGTCCAAATTATCGTTCAGTCGCTCAGTCATATCTCAGTCCATGACTCTTCGACCCCATGGACTGTAGCACACCAGATTTGCCTGTCCTGCACCATCTCCTGAAGTTGGCTCAGACTCATGTCCATCAAGTCAGTGATGCCATCCAACCATCTCATCCTAGGTCTCCCCCTTCTCCTCCTGCCCTCAATCTTTCCCAGCATCAAGGTCTTTTCCAATGAGTCAGCTCTTCAAGTGAGGTGGCCAAAGGATTGGAGCTTCAGCATCAGTCCTTCCAGTGAATATTCAGGGTTAATGTAAGTATGTCCAAGTAAAGAGCCATAAGTAAAATCTTGAGTTGTCCAGCCCAGGGAGCAAGGAAAGGGCCTGAGGTCGGTGGTGCTATGGACTGAGGCAGGCAGCTGAGGATGGGCAGCCAAGTTGGAGGCCTGTAGTCCTTCCTGCTCACAAACCCCCAGGTCATGACACTTACACAGGTGAGGGTAGCTGGCACCACTTCCTCGAGTGGAATGCAAGGACAGCTAAGTTCTCTGGTGATTTTGTTCAAGGGAGAGTCAAAGGTGACAGAGCTAATAATGACCATGTGACTAAGGATCATAGGAGGAAGGCATGATGGACCCTGACAGAGACTGACCACTTGTGACCCAACCCCCACCTCCATATGTTGAAACCTAATCCCCAAGATGATGGTATGAGGAGGTGGGGCCTTTGGGAGGTGATTAGGTCTTGAGGGTATGGCAACCCACTTCAATTTTCTTGCCTGGAGAATCCCCATGGATAGAGGAGCCTCGTGGGCTATGATCCATAGGATTGCAAAAAGTAGGACACAACTGAAGTGACTTAGCATGCACACATATGGGTCATGAGGAGGGACCCCTCCTAAACAAGATTCATGTCCTTATAAAAGAGACCCTGGAGAGCCCTCTTGCCTTCCACCATGTGAGGACACAGCAAAAAGGTGCCAGCTATGAACCAGGAAGTGGACTCTCACCAGACACTGAATCAGATGGAGCCTTGATCTTGGACTTCTCGGCCTCTAGCACTGGGAGAAAGAAACGTCTATTGTTTATAAGCCATCTAGCCAATGGTAGTTGTGATAGCAGCCTGAATGGGTAAGACAACCCCTTTCACAGGTAAAAAGGTCTTTGTGTGTGGTGGGTAAAGATGGAAGTGGCAGCTGAACCCTTCAGTACATACCCTTGCTCTGTTTTATTTATAATAAATAAATAAATGAGCACTGGATACTGACTGTGCACCAGGCACTCTTCTAAATGCTTGGCTCAGGCTAACATGTTTATTCGTGATGACCCTGAACCTGGTCACTCGCCCGCGGAGGTGAAGCTGGGCTGTGGATGCTTTACAGCCGGGCCAGCCTGTGCCCAGGCCCTGCGTGGCACTGTGCTGAGGGTCAGCAGTGCCGGGTTGCAGCGTGCTTCTCGCCCTCTGGCTCTAATCACCTCTGTAACCACCTGACTATCTGTTTACTCCTTCAGCACCATGTCCTCCAAGATGGCCAAGACTAGCTGTGTGACACTCCCCACCGTCTCCAGGACCAAACATGATACCTGGCACATTGTAGGCCTTAGAAAACAAATGGCTGGCTTCAAGGATCTGTTCTATTCATCTGTCATATACGTGGAACTGAGCTGAAAACGGGAACAGTCTTAGAATTCATCTTGTTTGGTTGAAATGAATACATTCCAAGTATATGAGACATTTTTAAAGTCTAAAATCATCTAAAAACTCGGGTTTTGCAAAACAGCAATATGAGATATCATCTATTAAAAATGTACTCTTTTCTAGGTAGTTATGTTAAGTATGTGGCATGCACTTTCTCATTTAATTCTTATCACAACTCCATAAAGTAGATACTATGTCTATTTTTCTTTTTGTTGCCATTTCAAAATTTAAAATTGTGGTCTGTACTAGAATTGGGTTCACTGTAACTGGGTTAATTGGTTCAGGACACATTGTCGTTCCAGGCTTGGCGCTCTTCTGCTCATCTTTTATTCATTTATTCATATTTTAAATAACAAAATAAACTTGCCAATGAACCTACCACCCAACCCAAGAACCAAAACATGAACTGTAACTTGTGTCCCTCTCTGTGCTCCTCCCAATCCATTCTCTTGCCTGCCCCACACACAACCCCACTATCCCGATTTTTGCATTTCCTTGTTTTTTTCCATTGTACGCCTAAATGCTTGATTGCTCAGCTTTCCTTAGATTTGGACTTGATGCAAAGGGTGGCAGGCTTTTGTTCACCAAGCATCACATTCCTTAGGTTCATCCATGCTTTCACAAGTGGCTGAGCTTCATTCATTTTCCTGGCTGTGTGATTTTTTTCCATACATACTTCCGTTGACTGGCATTTCTGTTGCTTTTCCTTTCTTTGCTTTTATGAAGGGGTGTTTCTCTCGGGTATGATGTCGATTTTACAGAGGAAGAAGTGGAGGCACAGAGAAGTTAAAGAACTCACCAAAGACCTCCCAGCCAGTAAGTGGCTGAATCAATATCTGAACCTAGATCTTTAGCTCTAAAGCATGTTCTACAGCTTCTATCGGCCTTCCCACGAGAAAGATAACAGGAGGTAAAGGGTACATTTTCCTTCCTCATTTTACCCCACCCTCACTTTGTCTATAGGAGAAGAAAAACTTGTATGTTGACTTAATTAGCCTTTCAAATAAAATCACTTACCCTCTTAAATCCAGCAGTTATCCACTCCTCCCCATTTCAAAAAAAATTGTTGGGTACAATATTTATCTCAGAGATGACATGTCCAAATAGTTTGGCTTTACACCTTACAATCCCTTTAGCTCTTGGTTTGGGGCCTAAATTCCCTTTACGACAGAATCAATTGCACGTGCCTGTATGTATTGTGTGTGTGTGTTTTTTTTTCCCATCAGAAGTTTTAAAGAAGAAAATGGTGGGAAAATAAAGTAAAATGTTCACTTCTACAGTCTGCTGTTATGTGTCTAGAGGCACCTCTTCAGGTTAAAAATAGGTTTTACATGGCAGACAGCTCAGTAAAATAAAAGTTGATCATATAAACTACAGACCACAATTTTAAAACACAAATGATTTTGCTTCCGGTGAAGAAATTTTCCAAAGAGAATGCTTAGTTATTTGGAATTTAGAAAAAAAAAAAAAGGAATGAATACAATATGTTTGCATTTATCCAGTTTGCTCTTTGAAAAAAATAGACGCTGCTGTACTTCGGACACTGAACAAGGTAAACCTTGACTTGGTGGAAATGTTACCTGTGGACCAGACTGAGGTCTGGTTTCTAAAAGGTCATGCTCTGGCTTCAGAAACCTCACTGGCCCCTGTGCCATCACCTTTGCATTCCTTACGACAGACCGTGCTGTGGACAACCCATTTCCTTAACAGCTATTTCTCATGTCTGTTTGCAACCTAGGGCATGGGAATTTGAGGTAATTTGAGGGAATAAGAACACAGATGTTCTTACTATTGCTTAAAAATATGAAACAAAAAATGTTTACACTCATATAACAACTGGACATAGAGTTTAGAAAACAGAAGGAAAAAAAACCTAACATACTCTCACCATCCTCAGTCAAACTCCTGCCATTGTTGTTTTTCCCTTTCTTCCTGGCTTGTGTGTGCACACAACGTCTATAGGGAAAAACAGGGATGTGTCTACAATTCCCTGTGCTGCAGATCTTGAGACAAAGTAGTCATGCAAAGGTGGTTTATTTGAGGAGTGCAGACAATACCACTAGGGGCATGGGGAATCCATACAGTGAAGGAGAGAAGCCAAGAAAGAGCACCTTTATCAAGCGATAGAAGCTTAATCCCCAAGGAAATTTGGGAACACAATGCTAAACATGCAGCTCAAAGGGGTACTGGAGGTAGGGTACTTGTACATCGACTGCCCATGGCCACTGCTTAAGGACTGGTGTGGGGTGGAAAAGAGGAGGTAATCTCAAGTGTGTGTATGACCATAATTGGGGGTGCTTGGGGAAGAGCTCCCCAATTCAGAGATGTTCAGCCTGGTGGCTGGAAATTGGCTAGAATAACTGAAAACCCTTAAGAGACATGGGTGGACCCAGAGTGTCTCCTCTATGGCTTTGTTCATTTGACATTCATTATGATACTTACCTAGACTTCCTTGTTGCTACAGTCTTATACCCTTATGAGACTAGTTTTCACATAACATTTCATAATGGAATCATAGTCTACTCCTCTGATAGAGGATATTTACATTGCTTCAAAATGGAACAGGTGAGGGACTTCCCTGGGGGTCTCTGGCAGTCCAGTAGTTAAGATGCTGAGTTTCCAGTGTAGAGGGCATGAGTTCCATCCTTGGTCAGGGAACTAAGATCCCATGTGCAGTGCAGCAAAAAAAACAAAAAAGGAGGAAAGAAAAGAAAAATGGAACAAGTGAGTTGGCAACAAGTAGCTAACTTATTTCTGTCCAAGCTCTCAAAGCTGAAGCTGTGTACCAGGGGAAATATGTGTTCTTAAAGAAACTGAAAGTTCTCTGGTCAAACAAGACAAGTAGAATACCTCAGATGAAGACAGCTGAGAGAATCACGACCAAGTAGCCCAGTGGCACATGCTCTAAATCAGATATACTGTTATTTAGAGTGACTCTTTAATTTTTGGTGTTCTTGTGATAGCTGTACTTTGTTCTTTAAGTTGTCTAAGGTCTATAAATTTCGTATAAGAACACACTGTACTGGGGCCGTGATAGTTGGGAAACACAAGCTATTAAATCATCTGGTACCGGCAAGTAACACTAAAACGAGAGACCTAGATTTGGCTGTGGTTGGCCCCCAAGTAGATGCACCATCTTGGGGCAGCCACATGTATCTCAGTGTCTCACCTGAAAGTCAAGGTGTGTGGTAAATACTGTCTGAAGCTTCTCCTACAGTCATTACCACCCTCTCCCTTCTTTACTAGCACTGCTCTGATTTTCTGTAGATACCAGGTGGAGAGGCTCTGTTCTTGGGGTAAGCAGTCCTGACACAACCCCAGGGGAAAGTCCTGATTGGCTGGAGCCACCTCTAGTAATTCATTTCTCCTCAGCCACATTCTCACTTTCCCAACTTCCTCTGAAGTTAGAAAAGTGATAGTCATTCAGTCATGTCTGACATTTTGCGACCTCATGGATCCTCTGTTCATGGGACCTCCTAGGCAAGAATACTGGAGAGGGTTGCCATTCCCTTCTCCAGGGGATCTTCCCAATCCAGGGATTGAACCCATGTCTCCTGCATTGTAGGCAGATTCTCTATCATCTGAGTCATGGGGGAAATTAGGAAAAGGCCAAGTTAAAAAAAAAAATTAAATCACACATGACGTAACATTTTCCATATGCCCCTTTTTAAGTACTTCATGTATATTTCAACATTTAATTCTCACAACCACCCTGGGGCTAAGCATACTATTACCACCCCATTTACCAAGGAGGAAACTGTGCCTCAGAGAAGCCAAGTGAATTTCCCAGGATCACATGACTGGTAAGTCTTGGAGCGAAGACTTACCCTGGCTCATCTCCAAGATCAGTGCCCCTTTGTCATATGAGGAATATCCAGGTTTGTCTTTAGGTAACCAGGAGTCCATCCAGATATGTACCTAATTAGCAAAGGCTGTCCTGTGGAGACACTGGCTTCCTGCACCACCTTCCTCACCACTGAGAAGTTCCACAGGAGTCTCACCTCCCAGCTTTGAAGGATCAAAATTCGTAGTTTCTCATAGAGGCCTCACAACTGATTATGAACATCAAAGTCATATTATTGAAAGGGAGGAATGCTTAATCCTCTTTCCCCCACTCTATTAAGGTTAGGTTGCGTGGGTTAGACTGCTGGCAGAACTGCCTTCTCTCTAGTTCTTCCCTCTGTCTCACAGGAAAGTGCAAGTGCATGTGTGCACTCACATGCACACACACAGAGACACACACACACACACCGGGCACCTTATCAGTGGTGCTTCAGGACACTCTTCTTCTCTATGCTCTTTCCTCAACTTCCTACTTGGAGAAACCTCCTCAAACCTCATCTCAACCTGCTCTCAGATCTTGAGGTCACCGACTTGTACTTTTTCTTCAGGTTTTCGGTTGACTCTCACTTGTTGGTCCATGACGGACCACAATCCTTCATGTGAGAAGGATGGGGTCTTTTTAAAGAGTCCTTATTTTCTGTCTTAGCAGCTGGCTGACACCACTCCCAAGTCCACAGGGTCTTTAGGTCCCAGTTACCTTGACCCTGACCTCCAAAGGAGCAACTTGGGTTGGAGCATCAAAGACTTAGGCAGTATCTTTAACTATCGGTTGTCAGCAACATGAGGCTTTCCAGCAAGCACCAGTCATTCTTCATCCTAGGTCCGGGTCATCAAACCATGGTCCTGGAGGATAAGACTTGAGGTTATATTTAAAGAACCATCCTTGATTCTCTTTGATAAGAGTGGCCAGAACATTGGTTATAGGAAAACATTGTCTCAGAGTTCAAATTGGAGAAGGCTGTATTACAGAAACTGTAACCCTTCAGCTTAATCTGCCCAGGACACAGCCAAGAGCATTCAGAGAATAAGTTCAGGAAAAAGCCCTAAGAGTCATCATGAATTCACGAAGAACAAATCAGGCCAGGCTGACCTTGCGTTCACTCTTGAGAGGACTGGTAAATGAGGAAAGCAAGTCTTTAGCCTCACTCCCAATACAATCAGTGGAAGGAGGGTGGTAGAGGTATAAGTTGACCCCTAGGGGTTAGACATATACTCAGTCTATATTAACCTGTTCTCTGCCTCTTGAAATATAAAAGAGAAAACTTTAAACTGGGCAATTGTTACATCTGAATACTCGGAGGGCTGTTTGTGTAGAAAAGGATTAGATTTCCAAGGGCAGAACCAGGAGCAGTGTGTGCAAACTGCAGGGAGGCAGTCCTGTGCACCACACAGGGAAATACCAGCACACACTTAGAGCAGAGCTTCTTAAACTGAGTCATGCATAGACCCTAATACAGAAAAGAACATTCTTCAAATCCCCAGGGTTTATAAGTATTTTTCTATAATGTCTCTCTTCTTTTTTATTGAAGTGTAGTTGATTTACAATCTTAGTTTCAGATGTACAACATAGTACATCTGTTGTACATCTGAGAAAGGATAGGCTGATATTTGATATTTGATAAAAAAATTGATATTTTTATAGATTATACTTCATTTAGTTATTACAAAAGAAGGGGCTGTGCTTGTGGGTTAGATCGCTGGCAGAACTAAAACAATTCTCTGTGCTGTACAATGTATTCTTGTTGTTTATCTACTTTATATGTAGTAGTTTGTATCACTTAATCTCATATGCTTATCTTGCCCCTTCTTCCCCTCTCTTTCCCCATTAGTAACCACTAGTTCACTCTCTGTATTTGTGAGTGTTTGGGTATATACATTTACTTTTTAGTTTCCACATATAAGCCATAACATAGAGTACTTGCCTTTCCCTGACTTATTTCACTAAACATTATACTCTCTAGGTCCATTCACGTTGTTGCAAATGGCAGAATTTCATTCTCTTTTTAAATGGTTAAGTAACATTTCATTGTAGATACAAACATACCACGTCTTCTTCATTCATCTGTTGATGGAAACTTAGGTTGCTTCCATATCTTGGCTACTATAAACAGTGCTGCTATGAACACTGGGGAGCATATATCTTTTCAAATTAAGTGTTTTCATTTTCTTTAGGGATATACCCAGGAATGAAATCGCTGGATCATATAGTAGTTCTATTTTTTTTGAGGCACTCCCTTACTATCTTCCATAGTGGCTGCACCAATTTACATTCCCACCAACAGTATACAAATGTTCCTGTTTCTCCACATCCTTGCCAATGTTTGTTATTTGCACTCTTTTTGATGACAGATACTCTGACAGGTGTGAGGTGGTATCTTATTGTGGTTTTGATTTGCATTTCCCTGGTGACCGGCAATATTGAGCATTTTTTCATGTGGCTGTTGGCCATCTGTATGTCTTCTTTGGAAAAACATTTATACAGGTCTTCTGCCTGCTTTTTAATTGGGTTCTTTTTTTGATATTGAGTTGGATGAGGTGTTCATATATTTTTGGTATTAACCTCTTAACAGTCATAGCACTTGCAGGTATTTTCTCTATGAAAGCTAAAGTCCCTCAGTCGTGTCCGACCCTGTGACCCCATGGACTATATAGTCCACGGAATTCTCCAGGCCAGAACACTGGAGTGGATAGCCTTTCCCTTCTCCAGGGGATCTTTCCAATCCAGGGATCAAACCCAGGTCTCCCACATTGCAGGCAGATTCTTTATCAGCTGAGCCACAGGGAAGTCCAAGAATATTGGAGTGGGTAGCCTATCCTTTTGGAGAAGGCAATGGCAACCCACTCCAGTACTCCTCCCTGGAAAACCCCATGGACGGAGGAGCCTGGTAGGCTGCAGTCCATGGGGTCTCGAAGAGTCGGGAACGACTGAGCGACTTCACTTTCACTTCTCACTTTCATGCATTGGAGAAGGAAATGGCAACCCACTCCAATGTTCTTGCCTGGAGAATCCCAGGGACAGAGGAGCCTGGTGGGCTGCCGCCTATGGGGTTGCACAGAGTCGGACATGACTGAAGTGACTTAGCAGCAGCAGCAGCAGCAGCAGCCTATCCTTTCTCCAGCGGATCTTCCCAACCCAGGAATTGAAGCAGCATCTCCTGCATTGCAAGCAGATTCTTCACCAGTTGAGCCACCAGAAAAGTTATTTTCTCTATATTATGGGCATACAACTAGTTTAAGTCCTTATACTTACAAACAAATTTACAAATTAAATTAATGAACTACATTTACAAATGTATAAATTAAATGCAAAAAAACTACAATGTCAACAATATTGAAATATCCTTATTTTAATTTGAGAGATGATGTTGTTTGCTGAAACAAAATCACCCTTCAGGACATGAATATGGTACCAGTGATGGTTTTTATCTTGGAGGTGTAGGCCACTCATAATTTGCAATGACTCAAACAAAACTTATTTCTTTTTCTGAACCATAGACAAACCTCCGTTAGTGAGGCATGCTGTCACTTTTTTTCACTAAAATTAATGACACTTGTTGCCTGTTCAGTCCAGGTCTGTTCTTTACTTATTAGTCCCAAAGAAAGTTGAACTAGTCTCATAAAACATAAACAGAAGTACTACTGAAAATATCTCTGGTGGTCCTCAGGTGAGGTCTATCACCTCAGTAAAAAGTGATCCTTGAATTTGTCAAACACCCTAGGCTTCAAGGAGGGATGGATTGGGAGTCTGGGATTAGCAGATGCAAACTATTATATGTAGAACAGATAAACAACAAGGTCCTACTGTATAGCACAGGGAACTACAGTCAATATCCTATGATAAACCCAATGGAAAAGAATATGAAAAAAATGTGTATATATGTATGCTGCTGCTGCTGCTAAGTCGCTTCAGTTGTGTCCGACTCTATGCAACCTCATAGATAGCAGCCCACCAGGCTCCGCCGTCCCTCGGATTCTCCAGGCAAGAACACTGGGGTGGGTTGCCATTTCCTTCTCCAATGCATGAAAGTGGAAAAGGAAAGTGAAGTCGCTCAGTCATATCCGACTCTTAGTGACCCCATGGACTGTAGCCTACCAGGCTCCTCCGTCCATGGGATTTTCCAGGCAGGAGTACTGGAGTGGGTTGCCATTGCCTTCTCCGTATATATGTATAACTGAATCATATCACTGTAGAGCAGAAATTAACGCACTGTAAATCAACTATACCTCAATAAAATAAATTAAAAAACAAAACCTCTAGAATGTATAACACAAAGAACAAACCCTAGTAGAAAGTATGGACTTTAATTAATAATAATGCACTGATGTTGGCTCAACAAATGAATGTGCTACACTAATGTAAGATATTAGTCATATGCAAACTGGAGGTGGAGGAGTCAGGGGGTATAGGGTATGTCTATACTTTTCACTCAATTTCCCTGTAAACCTAAAACTGATCATAAACAGAAAGTTTACTAAGTAGAAAAAAATGGTCACTGTAGCATGTTTACATATTCATTCTCTTTCAGTTGTTGTCTAAATGAAAAGACAAAAATTTGCACATCTCATTTAGAATTCATAGCCCTCCAAAAATACGTTTGCATGTTCCAGGCTCCTCACCATGGTTCAAGGAGTGCTAAAATCAGGGGTTCGGGAATGGAGTGGGGTATTCTGAAAAGCCATTAGAACTCTTTTCTTCAAAGTGTCCCAGAAAATGTCTTGAAGGTTGTCTTTCAAAGATGTTCTTCTGGGGATATTTGTTTTTGGAGAGAGGTTAGAACACATGATCTCTAATTCCAAGATTATATAATTTTAGTTTTTATGAAGATGTAACCCTCAATTAATTTGCTTTTAGTTCTATTTTTCACAGACTGCAGTGGCCCAATGCCAGAACAATAATGTGCTTGAACTTCTGGCTTTCTAAGTCTTTCTCCTAATTCCCACAAGCCTGTCCAAATAGCAACAATTTCATCTAGGCCAACCAATTGTCAATTTTCGGTCCTGGGAAAGAATAACTAATAAACCCCACTTCATTCCAGCAAACCCAGATCACATTCCTTTCTGATGGCTTATCGCATTCCACTCTGAGCTGAGTTCCATAGTTCTAGCTGCACTTGACATCTTTAGGCAATGCTCTTCCTAACTTTTCTCTTAGAGAAACCCTAGAAAACCTTTATATTCGTTATTCCCTATGGAAAATATTTCCTTCCAGAAATCTGAGGCTAGATTTATAGAGGACTCCTGTAATTCTAAACATAAACACGTTATTGAATTCACATGTGTACTTCTTTGTTTAGTTTTAGCAAACAGCAATGGCACATTACAAGCTGGAACATCTTGGGCATTGAGAAAGTAAAAAAAACCTTCTGCAACGTGTTCACTGGATCTGAATATTGAATTTTTTCAACTGGGGTAGAATAGTTTTCCATTTGAAAGTAAGTAAGAGGGATCCTAGTCATAAGCATGGGTGTCTAAGGGAGGAGTAGACACCCACGATTTCTGGCTCCTGTCTATCTCTCTCTCCTGTCGCATTACATCAGACTGCTCACACTTCTGACGTGATTTCCAGCAAAGATGGCTGGCTGAGGCACGGCTTTTCAATGCCACCTACTGTCTGCCCCAAGAACTGCATTAACATCTCAGACGTCCTGGTCCAGAATCCATGATGGATTCAACCCTCCCAATTGCAGGAAGAGATGTATTGGAATAAAAAGAAAGAATAAAATGGAAGAGGAAGTGAACAGTCAAAGATTCTGGGGAATAAGCCTGAAAAATGAGGCGGCAAGGAAAACCTGTCTCTATTTTGCTATTTCCAAAAGGGAACCCTTATTTATAAAAGGTTACAATCAAACTCAAATAGGGGTGAGTGATGTTTCCAGTGTAGTAAGATCTAGTAATTACTCTCAAGTTGAATTAAAAGCAGTCATTTGATAACGTACCCACTGAAGGATGAAAAACATCCTTCTTTTAATATTGCTATCCCAGTGTGTTCCCTGTCTGAAAGCTATCACAAGGTATTTTTGAACACAGTAACAAGTTAAAAGAAAGACAAAACATGCCTCCCTAAAGTGTTGAGACTCTTCTTTTTTCACTTGAGTGGTAATTATTTTTTCTCATACTTTCACCAGTTTCAGGAAAGGGTGGGTTAGAGTCAGGGGCTTCCTGAAACTTTTTAGAACAAAAATTCTAATTCAGTGTGTTCAGAGGGGCCCCGTGAGAATCGTGTTTTGGAACATACCGACCCCATGTGGTATTATCTTTGCCAACTTTGCAGTTTCGTGTGAGATTTATTTTTAATCTTTAACAAAGCATGCCTGTGTTTATCTTAACTTACGAAAAAAGTGTAATCGTTTAAAACAAAACTTTTAAAAATAATTAAATATACAATGAATGCTGAAACATAAAAGTCAGACAGAATGTTACCTTAACAAGAAAGAGCTTCCTAAAGATCAAAGGATTGCTGTTTGTTTTATTTGCTTAAGTAACCAGTACTTTCACTTTAAGGGATTCAGTGGCTATTTGAAGGAGGCTAGGAGGTCTCCATTGCCCAACCCCCACCAAGATAAAGGCTTCCCACCCCTCACATTGAGAGCTGGGAACTTTACTTATTGACACTAAAAATATATTCTTCGTGTTTAGAATGGAATGCTGAGATTTGATTGAAGACAGTACATGAATCAAGTGAATGGCATTTGGGGGGCATGTCTTTCAATCTTATTTAGAGGTTTTGGGGAAAGACCATCTTTTGAGCTTGCCTTCTGTGTGTGTGTGTGTGGCCATATGTCATCATTATAGCACTGAGGAGGTACTCTATGACCATCCTGGAATGCAGTGCTTCCAAGTGCAATGCACCTCTTATATTGTTGATTTTAATGCTAGCTTCAATAAAGGAGGGAAGAAATGGGCTGTAGAGCATGTCTTTTTTTTCCTCTAAGTACCTTGAGATTTGGGTTTTCAGTCAGTGATACTAGCTAAGTCATTTGTGGACTGACATGTGAGAACAGGATGAGATGGAAATACATTCAGTTCACTTGGTGGTGGCCTGTAAGAGGTGGGTTCGTGTAATGGTGGTCCCTCCTTCTATGAGGCCTCTGTAATCAGCCAAAGCAACCTTAGATGGTGCAATATCCGGTTGTTCCCAGTCTGCTATCAGGTGAGCACTATAAATGCTGCATAAATACCACTTAAAGAGAAATGATAGTTCATTTGTCTCCTATGTGTCCCCTCCAAACAGTTTCAAAATCTTTGCTACTTTTTATGAAAACTTTCAACCAATACTTATTTTGCATGTGGCTAGATTGTGATTTCTGGGGTTTTTTAAAGGGCACTGTGGCTGAATTTTCTACTCAGGAAGTATAGCAAAATGCTGAGCTTGAGCTCTAGAACCTGACAAACTGATTTTGTCACTGACTTATGACAGTCAGTGCAGTGAAGGTTTCTAAGTCTTAATTTGCTCATTTGCAAAATGGCAATTATTAATAATGTTTAATTTGAAAGGTTTGAACACAGGTAGAGGTCTCAACACAGGGTCTGGCATTCTGTGGGAACTGTTTTAAGGAAGGATATGTATCCAAGACCCTAAATCAATTACCAGAAGCCAAGTCAATTACCAGAAGGTTGAGGGAATCTCACACCATCTTTTTTCTTATTTTTGCTTTTTGGCCACGCCATTCAGTCAACCAGGGATCAAACCCACACCGGTTGCAGTGGAAGAAGAGTCTTAACCACTGGATCGCCAGGGAAGTTCCCCACACCACCCCTCTTTTCACCTTGGTTCCTTTCTGCTACCATCTCACGGAATGATCTGGAGGTTCTTCTCAGTAGGATGTTCCTCAGCAGGCAGTCCACAGGCTCATGCTGTGAGGGTGGAAGGAAGAAGGTCCTGAAGCAAAGACAGTGACCCTGATAAATGCAGACAGGACAGAATATTCATGCTGAAGAGGGTTTTTTGGTTGTTGTTGGTTCAATCATTCTTCAGAACCCTACACAAGATTGAATTTAATTGCAGTGTGCAACAAGTATCCCAGGACTCCAGGAAATCTTACAGAAAACAAATCCTCTCACAGTTGGGAGAGCCATAATGCAAATACTCCAAACATCAGATACTCCCCAAATCATGGTTTAGGAATGCACTGAATCAGCAAATTACTTTGTTTTGCTTAGTTTACTTTAATGGGCAGCAGTATGGCAGAATGGTGAAGTGAGGAAGTGCGGTTGTTACAGTATTAGAAATTATTTCATGGTATTGTTACCAACAACTGCTAGATTGTTGGTTGACACCTAATAGCTACAAACCCATTAGAACTGGAAAGGTAGATCGTATGTACGAGAGATAATAAAAGCAAGTTTTAAAAGTACTGAAGACAGGGCAGGGGGCTAGTACTTTTAAAAGGGAGAAAATAAGACTCATTATTTGGGGTAGGCTAATTGTTACATCAGGTTTCCAAGAGAGTTGTTTTGGTTTGCAGAAAGACTTGAGCTTGGATCCTATCAAATAAAGGCTTTTATTTAAGTTTCCAAATGACTGAATAAGTGATTTTCTAAATCCTTCATTTCATCCACAGCATGACGAACATGAATACTTGGACTGAGTCCATGGTGCTTTTCCTAATGTTGATCTCACAGCTCCTTTTCAATTCTGGATTCAGAGTTCTAGCCTGAGTGTGGCTGGCTCAATGAAGTTAGATGGCTCTGTGGGCCCTGCCCTATCTCTGCTGGAATGTTTTTATAATCACATCCTCAACTGCAAAATTACTGATGAGTAGACACTTGTAGCCCCAATCCCGTAACTCTACCACAAAAATAGAATTTCAGACTCTTTCAATATAAACATTATCTAGAGCAAACTATATCTAGGTCTTCCCTGACAAGTTACATGATTCAGTGCTTTGTTTCTATAAACTAAAGTTAGAAACTCAAGAATGACTCACTTTTCTTTTTTGCATGCATCTAAGTGAACAAGGAAGTCACACTGCTTCTGGTGTTGCTTTCTTTACAAGGAAAAAAAAAACTTGCTCCTTCTCGAGCATCCTTTTTAGGTCAGCAATTTTGAAGTGCAGGACTTTTTGGTGCCCAAGCGGAAAGGGCTGATGCTCTGATTTATCACGACTCCCTCCGAGTGGAGTTCTTCCATGGCTGGAGAAAGGAAAACATTTGTTGTACTAATACTGAATGTGCTTCCTGTGTAAAATAACCTTTAACTCTGTGGAGATCCCCCATTTTAATGACTGGGATATAGTAGAAATAGAAGGAAATCCAAATGCCCCAGTAGCAGCCACTCTCCTCCCCGGTAGGTCAGGCTGCAACCCTCTGAGGGACACAAATGGCTGCCTGGGAAGCATTCAAGGCTTCTCTTTCTCCTGTTTTAAGATATGACCATTTTGATTGTTTAAAAATGTGTGCGACATTCTGACCCTTTAAGGAGCCTGGGCTATGTCAATCAGGGGGAATGAGGTGGGTAGACTGGGGAATTCTGGCATTTACACATTTGTTGTGGGGATGGGAGGGACTCTTGTCAACTGGAGAACCAGCTCTCAAACCCAAGCCAGATTGCAGCTTCTTGCATCTCCCTATCTTCATGATACAAATATGACTGAGTCTATTCAGTCTACCTTAGTTCTACTGCTCAGGGTGACTGCTCTGAGCACTGAAACGATTCTTCCTACATAGAACCTGAAATGCGATTCCCTACACTGAATGAGGTGAAAATGGGAGTAATCAACTAAAGAAACAAGCTTTTCAAGCATATTTGAGTTTTTGCAGTGAAGTTGTTCTTTAGTTGCTAAGTTGTCTGACTCTTTGCAACCCCATGGACTATAGCTCACCAGGCTCCTCTGTCCATGGAAATTCCCAGGCAAGAATACCAGAGTGGATTGCCATTTCCTTCTCCAGAGGATCTTCCCAGACCACGGATCGAACCTGCATCTCCTGCACCTGCAGGCAGATTTTTTACCACCGAGCCACCACGGAAGCCCTTTGTAGTACAGTAGAGCCCAGCTCTTTAGGAGCTGTGAGAAAATGTCTATGTGATAGGGAAGAGAGGTTAAACACATTTCGGAGCTTCCCCAGATTGTAGGCTCTGTGTGTCCTCGTGCAGCACAAGATCACGTTCTGTCCCAGAAAGCCACACCTGAATAATGCAGTCGGCATTCTTAGAATGCATTTAGCAGTGGATGAATAGGAGCGCTTTCCACAGGTCAATCAATGGCCTCTCTGCTTCCGGCTGGCTTGCAGATTGCTCCTTCTTAAAATATGTCTTCTTTTTAAAAGACAGCTGAGTTGGTTGGAAGACAGAAGAGTAAAGAGAATCAGCTGTGTTGATCTCTCTATCATTCTCTATCTCACTCTCTCCTTCCTCTTCTTTCCTGCTTACACTTGCAATTCCTTCAGGCCAGATCTTCTGATTAACCTTGATTTTCATTTCTTTTGCCTTCTTCTTCCTAAGAAGGAATGATATACCTCAAACATAATGACTCAAGAAGCATGTATGTCTCATATGTCTTTGATTGCATTTCTGGTTCCTAAGAATTAACTTAGGAACCAGAGTTCAGTTCAGTTCAGTTGCTCAGTCATGTCTGACTCTTTGCAACCTTACGGTCGGCAGCACGCCAGGCTTCCCTTGTGGTACTTGTCCAGCTAAGTCTGACAAGCTATGGCGTAGTAGAAGAAATACTGTCTGGTACTTTTAGTAGGTATTTGATATTAGTTTGTCTTTTAAAAATTGATCTGTAGGTCAGCTACAGGTTTTTGATTAAAAATAAAATTCTTAAATCAAATTTATCAATATTTTCAAAGACAAACAGACTTCTTCACACACATGATTCAATATGACCAGTAGTTGTTTGAAATGGTACAGAGCACTTACTCTGTTACAGTGCTTGCTGCACTTCACAGAGAAATAAAGGATCATGTTTCTATTAAGATTAATTTTGGATGCAACTGAGTACCTGACTAAAGAATAAACATTAAGCAAAAAGGCCAATTATTTTCTTCCTATACATGAAGCCTGGTGGTGGTGGTGGTGATTTAGTGACCAAGTCGTGTCTGACTCTTGCATCCCCATAGACTGTAGCCTGCCAGGCTCTTCTGTCCATGGGATTTCCCAGGCAAGAATACTGTAGTGGGTTGCCATTTCCTTCTCTAGGCATGAAGCCTAGAAGTTGGCAATTCAGTGCTCGGTGAGGTTATTAAGGACTTAGATTCTTTCTCTTCTACTTCTCCATTTTCATGTTTGTAATCTCATGATTTCAAGATGATTCTCACAGGACCACCTCTCTTAACTGTGTTCAAATGAGGTGGTGGCTGAGGAAGGAAGGACAGGTCAGGTAAATATGACTTTTTTTAGGAGTGCCGTCCCTGTTTGAGCAAACTCCAGGAGACCGTGAAGGACAGGGAACCCCAGCATGCTGCAGTCCATGAGGCTGCAAAGAGTTGGACATGACTTAGTGACTGAACAACAACAACAACAACTCCCGTTTTATCACAGAAATATGCCCAACAAATTCAAGACATGATAAATAAAAAAGCACATTCATACCAAGGTACTTTGTGGTCAAAGATAAAGAAAAAAAATCTTAAAAGCAGTCAGAGGGAGACATAGATTAATCACAGAGGAAAAACAGACTTTGGGCACACTTATCAAAAGCAACATGGGTTTCAGAAAGCACTGGAATAGCACCTTCAAAATGCAGAGAGAAAGTAACTGACATTTTCTATAACCAACAAACTATCTTTCAAGAATGATGGCGGAATAAAAACATTTTCCGACAGACTACAAAATGAGTGTTAACTATCACTCAGAGAAACTTCTGCGTGATATACTTTAGGATGAAGAAAACTCATAGCAGAAAGAAGGTGAGAGATCCTCAATAGTGAAGAAAATGATGAATACATGGATAAATCTATAAAATCACTGTGTTAAACAACAATGACACCTTAATTATAGGGTTTGGAAATAATATAGAATCAAAATGCTAGTAGAAAAAAATGGCATATAAGTAGGAAGCAGGTAATAGGAATAAGGCATTCAAAGGTCTGTACTTTGTTCAAGAGGGTAAAACACTGACTAACTGAAGACATTAATTACACATTTGATTAGTTACACACATTACTAAATTACACATACACACTATGTACATTAAAATTCTAGGACATCCCACAAAATATTAAAAAAAGGTAGTAAGTGCTGAACTAATAAAGGGAAAAAACAGAGTTAAGAGAAAAAATTAAAAAATGAAGCTTAATCTAAGAAAAATTCAAGGAGATTTAAAAAATATAGAAAAAGTAAGAGTTAACAGAATTCATAACATAAGATAGCGGAGATGGAATACAAGCTGAAAGACTACTACAGTGTTCCTAAAGTAAGATGAAAGCTCCCAAAAGATGGTGAATGAGATTTACAGACGAAAAAGCTGAAAAAGATAAGGAGAGTAACATGTGCAAACAAGTGCAACAATGTGCTACAGCTGCAGTCAAACAAGTATGTGAATGTCACGGGGCACAAAGGATCCCTTCTGCCCGAAGCGGGGAGAATGGGGCGGTGGAGCAAGTCAGGCAAGACTTCACAGAGGAGATGATGCTGACCTGAGATGGTGCAACAGAGCATGCCAGAAAGAGGGGAGAGCAAGAATAAAAGTGCAGGGGCATGAAAGCAATGACATTTTCAGAGAATTCCAAGTAATTTAATATGACTGAAGTAAACGATTTAAGAATGAGGTTAGCAGTCAGATCACAGAAGGCCTGTTTGCCATTGGACAGAGTCCGGAATTAATCCTGGAGGCCAGGAATGAGAAGCAAGTGAAGCGCTTTGAGGAGGGAAGTCACAGATTTGAATTTTAGGACACAAAACGTCTTTGACAGCAGCAGAGAAGATGGTCTGGAATAAGACAAGGAGTTCTTCTTGTGGCTCAGGCAACGGGTAATTATTTGTTAACTATGATACCCTATTTCTCATGAGATTTCACTGTGGTATTTGAGAAATAATACTTTCCTTTCTCACTGACATAAAGACGTCTTAAGTAGAATGATAAACTGGTCTTTTTTTCCCCTCTAATGTGTAAACTTAGTTGTACACTCTAATAAATGGAGTGAGGCTGAATAGCCTTTGGCATCAATCCCAGAGACTAAAACAGTGAGAAAACAACAAAACATGGGACATAATATCTATCCATAAATCCAATTGTATGGTTAGGTCTATGGCGCATTTTAAGAGTTATGATTTCCCTGGCAAAGTACCAAAAAAACGTACCTTCAAAAATTACTCAGAACAGCCACTTGGCATCCAACCACACTGTCAGAATGAAAAATGTTGAGTAAAGAGCCTACGTGTAATTCCCCATTCTTGAAGAAGTAAAGGAAGGGTGTTTTCTAAGGCTTCAGAATGACATATTTTATTAAATAATAACATGGGTCATGAAAAAAGCCAAGAGGAAACTTCCCAGCTCACGTAGAAAATGGAGTCACTTTTATTTTCTTTAAAACGATAAACATATTCTGTCTTATAAGAGAATGTCTCAGAGCCAATGTGTTCACAGTGGTTAACTCTGTTCTCTATTCCCTTTTTTCCCCCTTATATTGTTTTCTAATTTTCTACAATGAGCATGCATTGCTTCTAGAAGGAAAGAGAGTCAAATAAACCAGTCATACAATCAGAGTGACTTAGGCTGTCTTTTTCAGCTTTTAGATTCTAAATCAGCTTTTAGATTCCAAATAAGATTAATATAAACTGCTTCTGAGATAATCTTCTGGTGTGCTTTGAATATATGCAAATTTTCCCTCAAATTTTTGTCCTTAGGGAGTAAATTTTCCAATTTTCAAAAATATTAAAACATCCCCTCTCAGTTATTCATGACAGTGGAGGGGAACACTGACACTACTATCCAAAAACAGCATCTAAACAGAAAACATTAGGCATATGGGCATAATATATCAGGCTTTGTAAGGCACTGTACAATGTTTGTTGGCAGATATATCTTCTGAATTAAAGTTTTTAGTTACTATTAAAATGATTCTATGCTCCTACATGTAGACTGGCAAATGAAGGGTAAAAGAAATGGGTCTAAAATTTAAAATTCTTTGCATATAACCTACCAGCTGTATGCTCCACAGGCAAATGAATAGACTCCCCATGCTGAAAATATAAACTGTTTCCTAAAAATACAGACCCGGGGCTTCGCAGATGGCTCAGAGGTAAAGAATCTGCCTGCAACGCAGGAGATTGACTCCTGGCTCAGAAGATCCCCTGGAAGAGGGCATGGCAACCCACTCCAGTATTCTTGCCTGGCAAACAGCATGGACAAAGGAGGCTGAGGGCTACAGTCCACAGGGTCGCAAAGAGTCAGACACGACTGAGTGACTGACCACACATACACCCAAGGTAAAAATTCAAAAAGTAAAGGGGAACTTCCTTGGTGGTCCAGTGGTTGGGACTTTGTGCCTCCAATGCAGGGGGCACAGGTTTGATCCCTGGTCAGGGAGCTAAGATCCCACGTGCCTAACAACACAGCCAGAACAAACATGGAATGCAAACTTCAGTTGTGGAAGTTTGCATTGCACCTGGACTCCAAAGAGTCCACTCTAGTATTATCAAAACCCAGCTTTTCACAAGCAGAGGACACTCTTTAAAAATAGCTCTAACTGAAATCATAGCAAAATATTTCAGA
The DNA here is from genome assembly GCF_000754665.1 of Bison bison bison. Taxonomy (NCBI): domain Eukaryota; kingdom Metazoa; phylum Chordata; class Mammalia; order Artiodactyla; family Bovidae; genus Bison; species Bison bison. The sequence continues at coordinate 5,127,812 of NW_011494871.1, forward strand.
AGAAATATGAAACACCCACCTCTGAGGGTTAAAGAGAAGGGTCAAATAAACTTGATGTAACATACTCCTTCATCTCTTTAACACTTACAAAGGGACTTGCAAAGAAAGATGTGTAAATAGGATTTATCTTAAATTAAGCACACTGAACCTTTCCCAACACTGTCAGAATTCAGACAGTTTAAAGAGGAGATGGAGGTACTCTTTATAATCTGGAGGTTATTTTATGGTCCTCTGAAACATAATAACTTTCTTCTTAGTTGAAATTTGTACCATCCTTGCCAATTTCAGGGGAGCAATTTCTGAAATTTATACTTAATACAACAGTTCTAAGTTTACCTTAGATGTTTACCAAGGGAACACTTCTTGCAAAGATGGGCACAATAAAGGACAGAAATGGTATGGACCTAACAGAAGCAGAAGATATTAAGAAGAGGTGGCAAGAATACACAGAACTATACAAAAAAGATCTTCACAACTCAGATAATCACGATGGTGTGATCACTCACCTACAGCCAGACATCCTGGAATGCAAAGTCAAGTGGGCCTTAGGAAGCATCACTATGTACAAAGCT
>NW_011494871.1:5128483-5131702 GCF_000754665.1 Bison bison bison
GATGGAATCCAGTGGAGCTATTTCAAATCCTAAAAGATGATGCTGTCAAAGTGCTGCACTCAATATGCCAGCAAATTTGGAAAACTCAGCAGTGGCCACAGGACTGGAAAAGGTCACTTTTCATTTCAATCTCTAAGAAAGGCAATGCTAAAGAATGCTCAAACTACCACACAATTGCACTCATCTCAGACACTAGCAAAGTAATGCTCAAAATTCTCCAAGCCAGGCTTCAACAGTATATGAACCGTGAATTTCCAGATGTTCAAGCTGGATTTAGAAAAGGCAGAGGAAACAGAGATCAAATTGCCAACATCCATTGGATCATCGAAAGAGCAAGAGAGTTCCAGAAATACCTCTACTTCTGCTTTACTGACTATGCCAAAGCCTTTGACAGTATGGACTGCAACGAACTCTGGATTAAAGAGATGGGAGTACCAGACCACCTGACCTGCCTCCTGAGAAATGTATATGCAGGTCAAGAAGCAACAGTTAGAACTGGACATGGAACAACAGACTTGTTCCAAATCGGGAAAGGAGTACATCAAGGCTGTATGCTGTCACTCTGCCTATTTAACTTATATGTAGAATACATCATGAGAAACGCTGAGCTGGATGAAGCAAAGCTGGAATCAAGATTGCCAGGAGAAGTATCAATAACCTCAGATATACAGATGACACCACCCTTATGGCAGAAAGTGAAGAACTAAAGAGCCTCTTGATGAAAGTGAAAGAGAGTGAAAAAGTTGGCTTAAAACTCAACATTCAGAAAACTAAGATCATGGCATCTGGTCCCATCACTTCATGGCAAATAGGTGGGGAAACAATGGAAACAGTGACAGACTTTATTTTGGGGGGCTCCAAAATCTGCAGATGGTAACTGCAGCCATGAAATTAAAAGATGCTTGCTCCTTGGAAGGACAGTTATGACCAACCTAGACAGCATATTAAAAAGTAGACACATTACTTTGCCAATAAATGTCCATGTAGTCAAAGGTATGGTTTTGCCAGTAGTCATGTATGGATGTGAGAATTGGACAATAAAGAAAGCTGAGTGCTGAAGAATTGATGCTTTTGAACTGTGGTATTGGAGAAGACTTTTAAGAGTCCCTTGGATTGCAAGGAGATAAAACCAGTCCATCCTATTCATTGGAAGGACTGATGCTGAAGCTGAAACTCCAATCCTTTGGCCACCTGATGCAAAGAGCTGACTCATTTGAAAAGACCCTGATGCTGGGAAAGATTGAGGGCAGGAGAAGGGGACGACAGAGGATGAGATGGTTAGATGGCATCACCGACTCAATGGACATGAGTTTAAGTAAACTTCGGGAGTTGGTGATGGACAGGGAGGCCTGGCGTGCTGTGGTCCATGGGGTCCCAAAGAGTCGGACACGACTGAGCAACTTAAGTTTTACCTACCTTGAAGAAAATATGTTTTAACTTTTTCCATGAATTGCTTTCCCTCCTTTCTCTCTCAGACAACGAAGAGCTCACTCTTCTACCTTAAATGCTGAGGGAAAACATCGCTATGCCATCAAGCTTGCACCAGCCTCTCTCCAAATCCCCCCATTCTGATTTCAAAGCTCAAAAGAATCCTCCTGGCTAAGAAGTGTCCAGAGAGGCTGGGAAGGAGAAAGGCTAAGCAGGCCCAGCCAGAATTTGCAGCTGGAGGCGATGAGAAGGCTGGGCACAACACACACATACACACACACTGTGGCTCCTGATGTCAGCTGATGTCAGAATTGTAGAGACTGTGGTAGGATGGCAGTTTTTATTAAGGACAGTCCTGAGGGAAGGGGCGTAATTGGGACCAGCCAAGGATTTAGGGTCTTGGCTTATAGTGCTGAGCTTTCAGGTTGGGCTCCGGGTGCAGAAGGGTGCTTCTGGAAAATTCTCCAAACCTACTTCCAGCCTACTTCCCAACCATATTAGTCAGTCTTACCTCTTAGGCACAAGTATCCATTTATGCATTCTTCCCCTCCACTTTTCATTTAATAAACATTAGTGGGTGCGTTCTACAATGCAGATACGATAATTTGTAAGACATGGCCCCTGATTGTAGGAGTCTGTGGGAAACAGTATGGGTGCTAGAGATTATGGTAAAGTGTGTATAGGCTACGTAAGGGCAGAAAGGAGAGAAACTGACATCTCTACACAGGTACTCCTCTGCTATTGTGGCCCTGAAAACGTGCAACCAAACTTTCCTGGTCCGCTGCAACCAAGACTTCCTGGTACCTTTTACTCTGCTCCAAGTTATCTGCACATCTTAGCGCTGGCTGAAACCTAGCTTTCTCACAAATGATGCCACTGTCCTCAAAAGCTGATCCAGTGGTGTCTGCTCTTTCTTCCACTTGCCACAAGAGAACCCAAGAATACTGGAGTGGGTAGCCTATCTCTTCTCCAGCGGATCTTCCCGACCCAGAAAGTGAACCGGGTCTCCTGCATTGCAGGCGAATTTTTAAAAGCTGAGCTACCAGGGAAGCCCCAATAAAAGCCCTCAACTATACTTAACTTAGCTGTCACCCTGGCCACCGCCAAGAGCTCCTCTATTGCTGTAGCGCAGGACCCACACCAGCCGGTTCATTTCTCTATTTCTAGCCTCGGCCCAGGGTTCTAAACAGGACGTCGATACGTGACTTAAATTAAAAAAGAAGCAAAAGAAACTGGGAAAACCTTTGGGTTCAAGGCTTGCTGCAGGCTAGTCACTCATCCCACCTGGGCCTTGCTTATCCTTATGGAAAAAAATGTCATATTTACCTCAGAGATTTTGTACTGACGGGGCCACGCACCTGGCAAAGCACACTGCCCCTCCCCCGGCGGTCGGGGTTGCTGACGAGGAGAGCAGAGCCCCGAGCCCCCCCCTTCCCAACCTCCGCCAGCCCACATCCCTCACAGCGCCCTTGGCCCCAGGTCCCTCGGGACCTCAAGCGTGGGAGCCCCGGCCCTGCGCGGCTCCCTCCCGGCGCCCCGCGCCCTCCTTCCTTCCTTCGCCCGGACGGACGCACTTCCGGCGGATGTTGGGGGGGGCAAGCCCGGAAACGGAAGTGAGCGGCGGGGCCAGTTGACCGTCAAGGGGAGAGCGTCTGTACGCCGAGCGAGTCGAAGATGGTGAGTGAAACCCCCCCCCATACCCCGGGCGACCCGAGTGGCCGGCGGGCTCGGGTCGGTGGCCGCAGGAGCAGCCCGCCGCCTTCCTGCCGTCCCCTCAGCAGCGGCGGGAGG
>NW_011494871.1:5131802-5134546 GCF_000754665.1 Bison bison bison
ATTGGAATTGTAGTTTTCTATTTACCTGTGCAGTTTTCTTTATGAACATTCCTCAAATAAAATATAGAATGTGCTCCTTTGTTCACTACACCTCCTCTTCTCTCTACCCACCCACCAGCCGACCCCGACCTCGGTCCCTTCCTGGAGTCGGCGCCGAGGTGGCAGGGGCAAACCCGAAAGTTGTGGCGGTCTTGGGGTGGGGGCACCGCCCGTTAGCCCTTGGGAGTCGCGTCCCCCAAACTCCTCACCCGGCCTCGACCCTCGGAACCGCCTGGATAACAAACCCACAACTATGGGTCGGCTTTCCATCACTCTGCTTTTACTTTGCCAACATTTTGGGGAGTTTGTAGCATGTCAGGCGTTGGAGGGGGTAAAATTATATACTTGTTACTCCCTCTGTGTTAGCGTTGTTAGTGGAGTCCTCCTCCTCCCTCGCCCCTTCTCTTTTTTCCTCTTCTTAAAAAAGTTTGCTATTTGGGAGAGATTTCCTGAATCGTCCGTCATTGCCCGTGACTCTTAATACCAGTCCAAATCTAGAAAGCTTCTGTTGGTGAATGGGCTTCCCTTGTAGCTCAGTCGGTAAAGAATCTGCCTGCAGTGCAGGAGACCCGGGTTCGATCCCTGGAGAAGGGAATGGCAACCCACTCCAGTATCCTTGCCTAGAAAATCTCATGGACTCAGGGTCCTGGTGGGCTGCAGTCCATGGGGTCCCAAAGAGTTGGGCATGACTGAGCGACTAACACTTACTTCTGTTGGCAAATACTGCTGAACATAGAAAAGAGGTTTTATAAACACTCAGAGGGACTTCCCTGGTGGTCCAGTGGCTAAGACTCTTGGTGTTATCCATGTAGGGGGCAGGGGTTTTTCCATCCCTGGTCAGGGAACTAGATCCCATATGCTGCAACTAAGAGCTGGCACAGCTAAATAAAAAATTTTAAGACACTCTGAAATAACTAGTGTTAACTTTTCATAGATTTGCTCCCCTCTGCTACTTTCTTAGAAACATTATGTACTGATCCCGATATTTTACAGAAGGGAATTGGCAAAGTGATAATGGGTAGAACCCAGAGATCACAATCCCCCTTTCTTTGTGCCTGGAAGAGACTTTTCTTGTGTCACTTTACAATAAAGCAGTCTGGGAGGAGGAGAACTGTGCATGCAGGAAATAACGTTTGGGAAGGTACAGTCATACAACTCTAGTCCTGTAGGAGTTCAGATACCTGGAAGGATGAGTAGGCAGGGCCGGAAAGGTTCTGTGCCTTCATCACAGGCACCTGTTAGGTTAGTGACAAACACTAGATTCCAGCTTCTTTTCCTAATTGACCGTGACTTCTGTTCAGGGGAGTTGAAACCTGTTGTGCAGGTTCTTGAGTTCCAGGCTTTGGGCCTTGGACATTGTTTTTCAGACATTGAAAAGGTGTTGAAAAGGCATTGACCAACCAGTGAAAGATTTTTTGTTTGTTTGTTTTTTGGTTTTCTCCCAGCTTTGTTGGAGGAGATTGCATGTCAAGCAGACTTTGCTGTGTAGAACTGGAAAATGGAAGCGTCTACGGGCAGCAAGACCCAGTAGAGTGCTCTTAAAGTTATCCAGGTGTGAGAGCCTGGATGCAATTAGTAGATTGGAGAAACCCTGGACAAACTACAGTACCTGACCCTAGTGAAATGCACGAATTGAAGTAAAACAACAATTTGAAAAGCTAATTTCCCAGAGTAGTTTCTCCTAGAAGCTGTTGCTGCTGCTACCAAGTCGCTTCACTCGTGTCCGACTCTGTGAGACCCCATAGACGGCAGCCCACCAGGCTCCCCCATCCCTGGGATTCTCCAGGCAAGAACACTGGAGTGGGTTGCCATTTCCTTCTCCAATGCATGAAAGTGAAAAGTGAAAGTGAAGTCCCTCAGTCGTGTCCGACTCTTAGCGACCCCATGGACTGCAGCCCACCAGGCTCCTCCATCCATGGGATTTTCCAGGCAAGAGTACTGGAGTGGGGTGCCATTGCCTTCTCCTTCTCCTAGAAGAGTATAGACTAAATACCAAACTGCTTGTAGCTTTTTGACATTTTTCTTCAGGATTGCAAGGATGTTGTATTCAGCACTAGATGGTTTAAACTCAGCATCTTGTGTTTGTTACATTTTTGTTATGCATGTATATTCTCTCTTCATTAGACTAAAGCCATAGACGCCAGATATGTATCTTCAGCATCTAGTAGAGTGAGTACCTGCCACATAGTAGATATAAATATTTGGTGATTAAATTACAGTGTAAATGAATAGGGTGACAGAACACAAGTACCGCATATACAGTGAATCTTAGCGTTTTGTTTCTTTTTATTTAGGCCAGCCTGATTAAGTGCGTTTATTTTTCACAGGTAGCACCCTCTTAAGGGAACCAAACGCTTTCTGAGATTCCGTTTTTTCTTTAGCTTCTGTGACCACTCTCTTCTAGCTCTTCTGTCCATTCTTAATTCCATTTTCCTTGTTCTTTGTCCTTAAGGAATGGTACTCTCCAGGATTCTGTCCTCAACTTTTTTCATTCTGGGCTCATCATTCCAACGTAAAGAAAGGATCTTCCCAATGAAAGTAAATCTGATCATGATCTGGTGCTCAATTTCAGAACAAAATCTTAATTTCTTTGCATATTTAAGCCTTTTCATTTTTCTTTTCACCAGCCTTTCTTTCTGCCCTACTCAGACATACAGTTAGCTGATCATCTCAAACTACTTGTGGCTTTTTTTTTTTTATTTTTT
>NW_011494871.1:5134646-5145929 GCF_000754665.1 Bison bison bison
TTCATTTATATTTTTATACCTTTACCCATGTTCTTGTTTTCCTGGAATGCCTTTCAGTCTGAGTGCACTCAGCTCAGGAATCCTTCCTGCCCCAAATCCCAGATTATTCACTGAACCTTGTGCATCCCTCTATGTGATGCTGAGGCTCATAGTAATGGCCTAGACTGTAGTCTCTTGGAGGGCAGAGACCTTATCTTTTCTCTGATGCTTAAACAGTATTTTTACATAGAGGTTCAGTGTGAGTTGTTAACATTTTTTTTTATACATAATAGTGTTTTTTATTTGTGTTGTAGAATGCCAGAGGACTTGGATCTCAGCTAAAGGACAGTATTCCAGTTACTGAGCTGTCAGCAAGTGGACCTTTTGAAAGTCATGATCTTCTTCGAAAAGGGTATGTAGGGGAGTTGTGACTTTGTTATAATATGTGAATTATTTTTCACAATATTCTTTAAATCTTTTGACAAGCCATAAATATGTATTTAATTTAAAAGATAGCAAGTAGTATACTTTAGACTAGAGGGAGGGAGGAGAGGAAGCATGAATGTTTCTATAGAGGAAGAAGCATTTTGCCAGAGTACCAGGTTCCCAAGAAAGTGTGTCCTCCTAGGAGAGACTAGCTGGCAGCACGATTTGGTGGGATTCCTCTTTTTGCTCCTGATAACTTGGAGAGCCCTTTGTTCTTCATCTTACTAACTAAGGCAAATTGGGAGTAGTTCACTTTTCTTTGGGAGGTACTAGAACATAGCAGTAAAGAGCATGGGCTCTGGGTTTTGGTCATGACTCTGCTATTTACTAGATGTGTGTCCATGGGCAGATTACTTAACTGTTCTGTCTCATTGCCCTCACCTATGAAATAAGGCTAGTAATAGCATCTGTCTTTATTTTGAAGAATAAATGAGCTAATCCCTGGAAAATACTTAGACCAATATGTGACATTAAAGCAGTAAGTAAGTATTAGCTGCTCTTGTTTTTCATTTCTAGTTATAGCACAGTTGTACCCCTTCCCTTTATGTTTTTATATGTTTAGGCCTCATTTTCTGGTACTGGTCTTTTTTCTTGGCAGATGGTTTTTTCTGTTTAGTCAAATATCCTCCCTACTGGGTACATACTGTATTTTGAATTTTATATTTACTTAGAAGGTATTTAGTCATAGAATGTCATTCTAATATTGGTCCCTGGAAGCAGACATAATGCCTCATTGTCTTTCCATTTTGTAGTGAAAGATGCAGTATATTGCTTTTGGAATTGGAGATATAATTTGGTTTATAGTATAATCAAATTCATAAGCTAGCCACTAACCGAGTCCTGGTAATTTGGTTTTGGGTTTTGGTCCGTTCCCCCCACTCCCACTGCACATACACGAAATGCTCCTTTTTCTTCTCAGATTGTAAGATTACCATGAGCAGGACCATTTTCAAATTCCCAAATTTGTACAAAGACAATATTTGATAAATACTGATGTTGCAGGATTTCTAAGGTTTCTTTCAGCTCTTAAATCCTGGTTGGAGAATAAGATGGTGATGTTTATATAGAGTGATAGGGACCCGTGGCCCGGTTCTAGCTATGTATCACCTAATATAGTACTTCGCATATAGTAGGTAGTTGGTAAATCTCAAACAAGTTTTTCAGTGTGTGTTTATCAAAAATATATTAACTATTGAATATGCATTAGATATGAACAGGAGAAATGTAGGTACTTTATGTAATAAAAGAATCACATCATCAGAGTAATAGTAGTACACAATGAAGTTTCTTCCAGATACAGAGCATCACTTAGCACCACTTTTTGGAGGGTTCTTCCCAGTTTATTGAGTTCTTGACCTCCAGGATCTATAATAGATATATTTACAACAATATATAGAATACTTGATCTTTTTTTTCCCTCTTAGTGTAGTTCTGTGAATTATATATGTATTAATTCCCACAGTCACCACCACAGTCAGCATACAGAATAGTTTGTTCATCGGCCTCAAGCTCCCTGTGCCATTTCATTGTATGCCAGCACTGATAGATAAGTGTGAGCCCTAGGTATTGAATGATCTATAACCTCCCTTTTAAATGTTTATTTTCAGTTTCTCTTGTGTGAAAAATGAACTTCTGCCCAGTCATCCTCTTGAATTATCAGAAAAAAATGTAAGTATGTTACCTGTGTTTTTATTTTTACCCTCTGGTAGAAAAATGATGTTAGTAATAACATGATTAAGACAATTCTGGTGTTGAGCATTTGACTATAAAGAACATGAAGCCTTGTTTTCAATATCCTATGGAATAGGCTTTGGTTCACTAAAGCTCCCTTTCTACACCTTTTTCTTTGTCTTTTTTATGGACATTTCTAGAGGTTGGTCCACCTCTCCATTCCTCTCATAATATTTCCTCACTTGGTAATCTTTTTTATTTCTTTTATATTTTTTCCCCTGCCATTTTTGCTATTGGTATCCAAGCCCGACCCTCCAGCCTTGGATCTTTTTTTCAGGCCTTCATTTCCAAGTTACTGCTAGGCACAGGACGTACACAGATGGGTATGACATCATCCCCATCCTTTAGGGGCTGAAAATTTAGTGGGAAGATAAGCAGTGGATTGGGACTACCTGAAGCATTGTAGAGGACCACAGATGAAGCAGCCAAGCTATGGGAGGCTTTCTAGAAGAGGGGACATTTGAAAAGTTTTAGACTTATATTAGTCAGTTAAATAGGTGGAGAAAGGTCACTCCCAAAGGTAGGACATGTATAGATGTCCTGAAGACCACCTAAAGGGTTCTGTGTATGTGTGTGTCACATGGATGTCAGTGCTGATTGTTTTGAAAGCAGAATGTCACATTTAAAATTACGTGTTGTCTCTGTAGTTCCAGCTCAACCAAGACAAGATGAACTTCTCCACACTGAGAAACATCCAGGGTCTTTTTGCACCACTAAAACTGCAGATGGAATTCAAGGCAGTGCAGCAGGTGGGTTTCCAGCTGTCAGTTTGCATGCATCCCATCTGTGTGCTGAATTGATTGGGAGGAGTCTTCGTTTTGGTAAAAACTGTACAAACCTCACCTTCTCTTCTTCCCTGCAGCCTCTCCTACTTTCCCCCTGTTAGGATTTTATCTCCATTCCTACTTCATAGAGAAAAGCAGCTTTGAAATGGGAAACCCCTTCGATTAGAGGCTCAGTGTCTGGATAGTTACAGGCGTCCACTTTTATATTTCTCTCCTTCTGAGGAGTTACTTTGAATTTGTGCTGCCTCTAGGAATATCCAAGTGGAGGTGTCTAGTGGGCAGGTTGTATATCGCTGAATACACATGTTGCTCAGGAAGAAAATGTCCTTCCAGGTGTTTAAGAACTGTCCCCCATCTGTGCTCTAGATTCTGTCATATCACACTGCATTGATTCCAGTGACTGCTGGATAGCTAACAAAGAACAGAAAAATGGAAAATTTGGTTTGGCTGCATTAAGGTTTGTTGAGTATGTGCCAGTGACTGCCGTGCTTTATAGCACACTGTGCTGCAGGTGTGAGGGAAAGGTGCTGCTGTCCCGTGCCACAGGTGTTGAACCAGGGTGAGACAGATCAGGTAACTAGGCAAGGCCGTAGGGTTGGTCAGTACTGAAAGCAGAGTTTGAACTTCTGACTCTATAGCCAGTGCTTTCTGCACTGTACTTAGGTACTGGTCTGCAGTATAAGTGAAGGTCATCCAGTCATGTCTGACTCTTTGTGACCCCCATGGACTATACAGACCATGGAATTCTCCAGGCCAGAATATTGGAGTGGGTAGCCTTTCCCTTCTCCAGGGGATCTTCCCAACCCAGGGATCGAACCCAGGTCTCCTGCATTGCAGGCGGATTCTTTACCAGCTGAGCCACAAGGGAACCCCAGTCTGCAATACATGTATTTAGTAATTGGAAAATGTAGATAGCACTAGTTCAGAATGGCATTGTAGTTTTTAAAAGCCCACAGATAACTTTGATCTTCATCTCTAGTTATCACTACTGTTTTAAAGGGTCATGACTTGTATTTGTGCTATGAGCATTACAGAACAACATACAAAATGAATAATCAGTTTATTAAGTGAAGTAATGCTCTCAGTGCATTTCTTCAGAATTTCTTCAGGAATTTGATTGTCCCGTGTGTTTTAGAAACAAAGCATGATGTTAGATTCGAGAATTTTGTGTTTCATCACATTGTATGCTTCGGTTTTCCTGGACAGATGCAAAGGTCCCAAATAATGTGCAGACCTGATGGGATTATTAAGTATTAGTAAAAGCTTTCAATTTCAGTGTCTATATTTTGAATAAGGTTATGAAGAATTAAAAATTTTCCTGTCCTCCCCCCCCAGTTAAATTGGTATTTTATTTAGTTTGTGAATTTTACAAATAATGAAGACACTGAAATGTGATCATGTATGTTTTTTCCTCTCTACTATTTCTAAGTTTGCTCTTTTATTCTTTTCCTAAAGGTTCAGCGTCTTCCATTTCTTCCAAGCTCAAACCTTTCACTGGATATTTTGAGGGGTAACGATGAGACTATTGGATTTGAAGATATTCTTAATGGTAAGTGTCATTCCATACCTTTTTCTGGAGCCCCAGTAATTACAAGGCAACAGCAGCAAACGAAACCTACTATGTCTTTGTCATCATATAGCTTATAGTTGATAAAATTCACTTGTGTTTATTCACTGAAATAAGATAAAATTTAATGGTAATAACTGTTCTTTAACTGCTTTTAAAAGTGAAAGATGTCTATGGAGTTCTGAGATTATAGTCATTTCAGTCAACCATTGACAGTCATTGATTTTATGTCCTGAGGATAAAGTCTGATGTGTGAATCCAGTATGATATTCTTAGGGCAGCTTAAACAAGGATTGTTGTTGCAGTATTCAGAACATTTGTGGGATATAACTAGCTTTAAAAACATCTAGAAAAAAATGAAAGGTTTCTTCAGAAATACCCTCCTTGTCCTCCTAGATGTGTTTCTGTAGATGGTGAATACTAAAGAAAAAAATTTTTATAAGTTTCTCTGGATGATTGTATTATGTTTGAGGTCAATGACTTTTAATTAAGAACATGTAGCATCCTGTTATTTTCTGGTTCTGAGGAAAGAGAGCAAATACAGTTCTGTCCAGTATCGTCTGTGCTCATTGTGCCCCAGCAGTTCAGGAGAAACAGAAAAACGAAGCAGGATTAAATTATACTAGTTTTGCTCAGCTGCCGATGTTTGGTAAGGAAGTGCTGTGGACACAGCAGAAGTCTCATGAGCCTCTTCTGTGAGGGCACTTTTTGAGTGCAGGAAACCTCGGATTCCTAAGCTTTTACATTTAGTCCTAATTTAAAACAAGTAAGGTGAACAGCTAGGCCTTGCCTTAGCTGTTCCTTCTGCTTAGAATACTTTCCCCTCACTTCTCAAGTCCCAGTTTAAATGCCACCCCTTCAGAGAGGCCTTCCTTGACTGCGCAGTCTAACGTGCTCCCAGTTACCCTGTCACCTCACTTTAATTCTTTGCATATCACTCTTCTGGTATTTTCTTGTTTCTTATTTGTTTTCCCAACTTAAATACAGGCTCCAGGAGAGCTGGGGACTTTGTCTTGTTCACTCCAGGGCCTCCTAAGGTGCCTGGTTCATGCTGAGTGAGAAAAGCTCTGGCTCACCACTTTCTCCTCATCACCTTTGATACAGTAGGAATTTTAAAGTCTACAGTGAGGGAGTACTGTGTTAATCTAAGTGCAATATGAAGACTATTAAACTGGGATGAAAATCCGTACATTTTTTTAAAGTGTTGGAGGTGATGAAGGTTTTGCTTGCTTGCTCATCAGAGAAGTACTTGGCCAACAAAAATCTGCACGCTATGTTATAAGGAAGGGAAGAGATGTGAGACTTTTTCCTAATGCTGAATGTGGCCTTCTGTTTACTCCCTTCCTGTCACTTGAAGATGAGGAAACTGAAACTGACCAAGGTGACTATTCCTGCCTGGGAGGACCCTCCACGGGCTGGGGCCTTGCTCACCAGCACAGGGTGTGCTGTCTTCTAGGGCAAGTGTTTTATCAAATCAAAGGCTTAGACAAGCAGAGTTTCAAGGAAAGATGGCATTATATAAATGAGGATATTCTTTAAGAATTGAGAACATTACAGCCGAGACTCACGTCCTCCATGATTAATTACCCCCAACCCATCTCCCTCCTTCCTTCCCTGTTTGGTTGCTGCTTTTAGTTAGTGGATGTCCTTCCAGACTTTCCATATGAAATCAGAAGACATTTGTCATTGCTTAGTATTTATCTTTTAACACAGTTGGTTTCGTACTGTGTGTATCTTACAGGAGATATGCTGCATCAGTGCCTGTGTTGAGGGGTGCGTGCTTCTCTCTCTCTCTCATTAACATGAAGCACTGCTGCAGCAGACACCTTTGTTCTTTGTACTCCTTTGTAAACATACTTTTGGGTTTTGGATGCCCTTTGTATACATAGTCCTCTACTCTGTTAATAATTGTAGCAAACTCTTGTATATCTAACCATTTATTAATAATTATAACAGTATCAGCTGTTGCTGAGGCTACTATGTTGTGTGACAAGTGGCCAGAGTCAGGATTCCTGAACTGATAATGACACAGTCATCTCCAGTCTCAGGAGGTCCAGTGAGGAAATATCCAAATCGATTTGTTACTCTTGATAATCATTATTTGAATGATTATTTATTTTAACAAACTGTTTTATAGTTTAATTCATTGGGTATCTATTCTGTTTCTTGTTCTGTGTGGAGGAGTAGAGGGCAAAAAAAAGAAAACGCTTTATTTGTTTGTAGGAAGCTTACTGTTGATATTCATTTTATCTTAGGTGCATTATCACAGTTAAAGTAAGACTTTTTGTCTGACTCATCAATACAGACAAGAGAGAAGATTCCTAAGGTTTTTTTACTCTAGGATTCTGGTTTGTGTATATATGTGTTTGCAACAGAGCACAGAATGATAGAGATGAAATTGTAAATTACATTAAGGATTGCTTAATCTCTTAGCGATTGTTTCTAGACTCAACTTGGAAGCCACTGGAAAATTTAAGAACTTTGAAACATGAGAACTTTTTCAATCTATATTTTCTTTTAAAATCAACTGAATTGAGGTATAGTCGACATACAATGGAATGCATCCATTTTACAGTGTCCAGTCTGTTAATTTTAGTAAATGTGTGCAGCTGTGGAACTGTCTCCTCAATCAAGATGTAAAATGTTTTCATCATCCCCCAAGTTTCCTTGGTCCTTTTGCTCCTCCACCCTTGGCCCCAGGCAGCCAGCGGTATATTTTCTATCACTTTATATTTGTTTTGCCTAATTTAAATTTTCATCTGAGTAGAATCAGAGAATTTATCTTTTTTTGAGACCCTTTAACATGTTTATTTTTGTTTCTTTTCAGACCCATCACAAAGTGAACTAATGGGAGAACCGCATTTGATGGTTGAATATAAACTTGGCTTACTGTAATGCCATGTGCTGTTCATGGAAGTAGAGGGCCTGCGTCTTGTTTATAGTTGTCTTTTTCCTATAATTTGATGTGCACATTAAAAGTACTAACACATGAGAATTGTTGCCTAAATATCTGTGATCATTTGAAATTATTTGGGTCATTGCTTTATGTGATAATTGAAAGCACTCAAGGGAGTTGGTTTTAAAACTTCTTATTTATATGAAAGCAACAGCTTTCTAGGTCTTTAAAAAAAATGTTACTAATATAAAACTGTGCACAGGTTCCAAATCAGCCTATTTTCTAGTTATTCCATAAATTTAATTTGAGTAGTTCTGAGCCTGCAACCTTTATGGTAGCATCTTTCAGAATAAACATCTATAATTGATTTTAGTGGCAATATTTCAAAGTAAGGACAGAACAAGACTATTAGATTTTACCTTGTTTCAGTATAGTCCATTAATACTCAAAAGAATAATACTTGCTTTGTTGATGCTACGTTAGAATTATAGATATATTCTTTGATTCTTTCAGGTTTTTGATTTTGGTCTTATCTTTAAACTGAAAACTTAAACAACCAGGAGATGTCAGTTTTAAACTATAGTACTGCATAGATTTATGTATCACAAGATGCTTAAATTTAAAAACATAACATTCATGTACATACACATGCTATCTGTCCATGAACAAATTCCATGATAGTTTGTTTAAACATAAATCTTCCCTATGGTGGTTTGTTCTTAATAAGGTATTTTTTATGAACCTAGTTTACAGAAATTAAAGATTATCTGTTTCTGAGGAACATTTTTATTGTGTGAGTCACTGATTTATGACTGAAGGCAATGTTTCCCTCCACTCTGGGAGGTGGGGGCGGGTCATTGAACAACATCTATGAAAGGTTTGGGTTATTACCACTTTGGGAAAGGGTTTCCAGCTGGCATCTGGTGCTTGGAGGCCAGGGATACTACTGAATATTGTAGAGTAAAAACTGCTCCTGACTGTCGAGATCAAGTGTAAAACTGTTTGCCAGCACAGTCTTTGCCACCCCACTTTACACTTAAATTATGAGAAAATATAGAAATAATGAAGGTTCACTTGTTTCTAAATGTGTTGTCTTTCAGCTAATTGTTAACAAAAGTTGGAGATTTCTGTGCCTTAGTTGAAGAATCTTAGATACCTTTCCTGACCAGTAGAGGGTACTATGAAATTAATGAACACAGTCTAAGTGGTAAAGCTGATGCTTTAAACACAGAAATGGACATGATTAGTGCCTATTTTCTGAAGGTCTTTTGCTTCCTCCCCTCTGCCCCCCACCGCTTCCTCTTTAACCTTCTTTGTGTTTATGCCAATGATCCTCATCCCTGGGTGTGTGTAAAATCACCCGGAAATTTTAGGGGAAAATGTTCGTATCAGTCTGAATCTCAGTCCCAGTAGGACAAGTCTGGAGTGGATCCCAGGAAGTCTGCTTACTTTTGAAAAGCTCTCTGATTTATATGCTTGCTTTCCTTTCTTTGCTTGTTTTTGCCTTTATATTAATGACATTTGTCAGCACTAGTTAATTCTTTGGGTGTACCCCAGTGCTGAAATAATTGCTACTATTTCTTAGTCTCTGCAGTCCATAGTATTTACCTGGAGTTGGGATAATTTGGGTTCCTTCATAAAGTAAACTGCAGGTTCCTCCGAGTTAACTTTGCTTAGGTGTCAGGCTCTTCAGTTAGGCATTTTCTTTTTTCAGATGCTGTGATTTTTCTTAAGGAATCAGTTTAGTATTTGAGGAGTCTAATAATAGAGTTACTTCACAGGCTGCTGCCTGATTAAAATTAATTTTATTAACACTAAAATTCACAATAAAAGACTAGAATGTAGTTCTGTGTTATGTTTTTTTAAATATCTGTGAATAAAGGAACTTGTGGGTTTTACTGTCTCAAAGTATTGGGTGGGTTGGCAAACAGTTGAGCACTGGCACATTGCAGGGTGGCTCTTCCAGTGAACACGCCTCTTCACACCTATCCTTGTACAAAATACGCATGACAGGCTGATCACTGTAATCAGTGTTTCTTTCTACACTGGGTGTAATTCGTCTTTCACAAGTAGACGTAAATATAACCAGTGCTTTCATGCATTTTGTTACTCCTTGGAATATAGACATTGCAAGAATAGAAGATGGCCTGAACAAGTAGATTACTTTCAAAACAGAAAATATAGTGTATAATTTAACACTGGAATCTGCAGTTGGGTGAATCTAAGTTTAACAAAGCTTTGGGCATCAGAGGACAGACACTGAAGCCATACTCACAGAAAACTAGTCAATCTAATCACACTAGGACCACAGCCTTGTCTAACTCATTGAAACTAAGCCATGCCTGCGGGGCAACCCAAGATGGGCGGGTCATGGTGGAGAGATCTGACAGAATATGATCCACTGGAGAAGGGAATGGCAAACCACTTCAGTATTCTTGCCTTGAGAACCCCATGAACAGTATAAAAAGGCAAAATGATAGGATACTGAAAGAGGAACTCCCCAGGTCAGTAGGTGCCCGATATGCTACTGAAGATCAGTGGAGAAATAACTCCAGAAAGAATGAAGGGATGGAGCCAAAGCAAAAACAATACCCAGCTGTGGATGTGACTGGTGATAGAAGCAAGGTCCGATGCTGTAAAGAGCAATATTGCATAGGAACCTGGAATGTCAGGTCCATGAATCAAGGCAGATTGGAAGTGGTCAAATGAGATGGCAAGAGTGAATGTTGACATTCTAGGAATCAGTGAACTAAAATGGACTGGAATGGGTGAATTTAACTCAGATGACCATTATATCTACTACTGCAGACAGGAATCCCTCAGAAGAAATGGAGTAGCCATCATGGTCAACAAAAGAGTCCGAAATGCAGTACTTGGATGCAATCTCAAAAATGACAGAATGATCTCTGTTTCCAAGGCAAACCATTCAATATCACAGTAATCCAAAGTCTATGCCCCAACCAGTAATGCTGAAGAAGCTAAAGTTGAATGGTTCTATGAAGACCTACAAGACCTTTTAGAACTAACACCCCAAAAAGATGTCCTTTTCATTATAGGGGACTGGAATGCAAAAGTAGGAAGTCAAGAAACACCTGGAGTACCAGGCAAATTTGGCCTTGGAATACAGAATGAAGCAGGGCAAAGATGAATAGAATTTTGCCAAGAAAATGCACTGGTCATAGCAAACACCCTCTTCCAACAACACAAGAGAAGACTCTACACGTGGACATCACGAGATGGTCAACACTGAAATCAGATTGATTATATTCTATGCAGCCAAAGATGGAGAAGCTCTATACAGTCAGCAAAAACAAGATCAGGAGCTGACTGTGGCTTAGATCATGAATTCCATATTACCAAATTCAGACTGAAATTGAAGAAAGTAGGGAAAACCACTAGACCATTCAGGTATGACCTAAATCAAATCCCTTATGATGATACAGTGGAAGTGAGAAATAGATTTAAGGGACTAGATCTGATAGATGGAGTGCCTGATGAACTATGGAATGAGGTTTGTGACATTGTACAGGAGACAGGGATCAAGACCATCCCCATGGAAAAGAAATGCAAAAAAGCAAAATGGCTTTCTGAGGAGGCTTTACATATAGCTGTGAAAAGAAGAGAAGCGAAAAGCAAAGGAGAAAAGGAAAGATATAAGCATCTGAATGCAGACTTCCAAAGAATAGCAAGAAGAGATAAGAAAGCCTTCCTCAGCGATCAATGCAAAGAAATAGAGGAAAACAACAGAATGGGAAAGACTAGAGATCTCTTCAAGAAAATCAGAGATACCAAGGGAACATGTCATGCAAAGATGGGCTCAATAAAGGACAGAAATGGTA
>NW_011494871.1:5146063-5147364 GCF_000754665.1 Bison bison bison
TAATCACGATGGTGTGATCACAGCCTAGAGCCAGACATCCTGGAATGTGAAGTCAAATGGGCCTTAGAAAGCATCACTACGAACAAAGCTAGTGGAGGTGATGGAATTCCAGTGGAGCTATTTCAAATCCTAAAAGATGATGCTGTCAAAGTGCTGCACTCAATATGCCAGCAAATTTGGAAAACTCAGCAGTGGCCACAGGACTGGAAAAGGTCAGTTTTCATTCCAATCCCAAAGAAAGGCAATGCCAAAGAATGCTCAAACTACCACACAATTGCACTCATCTCACACGCTAGTAAAGTAATGCTCAAAATTCTCCAAGCCAGGCTTCAGCAGTATGTGAACTGTGAACTTCCTGATGTTCAAGCTGGTTTTACAAAAGGCAGAGGAACCAGAGATCAAATTGCGAACATCTGCTGGATCATGGAAAAAGCAAGAGAGTTCCAGAAATACCTCTACTTCTGCTTTATTGACCATGCCTAAGCCTTTGATTGTGTGGATCACAATAAACTGTGGAAAATTCTGAAAGAGATGGGAATACCAGACCACCTGACCTGCCTCTTGAGAAATCTGTATGCAGGTCAGGAAGCAACAGTTAGAACTGGACATGGAACAACAGACTGGTTCCAAATAGGAAAAGGAGTACGTCAAGGCTGTATATTGTCACCCTGCTTATTTAACTTATATGCAGAGTACATCATGAGAAACGCTGGACTGGAAGAAGCACAAGCTGGAATCAAGATTGCCAGGAGAAATATCAGTAACCTCAGATATGCAGATGACACCACCCTTATGGCAGAAAGTAAAGAGGAACTCAAAAGCCTGTTGATGAAAGAGGAGAGTGGGGAAAAGTTGGCTTAAAGCTCAACATTCAGAAAATGAAGATCATGGCATCTGGTCTCATCACTTCATGGGAAATAGATGGGGAAACAGTGGAAACAGTGTCAGACTTCATTTTTGGGGGCTCCAGAATCACTGCAGATGGTGATTGCAGCCATGAAATTAAAAGATGCTTACTCCTTGGAAGGAAAGTTATGACCAACCTAGATAGCATATTCAAAAGCAGAGACATTACTTTGCCAACAAAGATCCATCTAGTCAAGGCTATGGTTTTTCCAGTGGTCATGTATGGATGTGAGAGTTGGACTGTGAAGAAGGCTGAGTGCCAAAGAATTGATGCTTTTGAACTGTGGTGTTGGAGAAGACTCTTGAGAGTCCCTTGGACCGCAAGGAGATCCAACCAGTCCATTCTGAAGGAGATCAGCCCTGGGATTTCTTTGGAGGGAATGATGCTGAAGCTG
>NW_011494871.1:5147464-5174123 GCF_000754665.1 Bison bison bison
TGCAGCCATGAATAAAGATGCTACTTGAGAAGTATGACACCTAGATAGCATATTCAAAAGCAGAGACATACTTTGCCACAAAGATCCATCTAGTCAAGGCTAGGTTTTTCCAGTGGTCATGTATGGATGTGAGAGTTGGACTGTGAAGAAGGCTGAGTGCCAAAGAATTGATGCTTTTGAACTGTGGTGTTGGAGAAGACTCTTGAGAGTCCCTTGGACCGCAAGGAGATCCAACCAGTCCATTCTGAAGGAGATCAGCCCTGGGATTTCTTTGGAGGGAATGATGCTGAAGCTGAAACTCCGGTACTTCGGCCACTTCATGTGAAGAATTGACTCATTGGAAAAGACTCTGATGCTGGGAGGGATTTGGGGCAGGAGGAGAAGGGGACGACAGAGGATGAGATGGCTGGATGGCATTACCGACTCGATGGATGTGAGTCTGAGTGAATTCCGGGAGTTGGTGATGGACAGGGAGGCCTGGCGTGATGCGATTCATGGGGTCGCAAAGAGTCAGACATGACTGAGCGACTGAACTGAACTGAACTGAATAAAGCAAAACCAAAACTGTGATACTTCATTGAACTTATTTAGCTCATGATTTCAAAATGAAATTCAGGTTCCTTCATGTACCATAAATCCTTAATTAAGAACTTGTACTTTGGTTTGGGAGGTGACCAAGATGGCAGAGTAGAGACCCTGAATGTACCCATGGACATGCCAGAATTACAGCTCTTTACAGAGCAAGTATCTGTGAAAACAACCTGAAGAATAACAGAAAAGATTCCCCACAAGTAAAAACATGAGGCATGAGTCAGGTAGGAGGGACAGAGATACAGTACAGTCAGGACCCACACCCAGAGGTTGGTGAGGAAACGAGGAACATCACAATTACAGAGATCCTCCCCAAGGAGTGAGGAGTTTGCACCCATTGGAGTTTCCAGCATGGGGCACCTACACCAGGAAAACAAGGCCCTAGAACATCTGGCATTGAAAACCAGTCGGGCTTAGGTTCAGAAGAGCCAGAGAGCTATAGGAAACAGACTTTTCTCTTAAAGGGTATACATAACCCAGTGTAGCTGTCAATTTGAAAGGACTTGGTCAGGCCTGCTTGCTGATCTTGGAACCAGGGAGGCAGGAGGCAGCTGGGACTCCCCCTGGGCAGGAGATGCTGGCACTTTGGAGAACTTGCTCCATAATGATAACAGCAGCATTGGCAGGCACCATTTGGAATTCTCACAGCCTGTTAGTGCCAGGGGCCTGGCCCCACCTACCAGTGGGCCAGCAGGAACCCTGCCCCCGCCTGGGTCAAACATCCAACCATGTGGGAGGCTTACCCTGCCTTTCAGCAGGTACAAGGCACAGCCTCAAAACCAAGCGGTCCAGGGCCAGCCCCACCTGCCAGCACACCTACAGGAGTCGGTCTTGCCACAGGAGAAGGGCACACACAGCCCACATAGGGACAACCTGGAGCACAGAGCTCTGTGGCCAGCGAGCATCCTGGGCCCACAGGACATCAGCAGCATAGGGTCACCTCCAAGATTAGGAAAGGAGCTGACTTACGCAACAGAAATGAACACAAAATTGGGCAAAATGAGACAGAGGAATGTGTTCCAAGTGAAGGAATGAGACATAACTTTAGAAAAAGAACTAAATGAAGTGGACATACGCAGTCTCCCTGATACAGAGTTCAAGGTAATGACTGTAAAGATACAGACTAGGGAAAAGAACGGATGAGCATAGTGAGATTTTCAGCGAAGCGTTAGAAAATATAAAGAACCAAATAGAGCTGAAGAAAACAGCAACAAAAAATACTCTAGAGGAAATCAACAGTAGATTAGATGATACAAAGGAATAGATCAGAGATCTGGAAGGCAGAACAGTGGAAATAACCAAAAACTGAACAGAAACGAGTTTTTAAAAATTGATGACATTTTAACGAGACCTCTGAGGCAATATCAAACATGCTAACATTTGCATTACAGTGGCACCAGGAGAAAAGAGAGAGAACTTATTTGAAGAAAAAAAAAGATGAAAACTTTCCTTACCTGGGAAAGAAACAGACATCCAGGTCTAAGAAGCACAGAGTCAGTTGTAATAAACAAGATGAACCCCAAGAGGTTCACAGCATGACACATTATAACTGAAGTGGCCAAAAAAAAAAAAAAAAGAAAAGAAACAAGAGAAAAGAAACTAATTACATACAAGGAAACTTCCATAAGACTTTCAGCTGACTTTGTAGCAGAAATTTGCAAGCCAGAAAGAATATATTCAAAGTGAAGAAAGGAAAAAACTTACAATCAAGAATATTCTACCTGACAAGGTTATCATTCTACTATACAATCCAGTGGGCTTCCCAGATGGCTCAGCAGTAAAGAATCTGCCTGCCAATGCAGGAGATGTGTATTCGATCCTTGGGTCAGGATATCCCCTGGATAAGGAAATGGCAACCCACTCCAGTATTCTTGCCTGGAAAATCCCATGGACAGAGGAGCCTGGTGAACAGGTGAATATGGGGTCACGAAGAGTCAGACATGACTTAGCAACTAAACAACAACAACAAATACAATCCAGCAACCTACTTCTGGGTATTTTTCTGAAGAAAACAAAAATTTGAAAAGATATGTGGACTCCTATGTTCAGTGCAGCATTATTTAGAGTAGCCAAGACGTGGGAACAACTGAAATGTCCATCAACAGAGGAATGCACAAAGATAATGGGATGCTATGCTACTCAGCCACACAAGGAAGGAAATCTTGCCATTTGTGACAATGTGGGTTGACCCAGAAGGTATTATGGTAAGTGAAGGTTTCAGTTATTGTGGAATATAAAAAATGAACAAACGCAGCAAAGCAGAAACAGGCTCATAGGTACAGAGAGCAAACTGGTGGTCACCAAAGGGGAGGAGTTTGGAGGGTTGGGCAAGAGAGGAGAAGGGGATTAAGAGGTAGAAACCTCTAGTTATAAAATAAATAAACCACAGCGATGTAATATACAGCATAAGGAATATGTCAATAACACTGTAATAATTTTTATAGATGGACAGATTGGTACTAAGACTTACCATGATAATCATTTCATAACGTATTGAAATAAATTGTTATGTAGTACACCTGAAAATCGGAGAAGGCAATGGCAGCCCACTCCAGTACTCTTGCCTGGCAAATCCCATGGACGGAGGAGCCTGGTAGGCTGCAGTCCATGGGGTCACACAGAGTCAGACACGACTGAGCGACTTCACTTTCACTTTTCACTTTCATGCATTGGA
Organism: Bison bison bison; assembly: GCF_000754665.1. Taxonomy (NCBI): domain Eukaryota; kingdom Metazoa; phylum Chordata; class Mammalia; order Artiodactyla; family Bovidae; genus Bison; species Bison bison. The sequence goes on from NW_011494871.1 coordinate 5,150,730, forward strand.
GAAGGCAATGGCAAGCCACTCCAGTGTTCTTGCCTGGAGAATCCCAGGGATGGGGGAGCCTGGTGGGCGGCCGTCTCTGGGGTCGCACAGGGTCGGACACGACTGAAGCGACTTAGCAGCAGCAGTAGCAGCAGCAGCACACCTGAAAATAACATAATGTAGTAGTCAACAATATTTCAATTTTTAAAAAACCTACACTTTTAGTTTGTTGTAGTATATGCCCTTAAATATTATTAAAATATTAGAACTTACTGTTAGGGTTGTTAACAGAATTTCAGGAGGGTTTTTTTTTTTTCATAGTGAAAAATCAATTTTTGAAGAGTTAGTTTGCTCCCAGATCTTGAATTTATTTCTGGAGCCAGTGGACGTGCTTCGTCTGCTGTACTTTGTCCTTTGGTTCTTTTTGGTTTCTTAACCTGGTGGAGACAAGAAAAAGCTATATTGTTCATCTCTGTGACAAAACAGAAGTCATATAGAGGGTATGGCTTCGGATCAGTGAGGGACCAGAAGGAATTCTGTTTTCACTTTGGCTGGGCTTATTTACTTTTGGAGAGATGGGTTGATTTTAAGTCAAGACTTCAACCACCGTTTTTTTGTTTGTTTTCTGTGTTGTATATAAACCTTGCAAAACAGAAACCGTATTATTTTTTTCTCCAACTTTTAATTTTGAAACTTAAAGAGAAATAGAATGAATAGAGGGGAATTCCCTAGTGGTCAAGTGATTAGGACTCAGGGTTTTCTCTGCTGCAGTCCCAGATTGAATCCCTGGTGGAGGAACTAAGAACTCGCAAGCCTCGTGTTATGGCCGAAAGAAAAAAAAAAAATAGCACACCCAGCATAAACTTCATGAAATTCACCAGTTGTCAGCATACTGCCTTTATTTCTTCATGAATAGATTCAGGATAAATGTTTTTGGCAAGAAGGCTGCAACGGTGATGTATGTACTTATGTGTCATACCAGGAGCCATATGAGGTCAGGTTGTCCCACTTATTGGTGTTACTAACTGCGATTGATTCGTTGACAAGTGGTGGCCGCCAGAGCTCTCCATTGTAATAGTGTAGTTTTCCTTTTGTAATTAATAATAATTAATATTAGGTGAAGTAATAGTTTGAGACCCCATGTATGTCCTGTTCCTCAAGAATCTTTGACCCAGAGGTTTTAGCATCCATGAAAAATCTTTGTCTCAATCATTTATAACATGGTCACTGGGGACAGGAAAGGACTGAAAAATTGTGATCTTATTATTCCTTCTGCATTTATTGGTTGACAAATTTTGTAAGGCCAGGTTTCCCACCCCACGCCCATCCCAATTTCTCCTCCTCTTTAAGGTATGCTTATGGACTCATGGATTCTTACTTAATGTTTTATAATCCATTTCTATCATTCTTTTTCTTACAGCCCTAAATCAAATCATTTTAATTAATACATAGACTTTCCATTTGAACAGAAAATTACATTGGTGTTAAAGTGCTCTATTTAATTTTTAGCATTACTAATGAATGTTATTTCACAAAATATTGAATATACTTGAGACACATTAGTGATCATAATCATAGTTATCATAGAAGTTATGACCAAAGGATCCCTGTTAGCCACAGGGAAATATGCTACCCTTAATCCCATTTGCGTCTCGCCCAATCCTGATCACATGAGAAAGTCACAAGATCAGAACAAGAAGCAGAGCCAGAGCCTTCCTCCCCTTGGCATTGTGGCTTAAAAGAGTCACTACAGGGACTTCCCTGATGGTCCAGTGGTTAAGAATTTGCCATGCAATGCAGGGGATGCAGGTTTGATCCCTGGCTGGGGAACTAAGGTCCCACATGCTGCTGGTTAACTGAGCTCATGCCCCACAACCAGAAATCCCACAGGAGCCAGTGAAGATCCCAAGAGCCACAACTAAATGAGACCTGGTGCAGCCAAACAAACAAAAATTTTTTTAAGTAGGCATTATATTAAAAAGCAGAGACATTGCTTTTCTGACAAAGATCCATCTAGTCAAAGCTATGGCTTTTCCATTGGTCACGTATGGATGGGAGAGTTGGACTATAAAGAAAGCTGAGCACCGAAGAATTGATGCTTTTGAACTGTGGTGTTGGAGAAGACTCTTGAGAGTCCCTTGGACTGTGAGGAGATCAAACCAGTCCATCCTAAAGGAAATCAGTCTTGAATATTCATTGGAAGGACTGATGGTGAAGCTGAAGGTCCAATACTTTGGCCACCTGATGCGAAGAACTGACTCCTTGTAAAAGCCCCTGATGCTGGGCAAGATTGAAGGCGGGAGGAGAAGGGGATGATAGAAGATGAGATGGTTGGATGGCATCACCGATTCACTGGACATGAATTTGAGCAAGCTCTGGAAGTTGGTGATGGACAGGGAAGACTGGCATGCTGCAGTCCATGGGGTCGCAGAGTTGGACACAACTGAGCAACTGAACTGAACTGAGCATTATATTATGAAAATTTAACAGAAGACACAGGAAACTAATAACACCCAAGAAGCTTTGCATCATTCTTCTTTTTACATTTTTTATTATGGAAAATTTCAAACACCTGAAAGTGGATGGAAAAATACAACATAATCTCATGTTTCTCTCATCTAACTTCCAGAATTTATCCTTGGCCAATTTTATTTCATCTGTTTTTTTTACCCACATTCCCCTCAAGATTATTTTGAAAGAAATTCCAGATATAATTTATAGGCATAAATATTTCCGTTTATAAAGCTAAACATAACCAAAATACTATCATTATCATACTTACGTTAATAATAATTCCTTACAGTTAAATATCAGTCAGTATTCAGATTTTCAAAGGTCCAAAAAGTTGTCATAATTTTCTTTAAGCTGTTTTGTTTGAATCAGATCCAAGTAACTTACACACAAGTGATTGGCTCTTGTGTCAACTGTTTCATGATTTATGGTTCTATCTCCTGGTTTTCTTGCTGTTTCTTGAAGAAACCAAGTTGTTTGTTCTCTGGTTTCCCACAGTCTAGTTTTCACTGTTTACATCTTTGTGGTGTAGATTAACACATCCTTCTCAACCCTGTATTTCCTGTAAATTGCTAGTTGAGTCTGTGAACTTGATCAGATTCAGATTCTGCTTCCTTATTTTGGGGAAGATCCCCTTATCAGTGCTACGTTCTTCCATAAAAAGACATTAATGCCTGGACTTCCCTAGTGGTCCATTGTTGAAGACTCCACCCTCCCATAGCAAGGGGCCTGGGTTTGAACCCTGGTCAGGGAACTAAATCTTGCATGCTGCAACTAAAAGCCCACATGCCACAGCTAAGACCTGGCACAGCCAAAAACTGATGTTCATACCTAACAGGCTCTCATTCTGTGATGTTTGTGGCCATTGATACAATGCATAGATCCACTTATTTGTGAGTATCTGCAAAATGGTAATTCTAAATCTGTCATTCATTTTTTTTTCAATCAGGATACTTCCTTTGAAGGAAACTTACTGTGACCTTCCATTTGGTTACCCAAGGACAGAGTTGATACAGGAAAGACAGGGAAAATGTGCTTTCTTCTTAATTTTATTTTTGTCCATTTTCAAAATAACAAGTTTTTGTTTCTGTAATACCCTGTCCAGAAACCAATTCATTTTTGTTGTTGTTGCTGGTATCATAATGAAGGTGCATATTGTTTAATCAGTGTTTGATTTGCTTTGGTTTGCTGGTTTGAACACAGAGCACGTTACCATTTTAGGGACTAAGCCTGGCTTTTGAAGCCTCTCTCTTCTGTCAATAAAATGAAAACTGAACACCTCCAGGGTTTGGCTTCAAGGGAAAGGTAGGCAAAGTCAGCACACAAATGCCATTTCTCTCAATTTCCCCACACTGTGCAAGATTTGTCTGTCTTATTCTGTGTGTCTGGCATCCACTGTCAATTCCTGAGAGACTTTGAACTCTGTGTTGTGTTGTCTGGGGGAGGTGGTGCCTGTTGTCTCTCTAAAATGCTAGGAGGGTCCACCTTTCTGCTCCTGGTGCCTCCTGGAGGCAGGCATGTGATCCCGGTCAGCTGATCAAACCTCAGTCCTGGACTTGGACTCCAGAGCGGGCCAGGAGGGGGACAGTGAGGCCACTCATCACTGGTGGAGGCCATGCCCTTCGTGCTTCGTGCTGCATGATGGTAGCTGTGTTGCTATGACTTTATCTCTGGAGCCTCCCGGTTCTTGGTTGTTTTCTGAACCGGAGCCTCGTTTAGGCTTTTTATTGGAGCTGTGAGCTCCTACTATCATTTCAGTAGATCCCTATGTGCTTAAATAAACAGTGCAAATTGGCAAGTTGTTGCCTGCAGTTGGGATCTCTGGATGATTCAGTAATTGACGTTAGACAGTTGGTTTTGTAGGAGACACGTCTCCAGAGAACTGTGGGATTGGGGATGAATTATCTGACTGAGTGGGATTAGGCAGAGAGTCCAAGTAGGAAATCCAGCTGTCTCTGGCAGGCAGTTGTGAAATAGCTACCCCACCCGGTCACGTGAATTCATGTTGCACAATTTACAGCAAGGTTCTGGGCAACCAGAATATGAACTAGTCAGGATGGTGGGGTGGCTGCTCCTGCCTGCAGTGGAAAGTTTAAAGCAAGTAAACAGCACGTTCAAGTCTCCAAACTAACCTACTGAACCTAAAGAACATCATTTCTTATAGGTAGTGTGCATGTGTGTGTGTGTGTGTACACGCGTGCTCGTGCACTCAGTCATGTCTGACTCATCCAACTCTTTGTGACCCCCCCGGCCGTGGACTGTAGCCCACCAGGCTCCTCTGTCCATGGGATTCTCCAGGCAAGAATGCTGGAGTGGGTTGCCATTTCCTTTTCTAGGGGATCTTCCCAACGCAGGGATTGAACCCGGGTCTCCTGCATTGCAGGCTGATTCTTTACTGTCTGAGCCACCATGAACATTATTGAACATTACTGAGGTATAATTTACTTTGCAGGGTTATTAAGAGGGTAAAATAAGTTGATATAGAAAGCACTTTGTAAACTGTAAAGTACTGTTTCTTTGTTTTTTTGGTTTGGGAAGAGCACTGAACAGGAAGTAAAACAAAAATCAATCAATCAATCTGAGAATAGCCCAGAAGACCTTAGCTAAACCTAAAAGGAATAGTCTTGGAAATAAGAATTTCTAGTATTTTAAAATATGAGTGTTATCGCTGGTCAAGCAATCATTGATTATCCTACAGGGAAAAATTGTAAGCAGTGCTATAAACAAGACTCTATCTGCTTTGAAGAGCTTACAAAGGAGTTAATCATCTAGGTGTACTTCAGGACATTTGTGTTATTACAAACGGAAACTTAGAAAATGGGAGATATTGAAGGACCCATAAAAGTACCATAAACCAATTTAAAATGCATATGGGTTAGCGCATTTTTCAATTTCTTTGCAAGGCTGGCTTCATGACTATGGCATATCATTGGTTAATCTCATACTGCATTAAATATATAGCTTAAAATGATTTTTTACAAGTGAAAACAAAATTCTGTGGTCACTGAATTCAACTTTTATTGAGGATATAATGAGGAATCAAACTGTCCCTGTCCTCAAGGGGCTCATTTGCAAGTAGGGGAACAAATTTTACAAGACAAGGGAAGACGCTGGGAGGGCAGTGCCCACAGAGAGCTTGGGGAGCCCTGAAGGGACTAGGGGGATGGTGGTGGTTGGGGGAGTAGAAATGTTTGGAAGCCACATGGAGAAAGCAGAAGCTTTGCCTTGGCTGAGACTTGAAAGTTTCAATGCAGGGAGGGAGGGAGGAAGGCCCAGTGGAACATTGCGTGCAGACAGGAGGCAGGAAAGGATGTGGTGTTTTCAGGGACCACGGAGGTCCCAGGATAGGAGTGTAAGGCAGTAGGAAATGGATTACTTTTCACAGAAATAAGGAATGAATATTGGCTCTATAAGCACTAATTAATTTACATCATGATTGGCTGTCTACTTGGTGTTTACATTTCTTTAGGAACTATTTGTATTCTTTTTTTTTCCCAGTGTTATGGAAATATTATAATTGATGAAACATATTAGGAAAAATGTAAACATATTCACTAAAGTGCTTCTCTCTTAAGGATTTTGCAGCTACTGAAAGGTTTGACTACCACTAACACCACTAACACCTAGATGAAACAAAGCATTATCGAGTAGAGGAGAATTATAAAGGCTTGAAACGTCTATAGTTTTCCGATCAGTGACTGACTCATCATAATTTTCAACAGTTATGCCTTCAAAATCTTTGAAGGAGATCAGAAATCCATTGTGCAGATGAAGAAACTGAAGCAAACAGGATTCTTCTTGGTGTCAATGTGAGAGACCAGAGTACATCAGGGAGATTATTGCTTTTGATCGTATCAAGTTTCTCAGACCGGTAAGTTTCAGTTTGTTTTGTAAATCCCAAAGTGGAAGGTGTTTTGAGATTTCTTCTTCTGTCTACTGGAAATATGTCACTTGATCTTCATAAAGTGCTCAGAGTGCTTGGTACTGTAAGAAGCTAGAGGAGGGACTCTTTCTCTGAGAGTTTAGAAGAAAGGACCGGCAGCATTGATTATTCATGAAGTCCTGATCACGGAGCTAATTTAGATCCTTCAGAAGTCAGAGTGTATGATATGTGTATTTGGATTTTTTTTTTAATCACAATTAATCATCTGTCTGAAGTGTCTTCGCTGGATTCTTCTTGTATAAGAAGGACATAGCTTCCCGCATTCCTGCTGACGTACTTGATAACACTGCCAAAGCAAATGAGACATTTAAAAACCTGTGATGAAGGCACTACATAAATAACCTGTGTTCTATCTTTTCTCTTGTTACATGATTTTTTAACAAATTATGCAAAGAAGGAGGGTACTGGTTATTTTGAATCTAGCAGACTTTTATGCATAGATTTCTGAAAATATTAATTAAAAAAACTACATGAGTTCTACCTCTTCCAGATTCCTAAGATGTCCATCTCCCACTGTCTACTCTGCGTAGTGCTCACAAAATATTATAAGCTATTAGTGAAGTTCATGTTTCATGCCTATAACTGAAACTTGGACAGAAGGCATCTAGACATAATTAAAATAGCAGGTAATTTTAATTTTAAAAATATTGAACAGATTTAAAAAGTAAAACTCAGAAGACCATCTGCATTTACATTAGAGGCATTATTAAAAGGATAACAACCTGTTATCTCTCTGCACTAATTTTTCCAGTTATAAAAGTAATATGTGTCCACCACAGAATATTTCTAAATATAATGAAGAATAAAATTTAAATGAGCCATTATTCTGCTTCCTATGTAATACAGTTCTCATAAAAGTCATTTTAACCATATGGATGCATCGTCATTTATTTAACCAATTCCTATCACCAGCCATTTTGGTCATTAAAATATTTTGCCATAATGAACTTTTTATATATAAATTTTTGACATTGCTGATCATTTCCTTAGGGTAAGATTCTAAGTGGAATCACTGGTTCAAATGCCATGAACTTTTGGGGGGAAACTTTTGATACGTGTTCATGAATTGCTTTCCAAAATGATAATGCGGGATAACACTACTTCCAGCAAAGAACAAGGTTGCTGGTCTCATCAAGTGCTCACTGGCTCAGCATGGAGTTTTAGTATTGCCAATTCAACAGGTGAATAGCCTCCTTCTAAAAAGGTATCTGGTAAGAATAGCTTTTCATCACAGTTACAGAGGACTGGTAAATTCTACTGTTGTCCAGCCTCTACAGGTCTAAGTATCAGCGTTCCACTGAGAGAGACGTGCTGAGGTCCTACTCGGACAAGGCGCCTGCCTGCCCTTGAAGGAGTTAAGAGCCTGTGCGGACAGGCTCTGCTCTCCCTCCCTCACGGCCACAGCCCACGCTCTCGGGGGCGGGGGGCGGAGATCCCAGGCCCTGTGCCCCAGCTTACACCCCCCTTTCCTGTTCTCAGCTGCATGAGACGGGCAGGCCCAGCAGAGGCTGGTTGAAGGGCTCTTGGCTCAAGTCTTGGGCCCCACAGAACGTGTCAAGTATACTTGTTGGTGCGTTTTCACAACCACTTGCCTAGATGGCTTACACTTTTTGTTCATTGAAAGGCAGAGGAGGAAACATTATTTCTCACGAGTCTGTGCCTCTGGTCGTTTTATTCTATGTACTGTTCATAAATAGAATTCTGTATTTGGCATTTATTTGGATATTTACACTTAAAAAGGAAATCATTTAATAAGCCAACTCTCAGGGAAGGAAAGAGAATTCTTAATATCCAATGCATTCTATCTGCTCTTATCATTTACCCAAGAATCTGTATTAAAGTATATTTTCTCAGAGCAATCTTTGACCTTCAGGGGATAATATACTATAGGAAATCATAGTTTGAATACATATATGTATATGTGAATATATATATTCTTAGAATATATATATGAATATATGTATTGAATATACATATTGATATATATTCTTAAACACTAAATTCCTCAGTTGTTCATTTAAAGATAAGGGGTAGCTTCTCAGAGTCTCCGTCTAATCCAGTCTTTCTTCCTCCTAGTCCTGGAAGGCCATGCCACTATCTCTTTCTTCCTAAGTTTCCAACATTATTGACAGATGTCATAATGTCTAAAAGTTCTTGAGAAAAATACATTCTGAGGCAAAACTTCAACAGATCTGTGTTATTGTATCGGTGGAGTCAGGGAATTCGTTCAATCCATCTAGGCTTTGATAAAAGGATAAAAAAAAGTAATGACCTACCAGAGACTGATGGCTGGAATTAGTAATAAAACAGCGGAGAGCAGAAAGACAAAGCCTTTGCACCAAGCAACGGTGGCTGAATAAATTCCATTGAAAGTAGAAACCGCAGTGATCCCGCCAAGTGTTTCTAAGAAGGCAAGACAAGCAAACATGGTCCCTGTTTGGGGTTGGGGTGTGGAGGGAAAGAGAAAAGGCTGTTACAAAACAACAAGCAAAACTAACACAGAAAACCGCAAACACAGGGGCACTGCCTGGTGACGGAGGCAGTCACCCATTTTGTGGGTGAAGAAACTGAGGTCAAGAGTTCTCCTTGGACCTGACGAGAGAGGAGCTGGAATCAGTACTTCAAGATCCACGGGGCAAAGCTACGAAGCACCGGCCGCTTAGGCGTGTGCAATCAGCTGTGTGTCTGCCCCGACCACAGCCTCAGACACAGAACCACCTGCCCCTGAGGTTCCAATCTCCCCCCCTGCCAGTCTTGGTCCCTGGGCTAATCTGTGACACAGTTGCGGGGCAGGATGGCTCCCTGTGGGCAACCTCCCAGGTCAGGTCAGATCTGGCAAGAGTGACAAGCAAGGCAGAGAGATATAATCTTATCATATGTGCCTGCGTGCTAAGTCGCTTCAGTCGTGTCTGACTCTTTGTGACCCCATGGACCGTAGCCCTCCAGCCTCCTCTGTCCATGGGATTCTTCACACAAGAATACTGGAGTGGGTTGCCATGCCCTCCTCCAGGGGATCTTCCCAACCCAGGGATCTTACGTCTCCTGCATTGGCAACCTGGTTCTTTACCACTAGCGCCACCAGGGAAGCCCTTGGGAAGCCCTTGGGAATCTTATCACATGTTCTGCAATTTGAATTTGATCCCTTCCTCTAGAGTAACAAGAATATCAGTTACATCAGTTTCCTGTTTGACTCTTCCAGTAATTACATCACTGCCCTGTGCTCTAGTGAAGGTTATGCCATAGGCTGTTATTAAGTGATTCTCTAAAACATACTTTTCTGTCTTAACCTGCTTACAACTGTCTCCCCTCGGAGGGGACTCTGCTGTCCTTCCTGCTTGCTACACCCCAGGCATGGGAAAGGGCAGGTCTCGGAGCATGCTCAAGAAGACTGAAAATGGCTTCGGGGTCAGCTCAAGCTCACAGTCAGAGAAATGGTCCTTATTCCACAAGTTTTGAGTCCTGTCTGGAATCCAAGACCATGTTGACTGAAGAGTTAAACTGAAGAGGCAAACCTCCAAAAGACAGTTGAGCAACTTGACGCACTTTTCTTCCTCTTGGTCAAAGTTCACATCACTGTTCTCAGCCCTCAGCTTCAGTGGTATAAATTCCTACAGTTTCTGCAGATTCTTCTTTCTTTTTTAAGCTGCTGTATTTGTTCCCTACTTTGCCGAGTTTCCTTTTCCATGATAAGCTGTAATGCATTTTCCTTATAGACAGTGCTATTTATGTAAATGATTGTGCTTAATTGGACTGATAAGGAAGGAAAAAACAAGCTTGAGGACCACCTTTCACAGCTGGATTATAGTTTATGTGTCTAGCCTCTTCTTTTCCCCATGGTCTTGCTTTTTTAAACTGTGTATTGATTTTTGTCTATTTATATCTTCACTCTATTTTATACACATTCTGGTGTGTGTGTGTGAAGTTGCTTCAGTAATGTCCCACTCTTTGCAGCCCTGTGGACTGTAGCCCGTCGGGCCCCTCTCCATGGGATTTTCCAGGCAAGAGTACTAGAGTGGGTTGCCATTTCTTTCCTTCTCCAACATATTCTCATATATCGCTTCAGAGTCTTCATTGAACAACAGGACATATGTTCATAAAACAAAACTCTCTCTGCAGAAGGCCAAGTTATCAGAGATGTGTCTTCTTTTGACCCCAGTGAAAGTTCTGCCCATGTCAAGTGCAATTTGCTTTGCTTAGTGCTGTGTCCCCAGGGTCCAGCCGTGCTGGCACATGGTAGACATCTAATACGTACTTGTCAAGTGATTTGATAAAAGCTCCATTCAAGGGCACAGTTATCCATCATCATGTAGCATATGGACTTGGTGCCTCCATGATAATACAGGATTATACAGAATATTATGATATTTATGATAATACAGGAAGTCTCCTAGTTATCTAACTATGGCATTGTTTTATTTTATTTCTGATTCCTTGCTAAAGCCAGGGATGGTGCCACGGTGCTAATCCTATTACACAGTGGCTTGAGTCTTTTCTTGTTGGAAACTCGGTCAGGCTGTGCAAACAAACAGCTACCCTCTCAAGAAATAGCTCTAGCTTCTTGCTGCAACTCCCTGAGTAGTGCAACTTGTTTAATAGTTACCAAAGATAAATTGATTAAATAAAAGCGCAATGGAGTTTATTTTCTAAACTTAAAAAAAATCCAATAGATGTGAAAAGTCAAGTCTGTTTGTTTTTACTGGGTCCCATATATTAAAGTAGCTCAGCTGGTAGAGAATCTGCCTGCAACGTGGGAGACCTGCATTCGATCCCTGGGTTGGGAAGATCCCCTGAAGAAGGGTAAGGCCACCCAGTCCAGTATTCTGGCCTGGAGAGTTCCGTGGACTGTATAGTCCATGGGGTCACAAAAAGTTGGACATGACTGAGCAACTTTCACTTTCACATTCATGTATTAATAGAATTTCAAGGAGTACCCAGATGACAAAGAGGGAGTCCAGGGTGCTCTAGCAATGAACTTCATAGCTGTATGGAGCACAGAGATTTCAAAATAATTAGCAAAAGTCAGTTTCCTCCTCTTTTTTACATAAGATATTATGATAGAGATAGGGTGAAGCACCTGAAAACCTCTGTAGCACTTCCCTTCTCAGATTATTTTAAGGTGCCTAATGTTTTAACAAAAATATCCATTTTTAGAAGTAATGAAGGATGGAAGTACATTCGCTTTCATACATTTCAATACCACCAGAAGGATTTCTTCATTTGCAGCTAAGAACAAAATGACTCTACTATCCTGGAGCAATGGAATCACAATGGAATTGATAAAATTATTTTAACTCATAATAAGACATGCCAAAATGCAAACTACACCTTTTGAAATGTCACTGTATTTAATAATATGAAACCACGTCTTAAAAGAGTTGATACATAAACCAAGCTAAACTAAACCAAAGTAAATAATACATTCTGACAAGTCTATTGTAGTTCTAAGTCAAAGAAGGTTGATATTTCTTTTGTTTCCTGAACAGCTTTATTGAGATATAATTCACATAATATAAAACTCACCCTTTTAAATTGTACAGTTCAATGGTTCTTCTATGTTCACAGAAACTGGGCAACCATCACCACCATCTAATTTTAGGACATTTTCATCTCCCCGAAAGACTCTTTGTGCCCATTATCGGTCACTCCCTTTTCTCTAGTTCGTAGGGAAGCACTGGTGGAATTTCTGTCTCCATGAATTTGCCTATTCTGGAAATTTTGTGTAAAATGGAATCATATTTATATAATAATGTGTGGCCTTTTGTGACCAGCTTCTTTCATTTAGCATAATGATTTCAAGGTTCATTCCTGTTGTAATGTGTATCATGACTTCATTTCTTTTTATTGTGAAGTCATATTCCGTGAGCCAGATACACCTCATTCTGCTTACGTATTCACCAATTCGTGGACATTTGCATTGTTTGTGCTTCTTGGCTATTATAAATAATGCTGCCATGAACATTTGTGTGCAAGATTTTGTGTGAACATATGTTTTCATTTCTCTTCAGGGTATACCTGGGAATGGAATTGCTGAGTCATACAGTAACTCTATTTAACTTTATCAGGAGCTATCAAACTGTTTTGTTAAATGGCCGCATCATTTTAGATGATTTTCTCACCAGCAGAGCATGAGGGTTCCAGCTTCTCCACATCCTCATCAACACTTCTTACGGTCTGTCTTTTTCATTTCACCCATCCCAGTGGGTCTCAGTGTGGTTCCGATTTGCATTTCCCGGATGGCTAATGGTGTTGATAATTTTTCATGTGTTTGTTTGCCATTTGTACATCTTCTCTGTAGATGTCCGTTCAAATCCTTTGCCCGTTTCTTAATTGGATCATCTTTTTATTGCTGAGTTTTAGTATATATTTGGTGGCTCAGAGGTTAAATGCCTGGAATGCGGGAGACCCAGGTTTGATCCCTGGGTGGGGAAGATCCCCTGGAGAAGGAAATGGCAACCCATTCCAGTACTCTTGCCTGGAGAATCCCATGGAGGGAGGAGCCTGGTAGGCTACAGTCCATGGGGTCGCAAAGAGTCAGACGTGACTGAGCGACTTCACTTCACTTCACTTAGTATATTTTGGACACAAGTTCCTTATCAGACATATGATTTGCAAGTATCAATATATTTTCCCATTCAGTGGGCTGTCCTTTCACTTCCCTTTTTTTTTTTTTTTCTCTCTCTCTTTCTTTTTTATTTTTTAAAGTATGGAAGTATGGTAAAACATTTACAGGAGACTTAGAAAATACAGAACAAAGTTACATATTCTTTTCACTTTCCTGATGGTGTCCTTTGAAGTATAAAAATTTTTAATTTGGAAAAAGTCTAATTTATCTGTTTTGTTGTTGTTGTGCTTTTGGTGTTGTATCTAAGAAACCATTACATAATTCAAGGGAGCAGCTAGGTTTTTACATACTGTAGTTTTTATATTCCTAAGTGATTTTCCAATTACTCTGCATCACACAATCAACAAACATCTGTGTGAATATACAGCTACATCTTATGCGTGGAAAAGAATCCAGAAATATATTTTTAAATGTATTGAATTATGCAATCTTCTGCAGTGGGGCGGGGCATGTCCAGAGCAAGCCCTCTGCAGCACCAGGCCCTGGGCAGGGGCTCCCTTGCCTGAATATCAGCTCTTCCTAACACAGACCTTACTGCTTGATTCAAAAGGAGTTCTGTGCAGGAAAAGGGCTGAGAATATTCTGAAGAAACAAACACCGATTGTACACATCTATGAGGTGGTACAGATTATAGAGTCATTCTGTTTCTTGAGCAAAGTAGACTCACCTTGGTCAGTAGAATGAACCACTTTTGATATCATGGACCGTAGAACAGAGAGCGGCATGACAGTGAAGAGAAACGGCAGCCTGACTGTGAGAGGAAGAGATAACAATTAACTGGGTCGATCGGAAAACTCAGGGTCAGTTTTAAGCCTGAAACAGTTTCCCTCTAAATAGTTCATTTTCTCTAAGCATCCTGCTTCATTGCTTCTAATGACTGAATTAATTAATGGAAGAATTCTGCTTAATAAAGGAAGATAGACAATGGTCAGGTCAGTTTAAGATGAGTTTACTTTCTGCAGATGTAGAAAACAAACTTAGGGTTCCTGGGGGTAAGGGGAGAGAAGAAGGAGGAACTGGGAGATTGGGACTGACACATACACACTACTAGATATAAAATAGATAACTAATAAGGACCTGCTGTAGAGCACAGGGAACTCCACTCAACACTGTAATGGCCTCTATGGGAAAACAATCTAAAAAAGAGTGGGTATATGTATGTATTTGTATCACAGATTCACAATAAGCTTTTTGTTTGGTAATAAGTTTTTCGTTTGTTTTCTGGTTTTGCTCTTTCAGACTCGGCATCTTTGGTGCTAGAATTCTTTTATTGATCTGCTCATTGGCAAACTGATTCCTTATCTTCTTGGTTGTTCATCTTTGTGGCTGAAAAATTTCAGGAATGCAAATTGCCTCTGTTCTTAAATTCTGACCCTTAAGAGTCAGTAGCACTTTTCATTATAAGATAAAACAGTTTTATTACATTTGCAGATCACTGTAAAGTTCTCACATATATTAACTGACTTTGGCCTTGGCAATTCCAAGGGAGACGGGGAGAGGGACCTGTCCTTTTCTGAACTCTTGGCATTGTGCTAAGTGATTTATAGTTATCTCTTCTAATATTGGTGACAATCCTCTGAATCAAGCACCACGATGCCCATTTTAGAGATTAAAAAATAAGGGCTCAGAGCAGTTTAGTAACTAGCCTAAGATCACCTGGCTCTGCAGATGGCAATTAAGCCCAATTCTGCTTGGAAATACTGCCTTCCTGCAGGGTAGCAAGAGGTTAATACTGCCTTTGTAGAAAAAGACTAAATGGACCTCTCCTGAGGTCTTACTTTACAGATCCTTTAACCTTTACAAGTGCAGTATTTTCACTCAAGCCTTACAAAAACCACTGATGGGGTGCAGGTAGTTAAGGAAACAGTCCAGCTTGCCAGAATGTGATTCATCAAAAGTCAATTCATGAAATGACCAATTTGCTGAAATTTCAATTTGCAAAGCCTTTTTGAATACATCCAGACAAGATCGGACATGTTCAGGGTGGTATGGTCATAGGCTTGAATATATTCAATAAACATTTTTCTTATAAATCTTTTGAGCATCCTTTACATAATAGTCTTATATTTTTTTAATTTAAAGTCACCTTCTTAGTAGTGCTTTAAGAAATATTTTAAGTTGGTGAATGTTATATTGAAGAACTGATTCACAAGAAGAAGTTTCCTCAAGACAATTTTTGGGCAAATATGCAAATTTAGAAAATTGTGGTTATTAAAAAAATTTTAAGTCAGTTGTTTTTCAGCCTCTGGCAAATTTGCTTTTAACAAATTACCTTTAATTAAACTAGAATACATTAAATAGAGAATTTTGTATTAAAGTTTCTCAACCATCAGACTGCATTCATTTTATATAAACATCAAATACGAAATTCTAGGATACACTTGTAACTCGTAACTTACCTAAAAACATCATCAATGTTGTTCTGGCAAAAGCAGTCATAACCATGCCCACCATGGTGGTAAAAGTTCCTATGAAGGCCATGTGAATATCTTCCATACAGTAAGAAAAAAGCCATATTCCTAGGAAACTGCTGAAAAAAGTGACACTACCCAAAGCTGATCCGTAACCTATTAAAACTTCATCCCAGCAGAGTGGCGAATCCAGTTCATAAAGGACAAAAATGGGGGAAACACCAATGGTCACGAAAAAGTAAGTGATCATCGTGAAAAGCAACAAACAGCACAAAGACCGTTGCTCACCAGAAGCATTTTTAAAAAGCATGTACGTTCGGTGAAACAGGTTTTTAAAGGTTTCGGTCCACGATACAGAAATATTCTGAGATGAAGACTCTTTCATCGAATCCTCAAGAAAAAGTAAAATATAAATCAAGTTCACAAAAAGAGCCACGGTAACAATTAAAAAGGACCACACAAAACCTAACCCTCTAATAAAATAGCCAGAAGACAATCCTGTTAATCCACTAACAACTCCAAACAGGAAGTCAATTATGGCAATTCGAATCGTTCTTTGTTTCTTTTCTTTACATTGATCAACTATGTAGGCAAAAGAAGCTCCCAGAAATGTGGTGTAATTGCCAAAAAGTGCACCAATGAAGGTGGATGCAATCAGAAGGTGGATTGGAAGGGCAAAATAGGAGAGCAGACAGAGCCAAGCGCTGTTGGCAAGAGCGCCGACAGAAGACAAAATCAGAGGGAACTTCCTTCCTCCATGGTCACTGTGCGACAGAAACACGAACGTAGACACGAGACCAGGAATTAACCCACTTATGTCCATCTCCAGGTTAAAAAGAGACACCTTTTTCTGGACTTCCTGCAAAGAAAAAGAAGACAAAGTGTTTACAGAGGTTTTTACAATGTGCCTGGAAATATTTTGGTATAGACTTTTGACAAATCAAGCAAGAGCTGGTAAGTCAGGGATGGGGAATTTATAGTGCATGAGTTTTTTGTTTTTTAAAAATATTTATTTGTTTGGTTGCCCTGGGTCTTAGTTGTGGCAAGCTGAATCTTTGATCTTTGTTGTACCACTTGAACTCTTAGTTGCAGGTCCCCCAGCATTGGGCAAGAAGTCTCAGCCACTGGACCATGAGGGAAGCTCTCAACTTGAATCTTTATCCAGTTTACAATGCAAAGATCAAGAGCTGATATAATCATCAATGCTCAGTCATAATGTTCAAGCTCCACAGTGGAGACATTGACCCATAAAAATAAAATGTGTGTATTAGTGTATGTCTGACTCACATCAAGGATTCACAGAGCTCAAGGCCTCAGGACTGGCCATGTAATGACTTCTCTTTCTTCTGTGGACTTCCCTGATAGCTCATCTGGTAAAGAATCTGCCTGCAATGCAGGAGGCCCCGGTTCAATTCCTGGCTTGGGAATATCCCCTGCAGAAGGGATAGGCTACCCATTCCAGTATTCTTGGGCTTCCCTTGTGGCTCAGCCGGTAAAAAAATCCACCTGCAGTATGGGAGGCCTGGGTTCAATCCCTGGGTTGGGAAGATCCGAAGAATTCCACGGACTGGGGTCTCAAAGAGTCAGACACGACTGAGCAAATTTCATTTTCTTTCACTTTCTTCTGTGGACAGTTCGCCCTAAGAGATTGCGTTCTAAAGGAAAAAGGATACCTTTTCCCATGATACATCTTTCTGTCTACGCTAAGGGAATGAATATCACATGTAAGTGTCATATTTGACAGACTTTTATTTAGGCAGAGCTCAGTTGTCCTTTTTACATGTGTCTCCACAAGTATTCCTTTATTTACTAAAAATTAAGATACAACCCAAAGAAGAGTTCTGTATTGACAAAAGACGGTAGTGTGCCATGAACTAAGGAGTGAGATGAACTCCGCTTTCCTGAGGCTGACACAATTATGAGCACACAGATTGGCGGACACGACCATCATTGCACTAGTTATTTAATGTAAAGAACTTGGGGTGATTTAAAAGCATTGTCTTCTTGCCTCTTCTCTGTATTTCCCAAGCTTTATATTAAGGCTGGGTGCCATTTTTATAATGGTGATGACTAAACTCAGTTTAAAGGCTTTCCACATGGCACCAGTGGTAAAGAACCCACTTGCCATATGTCTCATTGGCAGGGCAAGATCAGAAACAGGTTCAGTCCCAGGGCCAGGAAGATCCCCTGGAGGAGGGCATGGCAACCCACTCCAGTATTCTTATGTGGAGAATTCCATGGACAGAGGAGCCTGGCGGGCTACAGTCCATGGGGTTGCAAAGAATTGGACACAACTGAAGTGCTTTAGCACACATGCAAACTCATTTAAAAAAATGTATTCATGTCATATTTAGAAGGCACCCTAAAACCCTGACGAACCACAAACAGATACTGAATTAATTTTTAAATAGTGAGCCTATTTTTATTTTTATATATTTATACAATTCAAGCCATTCTGTATTGCCAAAACGAGTCATCTTTGCTTCTAACCTTTCCCTTCGTCCATGTCCACCAGCACAATCTATCCTGCCCTCCCCTCCTCCCCGCCCCAGTCTTTCTCATGCCTTTATCTTCTTGATGGTCCCATAGTTGCCATGTGAACAACTCCCATTGGTTTTCCTCTCCACTACTCTGGCATCTCACTGGTCTCTTTACTCAGTTCACATGTAACTTATCACTTATCAGATCACTTGCAGATCACAGACCCGGATGCTGGGCACATCTCCCAGAGCACGCTGTCAGTGTGTCTCTCACCTCTCAAAGCTGCAGTGTCTCCCCAGCCTGCCTGAGAAAAGTCCACGCTCCTTGGCCTGGTACCTGGGGTCCCCGAGATGTGGCCTGGCCTCACTCCTCTGTATCATGCCCACTCACTCCCAGTACAGTCTATGTTCCAGGCACCATCCACAGTCAGTCCTGCTTGGATTTCCCTGAAATTCCCAAACCCATGTCATTACTCCTCCTTCCAAAGCTTCTCACACAACAGTTATCATCCCCTAGCTGTACTTTCTGTGTAATGATTAAGAGCTTGAGCTCTGGAGTCAGAGGAACCTTGATTCCATCCAGTCGGTTCTGTACATAGCAGTTTTGGGTGATCTTTATGGCTGATTTGAGCTGTAGTATACAACAGTGTAAAAAACAAAAAATAAAAAAAAATTTTTTTAATTAAACAGAAGAACAGAAGACAGTCCTGTTAATCCACTGACAATTCCAAACAGGAAGTCAATTATGGCAATTTGAATCATTCTTTCCTACTTTTCTTAACATTGATCAACTATGTAGGCAAAAGGGACTCCCAGAAGTGTGGTATAACCGCTAAAAAGTGCACCAAGGAAGGTAGACGCACATCAGCTCACGTCACTCCTCTCATCATGAGCACGTCGGCTCATGTCACAGTCCCTCAACGACTTTCCTTCCACTGGAGTAAATGCAAACTCCTTGCAGGTGGTGGTGGGGGGTGGGGGGCAGCCCCCCAGCACAGACTCTGTAAACCTCCAGGCTACTTGCTGTTCTCTCAGCTTGATCGATCTGCACACAGCTTACTTCCTTAATTCAGAACCACCTCCTCAGAGAGACCTTCCCTGACCATCATTCCAACTAAAGCAATCCCACTGACCCCCACCCAACGCTCCAGCCCCTCATTCTGCTGTTTTTCTCCCTAGAGACCCACCACCCCTTGACAGGACATGATATGTTACTCTGGGTGTGCATTGCATGACCTCTCTACTCCAACCTAAGCTCCCAGGGCAGGTGTGGAACCTTGTTCTTTCACCACAGGATCACCGGCTCCAAGAACAGTGCTTCCAGGTACTCAGTAGTCAGATGGATGACATGAATGAACCATCAAGTAAAGCAGGAGTCTGTAACTTGCTGTGTGTGAACCTGATCAAATTACTTAACTCCAGAGCTTCTTCATCTGACGAGAGAGGGAATGTCAACAGTCCCAATCTCGCAGGCTGCCAGGAGACTTAAAATTAAATATAAGGTGCTCCACACAGGGCCCTCGTACAGTCAGTGCTAAATCACTCTTGCCTGTTTTATGTCTATACTAGAATAAATTTCTTGAGCACATCTTGGTACCTCCTACAGACATAGGAGCCATCAAGTAAATATTTATTGAATAAACAAACAAGTGAAACAGTTATCTTTTCATCAACTCCTCAACAAGATGTTCCAATTTGGGGTTCTCCTCCCTTTTCCACGCCTCCTCCTATGTCCTGGTCTCCTCTCCTTTCTATCGACTGTCGTTTCAACCCAGTCTTTTACACAGACTGCTCTCATCTGCAACCCATGTTTTGAAATGCAGATTTTAACAAAGCAAACTCAAAGCATCTGTCAACCATAAATGTTGAGACAGAAGAAATCCTTGTGTGTCTGTATGCTTTAAACTCTGGAGAATTATAATTATATGTCATATAAGGGTAGATGATGGAAATCAGAGTGAAAAAAAAGCTATTTCCTATACAAGATGGAACAGAATAACAATGTACTGAGACAGGAGAAACTAAGGAAGGTACTGTCAGTTTTAAGGAAGTCACAATTTCATAGGCTAAAATGTATATATTAATTTCAGTTGAGTAGAAAATACTCCTTATCTGCTGGTAACAAGGGACTCTGTTAGTTATTAAAAGGTTTATACACGAATTCTTGGGCGAGAACAATTTCATGATCTGCTGGGTAACCTGAAATTGTCCCCTCCAAGTTTAGAGGTTTGTCTCTTATTTTTAGGGATAAGAACAGTCCACAAACCTCTCAACTTGCATGTGGCCAGAACACACCTAGGGAGCTGGGCACTGAGACAGCCACTCAGGAAACGGGCAACATGTGTTCTTGGATTTAAAGAGGGGAGAATATTCTCTGAAAAGCTGAACAGGGCCAGGGAGGGGCCCAGAAGGAAGTGCTCTTTGGTCCTAAGGTGCAGGTGGTGAGGAGGTTGCCACACCCCGTCCCAGTTGTGGGCGGGGTGGTATCCAGTTCCCCAGTTTGAGAAAAAGCACCTAAAGCTCCAGTGCACTGACTATGAACCAAGGCATCCGGGGCAATGGGCTCTCCCGACTATTAATTCAATGAAACCACACCGGGGCAATGGGCTCTCCTGACTATTAATTCAATGAAACCACAGTCAGTCAGTGAAAAAGTTTGGCAAAAATCTTCAAAATGAGACCACTGCTCTGGGCAGTGAGGGGCTTTCAGCAGCTGGGCCAGGCGGCAAGGAGGGCCAGTACTCATGACCACACAGTCACAGAGGTCACCGCGGCAGCTGGACCGAGGCCTGTCTCCCCTCAGCTGGAGGGCCAGGGCAGAAGACTTTTCAGACACTTGAGTCCTCTCCTCCTCCATCCCCCGCTCTGCTCCCAGGGCTCCGGTGAAGGAACACACAGAATCAAATGCAGAGACTGATGAGACTCTGGAAACTTCTCACTCCCTGGCAATGACACCCATGTAACAGGAAACATTCTTTTTTGTTTGTTTGTTGGCCTTGGCATGTGGAACTTCCCCGACCAGGGATCGAACCTGTGGCCCCCACAGTGAAACACACAGAATCTTAACCACTGGACCACCAGGGAAGTCCAAAGAAACATTCTTGAAGGGAGACAAAACCAAGAAGAGAGACCCTTGGCCCTTCTGTTTTTATGACCTCCTTCTAGGCCAGAAATTTGATATCAACATGGCTGTTCGGAAATAATCTCTTTTTCTCTGAGGGTGCAGGTGACCCAGAGTCCCTTGATGGTTTTTTCCTCTTTCGACTGGGGAGGCAGTGCCACTCTTTTGCCTCTCTTCCCAAGCAGAAGAATTCAAAGCTCCTAAGTGTGGTGGTTTTTCAGGCATTGTTGCTAGGGGCGGGGTGGGGCAGGGAATTTCCCAATCTGGCTGCTCTCTCCTTTGCATTTGGACATTGGCAGGCTCTGTTAAGAACTGCCTAAGAGAGCAGGAGACTGGCGGTGTCCCTCCTGGGGGTGGAGGGTGGTGGGGGAGAAGGACAGGCTCTGTGGTATCTGGCGGGACATTTTCATTGACCTTAGAGCACAAGTGGGAGCTCTCGACCCACCACATCCCCATACAGATGCTCCTCAGCATTTGCGGAGGGGGTGGTCAAAGCTGATTTGATAACACCAAATGGTGGATGGCACATGCCACCCATACCCCATGACAGACACTGGCCCGGGGCCCACAGTCTTCAGGGATGGGCTACGTTCTGGGGTCACCAAAAACTGGGTCAGGTGGGCAGTGGAAAGAGGTGGGGGGAGGGGACAAGGGAAAGGTAAGACCCATGTTTCACTCCACCTGTGTCCACCGAGCACTCATTCCAGCCTGCCCTGCCTGATTTTCAGGCTTTCTGTGGGGAAGGAGGAAAGAGGCAGCCACACAGGAGAGGAGACTGCACTGAAATCTTCTGAGAGAAAGGAGAAGAGCCAGAATCACAGGAGAAGAAAGGGGTTTTAAGGAGAAGAGGCAGATTAGAGGTGTCAGGGAGCTTCAAACAAAAAGAGAACTGAATAAAGGCTCTTGCTTTGGGACTTTGGGGTTTTAGGGTGACCCTTCAGAGATCGATGTATGATGAGAGCAGTATCCTCCTTCCTTTAAAACCCCGCTGCACATTCCTCTTTTATAATACACTTTAGGGCTATTTTCATGTCTTACCTCCTGGAATGCAAAAATCGGGCTGCTTTTGTTCTTTGCACACTCAGAAGTATTGCTCTCAAGTGCAATGCTGTAGTTGCCCGTTTCCTCCCATATCCTCCTGTACACATATTGTGTCGTCAGTGGGCTGTTCAGAGTCAGAGCGAATACACTAAGGCAAATGACAGGTTCTACAAATGGAATCTTCATCTTGCTTGGGTAGAGAGCTGGAGTTCTATTAAAGAGAAAAGGAGAAAATCAGTTGTACTCCTATAGGATAGGCTAGGTTTTCAACGATGGGGAAGTTAGGGGTATTTTGTGGCGTAAACAAGCACACTAGGGAACAGAAAGCAGTAAGCACTTCCGAAGAAAATAACTTTTCAGTACTCAGTAAACCTGAGACTGTCATACTTCTCATTTCTAAGAGTTGGACCTTTAAGGACTCAGGATGATTAACTTGGACCTTTAAGAACTCAAGGGACCTTTAAGGATCTTTAAGTATGTTAGTCACTCATCCCTATCCGACCCTTTGTGACCCCATGGACTGTAGCCCTCGAGGTTCCTCTGTCCATGGGATTTCCCAGGCAAGAGTACTGGAGTGGGTTGGCATTCCCTGCTCCAGGGGATCTTCTTGACCCAGGGATTGAACCTGGGTCTCCTGTATCCGCAGGCAGATTCTTTACCATCTGAGCCACCAGGGAAGTCCAAGGACCCTTAAGAAGATTCTTTAAAATAGTCTTAATAAGTTATCTCCCACTTGGGCAATCCAGTGATCACACTATAACTCCCACGTTATATACTGCCAGCTGGTTTTCATAAACGAAACAGTGAGGTTGCTCTTGGGACACGGCAGTTACGTAATTGTTTATTATTGCTTTGGCTGCTGGTGAACAGCGGGCAGGAAGGGGGCCTTTAACGAAACAGCTCCCAGTCGTAATGAGGGGTTGTTTCTTCTGTTTAACTCACCCCACGGTCACGGTCTTCCTGCCAGGCTGCTGGGCGCGGGTTTGACCATTGTCGGGGCCCGGAGTCTTGGGGGCTGTCTCCTTTTGGGGATGCCTGCCTGGAGCGCCTCCCGGGCAGCAGGTGCGCACGGAGGCTGGGTCTGCGCCGCCGCGCTGGGGCGGGAAGGGGAGTGAAAGTCCGTTGAATTCGACCAAATGCACCTGCTCGGGAAACCTCAAGCCCTTATTTTAAAGCAAACCAAGATAGCGCCCTTCCGCGTCCAGGGGACAAGCTCTACAGTCCACCGCGTAGCCCTCGCTCGGCTCCGGCGCGGCCCTGCGTGCGATCTCGGTCCGGCGGGTCCC
>NW_011494871.1:5174360-5180153 GCF_000754665.1 Bison bison bison
CAGCCCCCGCAGCCCCCCCGCAAGTTCAAGGACTGTGGGTAGAGAGCATTTCTGGGACCGAATAGCGCTTCTCACGGGAGCACACAGGAGATCTGTTGCAGAAGTGACATTCTGGGTTGCAACCACCCCCGCCCCTAGCCGCTCAGTGGGTTGGGCAAGTGCCCTGGGAAACGCGGAAAAGGGGCACCGGGTAGGGGTGCCCATGGAGGGTGCAGGAGAGAGAGCGCTCCAAGCAGAGTTAGGTCGGTCGAGTGTGGTCGCTGGCTCTTCCTGGTGGTACGAACTTGAGCTAATTATTTCATCTCTGTGAGCTTCCATTTATCTGTCAAGTGGACAGAACAGTCTCACAGGATCGTATTGCTGAAACCCTTGAGGTGGACACAAAGCATAACCCTGGAGCAAAGCGAGGATTGCACCCTCCCTCCAGCGAACCGCCAGGAACACCCCTGAAGATGAACGAGCTGAACTTACTACTTGTAAGGGGGAGGGATGCATACTCAGGGGACCAGGCGGGGATCAAAAGCTGTCTTTTCCAGAAACCTGCAGAGGTTTCCAGGAAAGAAGTGTTCTGGAATGGAGGGAGAACCAGGGTAAACTGTTTGGGTGACCCGGATCAACCTATTTAAAACCAGACTCACAAAACAGCTTGACTCATAGACCACAGAAACCTTCTAGTCTAGGCTCCTGACTTTACCCCTAAGAAAACTGAAACCAAAGTAACTGTGTTATTTGTCAACGACAAATTGGCACTTGCCGTCTACCTCTACAAGGATTGCCTCATCTGTTGCTGCAGCTTCTGACCTTCAACATCCCCTGAAGAAGATCAAGGTGGAGAGAAATGAGGCACTCTGTGCTGGGGGTGGGAATGGCTACTGGCAAGACAGGTCTTCAGATAGTTAGATATTTTTAGGAGAAGACTTTTATGAGCCCAATTCTTATACCTCCTCATATCTAGAAAAGGACTAAAATCCATGATGACTGTGCCTCATGACTAGCAGAAACGTTCTGGGAAAACATGTGCTTAATTGCCTGTGCATGCATGCGTGCTCAGTCGCTTCAGTCATGTCTGACTCTTTGGGACCACATGGACTGTAGCCTGACAAGCTCCTCTGTTCGTGGAATTCTCCAGGCAAGAATACTGGAGTGGGTAGCCATTCCCTTCTCCAGGGGAATCTTTCCCACCAGGGATGGAACCTCAAATTACACATATACTGTCCTTCCTCCCTACCTCTTTGAAGCATTTTCTCAGGGCTATCTGAGGTGCTGCCTCCTGGGCTGCAGGCCTCATTTTGCCCCCAGTAAAACTTAACTTGAAACTCTCACATTGTGCTTTTTTTTTTAAGTCGACATATTCTTCCTGGAACATATTAGTTGTGGTCTTCTAGTCATCTGCTCAGAGAGATAAGAAAAGGACTCTAGTTGGAATCTAGGCCCTACTAACTGCTTGTCTTTCTTCCTTCATTTTCCTGATAAAAAATGAGTGGAGTTTTTAAGGGCAGGGGAGTGGTTAAGAAGGCAGTTTGGAAGTTAAAGAAGGAGACTTATTTTCTTTTTTAAAATTTACTTATTTATTTTAGTTTTGATTGCCTTGGGTCTTCAGTGCTGCACAAGGGCTTTCTCTAGTAGTGGCAAATGAGGGCTACTCTTCCTTGCCGTACATGGGCTTCTCATTGCGGAGGCTTCTCTTGCAGAGCACAGGCTCTAGGTCGCGCGGGCTCAGTATTTGTGGCACACAGGTTTTAGTTGCTCTGCCACATATGGGATCATCCAGACTGGGGATCAAACCTGTGTCCCCTGAATTGGCAGGCAGATTCCTACCCATTGCACCACTGGGGAAGTCCAAGAAGGAGACTTTATAAAGGGGAAGCTCTGATGTACACATGTGCCACAGGAAGGTGAAATGTTTCCTCTTATCTTTCTCCTTGGCAGCTGCTCCCACCATTGCTCAGTATTTACTGCCCTTCTCCAGGCCACTGCACTCTCCATGAAAACAGGGCGGTCACACCACCTTCTCTGTGACACAGATGGGGAGCGAGCCCTTAGGTATTTTTGAATAAAAGGAACTATAACTTATGCTGTCAGCATTCACACCAGTCCCGCCCAACCGGATGGGTATTTCTTATTTTATATCTCGTGTAACTCTGACCATAGATTTCTAATCTGCAGAAAACCTTCAAGCTGAGGGAAAAGAGTAGGGCAAGAGAATAACCCTGATAGTGAGAAGAGAAAGGGGAAGAGGGAACAGGGAAAAAAGAGAAAACTTTTAAGAGAGGAGAGTTTTTGTTTTGTTTTGCTTTTAATTGGAGTATAGTTGATTTATAGTACTGTGTTAGTTTCAGACATATGGCAACATTTCTCAGTTATACATATATATATATCTCCCCTCATTTTTAGAGTCTTTCCCATGCAGACCTTCACAGAGTATTGAGGAGAGTCCCTCCCTGTGCTAGACCTTTTTTTTCTTTTTTAAATAAGTTTACTTATTTATTTGTCTGCACCAACCAGGTTTTAGTGGCAGCTTGTAAGAACTCTTAGTTGGGGCATGTGGGATCTAATTCCCTGACCTGGGATCAAACCCAGGCCCCCTACACTGGGAGCGCAGAGTCTTAGCCCTTGGTCTACCAGGGAAGTCCCAAGGGGAAAGTCTTATCTCATCACCTTTCTTGGCTTCTCTCTCTCTCTCTACACTCTCTGGAGTATATAAAAGGGTAAATCCAGTCGTTACCTCCTGACCAGTGCCTTCTGTGATGGGCAGAATAGCGCCTGTGTTAGAGAGGCCAGGTCCTCGTCGATGGCACCTGAGGACAGGTTATCTTGCACAGCTGCAGGGACCTTTCAGGTATGTGATGTTTCTGGATGGCCCCAGTGTGATCACAAGGGTCCTAACAATGGAAAGAGGGACATCAGAGGGTAACAACCAGAGAAAGAAGATGCTAAACTACTTGCTTTGGACTTTTCAAGTGGCACTAGTGGAAAAGAACCTGCCTACCAATTCAGGAGACTTGGGAGATGTGGGTTTGATCCCTGGGTCAGAGGACACCTGGAGGAGGGCATGACAACCCACTCCAGTGTTCTTGCCTGGAGAATCCCATGGACAGAGGAACCTGGTGGGCTGCAGTCCACAGGGTTGCAGAGTCGGACGTGACTAAAGTGACTGAGCACACACACCTCTTGCTTTAAATACAGAGGAAGTGTCCATAAACGAAGGAACACAGTTGGTATCTAAAAGCTGGAAAAATTCAGGAAACTGGATTATTCCCTTTAAGGCTCCCGAGGGAGTGTAGCCCTGCTAGCACTTTGGTTTTAGCCCAGGGAGACCCATTCCAGACTTCTGACCTCTAGACCTTAAGTGAATAGATTTGTGTTGTTTCCAAAAAAAAGAAAATAAAAGGGGTGGGGGGAGAAAACCTTCAGGTAATCTGAAAGTATTCAGGACAAAACTAAGCAGAACTCCTTATTCATGAGCTTTTTTGTTTGTTAGTCTTTCGTTTTCCTTCCCTAAATTATCTGCTCCCCACTGTATTGGGCTTCCCTGGTGGCTCAGATGTTAGAGAATTCACCTGCAACGCTGGAGACCTGGGTTCGATCCCTGGTTTGGGAAGATCCCCTGGAGAAGGGAATGGCTACCCACTCCAGTATTCTGGCCTGGAGAATCCCATGGACAGAGGAGCCTGGTAGGCTACAGTCCACGGGGTCACAAACACGAGTGAGTGACTTTCACTTTCTTTTCCACTGTATTCCCTCCCCTACTGTGTTCCATGCTCACTCCAGCCAGATCCAGGTATCATCCTGGACTCCCTTCTCCACGGTATTCCTCCACAGATGCTCACTCAGACCTGATGATTGTGCTGTATTCAGTCAACAGCCTGAGGTACTGGTTTCAGCTCCAGTGTGTAAAGAACTTGGAAATCGTCACTCTTGTCCCTAGAGCAAAAGGAGCTGAAGGAGCTGGAAATCGGCGCTTTATCTTGTGCCCTTCAGAGCCCCAGGGCACAGGACACAGCAACATCCCATGATCTGGCGAATCAGGAAAGCCCAGATCACAATCAAGATCTCCTTAGCCAGACAGATGGTGCTGGAGTTACATGCTGGCAGGAGCATTTTGATGAATTGCTGGAGGCTGAGTATGGACTAACCTGAGAGTAAGAAGCTCTTGGGGTCTGTTACCTAAATGGGGCTCCATGCTTTTTTGGTTGTCTACAGGAAACCCACTGGTTTCTCTCAATGAAGAATTCAGAATGAGTTGCTATTGTCTCTGGCAGAGGGGTGGGGAAGATTTTGAAATATGCCTAGAGCATCCTCAAAGGCCTACCTCTTAGGGAAAGCACCTGTAACCACCTGGAGAAGGGCCCTTCCCTGATTCCAGCCCCCTCTAGCCTTCCTGTCTCACCTGAGGAAGAGCAAAGTTAATAAATGCTTGTGAAGGTCATAGCCCAGGAGCATGGGTCTAGTGAAAGACTGCTATTGAATCGTAAGATTATATAAGCAAGCTTCTCCTCCCCAACACCTGGTCATCAGCATCAGAGCTCCAGTAAGAAACAGTGGATTACAGAGGAAAGAGCCAGCTCTGTTTACTCTCAAGCCTCTGAAAGCTGCAGCTACAACAAAGATTAAACACAGCCTAAAACCCTAGCCGGGTTTCCCAGGTGGCTAGTGGTAAAG
Source organism: Bison bison bison (assembly GCF_000754665.1). Taxonomy (NCBI): domain Eukaryota; kingdom Metazoa; phylum Chordata; class Mammalia; order Artiodactyla; family Bovidae; genus Bison; species Bison bison. Next base: position 5,179,023 of record NW_011494871.1, read on the forward strand.
AATCCGCCTGCCAATGCAGGAGACACACGTTCAGTCCCTGGGTTGGAGAGGTCTCCTGGAGGAGGAAATGGCAATCCACTCCAGTATTCATGCCTGGAGAACCACGTGGACAGAGGAGCCTGGCGGGCTACCGTTCATGGTGTTGCAAAGAGTCAGACACGACTGAGGGACTGAGCATGCGCGGCACACAAAAACCCCAGCCAGACTAATATAAAAGCTCAGACTAAAGGCCTAGATAGCTCAGTTCTTTTACCTGACGAGTCATGTCCTACTTTCAACAAAAATTGCAAGGCATTTAAAAAGGCAAGCAAAAGCACAATCTGAAAAGCACTAGAAGCAGACTGCAGATAAGGCTGAGATTTGGGCGTTACTGGACAGACAAATTTACAACAGCTATGATTAATATTTTAAGAATTCTTTTGGACAAAGCAGGCAACTTGTAAGAACAGATGGGTAATGTGAGTAGCAAGGTGGAATTGTTAAAACGCATCAAAAGGAAATGCCAGAAGTCAGAAGCAAAGATCCTGCAAGCTTTGTGGTATGGCGCAGAGAAAAGAAAGCAAGCAAGCAAAAAATCACTGTAACAGAAATGAAGACTGCCCTTCATGGATTCAACAGTAGATCGGACAAGGCCAAGGACAGAATCAGTGTGGGCGATTCTTTGACTTGCTGCTAAAAAGACAGTCAATCTCGAATATAAAACTGGCTGCTTTCTCTCTGTTTCAGTGGTTATACATATGCATACTCAGTTGCTCAGTTGTGTCTGACTCTTGGTGACTCTATGGACTGTAGTCCGTCAGACTCCTCTGTCTATAGGATTTCCCAGGCAAGAATACTGGAGTGGGTTGCCATTTCCTCCTCCAGGGGATCTTTCTGACCCAGGGATAGAACCTTCATCTCCTGAATCTCCTGCATTGGCAGGCGAATTCTTTACCATTGAGCCACCAGTTGCATATTCAGTTCAGTTGCTCAGTCGTGACCGACTCTTTGCGACCCCATGAATTGCAGCACACCAGGCCTTCCTGTCCATCACCAACTCCCGGAGTTCACTCAAATTCATGTCCATCGAGTCGGTGATGCCATCCAGCCATCTCATCCTCTGTCATCCCCTTTTCCTCCTGCCCCCAATCC
>NW_011494871.1:5180253-5214892 GCF_000754665.1 Bison bison bison
TGCCCCCAATCCCTCCCAGCATCAGTCTTTTCCAATGAGTCAACTCTTCACATGAGGTGGCCAAAGTATTGGAGTTTCAGCTTTAGCATCATTCCTTCCAAAGAGCACCCAGGGCTGATCTCCTTCAGAATGGACTGGTTGGATCTCCTTGCAGTCCAAGGGACTCTCAAGAGTCTTCTCCAACACCACAGTTCAAAAGCATCAATTCTTCGGCGCTCAGCTTTCTTCACAGTCCAACTCTCACATCCATACATGACTACTGGAAGAACCATAGTCTTGACTAGATGGACCTTTGTTGGCAAAGTAATGTCTGTGCTTTTCAATATGCTATCTAGGTTGGTCATAACTTTCCTTTCAAGGAATAAGTGTCTTTTAATTTCATGGCTGCAGTCACCATCTGCAGTGATTTTGGAGCCCAGAAAAATAAAGTCACCCACTGTTTCCACTGTTTCTCTATTTGCCATGAAGTGATGGGACCAGATGCCATGATCTTCATTTTCTGAATGCTGAGCTTTAACCCAATTTTTTCACTCTCCTCTTTCACTTTCATCAAGAGGCTCTTCAGTTCCTCTTCACTTTCTGCCATAAGGGTGGTGTAATCTGCATATCTGAGGTTATTGATATTTCTCTCAGCAATCTTGATTCCAGCTTGTGCTTCTTCCAGCCCAGAGTTTCTCATGACGTACTCTGCATATAAGTTAAATAAGCAGGGTGACAATATACAGCCTTGATGTACTCCTTTTCCTATTTGGAACCAGTCTGTTGTTCCATGTCCAGTTCTAACTGTTGCTTCATGATCTGCATATAGGTTTCTCAAGAGGCAGGTGAAGTGGTCTGGTATTCCAATCTCTTTCAGAATTTTCCACAGTTTATTGTGATCCACACAGTCAGAGGCTTTGGCATAGTCAATAAAGCAGAAATAATTGCTATTACAAAAAGTTCAGATTCCTAAGTGAGACCTACAGCAATGACCTCTACCTGTTTATATGGCTTCAACCTTTACCACTCCCCACCTAGAATATTATGTATAGACACATGGAACTCTGGTTCAGAGTGCTGACCAGCTTAATTCCCTCCTCTTCATGCAATGTCCCTCCTCTTCCCCATCCTGTCTTGCCATCCAGTTTATCACTGAAGACACAATTCAGGGAGCAGTGGCCACAGGATGCCTCCCAACACCACCACCCGCCACTAATGTATAAGTCAGGTGCTTTTTCTCATGATCATAGTAATTACCGCCCTGTAGTATAATCATCATTGTTTTTTTTTTTTTTTGACTCCTCTGCCCTGGACTAGGCTGTGGGTCTTTTAAGGGAAGGGGCCATATCTTTATAGGCTATGTATTCCAAGCACCTAGTACTTTGTCTGACATACAAGGCAACCAGTAAATGTTCCATGGATGAGTGAACAAATGGATGAATGAATGCAGTAGGCTCTCAGGAGGAAAGAAATGGGTAAATACAAGAAGCCAAACTAAACAGATATTTGAGTCAAAAGCCAATTTCCAGGCTGTATTAGTCAGAGTTCTTGGGTACAAACAACAGAGATTGACTCTGGTTCACTTAAGCAGAGAAGGAATTTTCTGGAAGGGCATTACGTTGCTCACAGAATTGACAGGAAGTCAGGAGAGTCAGAGAAAAAACAAAATGAAGAAGCTGCCACAGGAATGGCCCTGGGACACTGGCCATGGTGCTTCAGCCTCTGCAGGAATCTCAGATTGATGACTCAGTCCCTCTTAAAGGTTCAGAGGCTAAGAGTGAGACTGATTGCCACACTTGGGTGAAGCGTCTGTGGAACAAACCCACCAGGAGCAGTTCCAGTGATTGTTTCTGCTGTTTGGGGCCAGTTGGAGCGTGTTGTACAGGAGCACTGAAGTCTCGTGGGTTTTCCCCCCAGGACACAGTCATAGCTTGTGAATAACGCTGCCAGGTTTGCAGACAGTGCAGTTTACATTTGTCTTTGTTTTCAAGTCTAAGGCTGAGACCTTTAATTAAAAACTTTATTTAGAGCTGGAGAGGGTGTGGAGAGAGGGGAACCCTCCTACCCTGTTGGTGGGAGTGTAAATTGGTATAGCCACTAGGGAGAACATAGAGCTACCATATGACCCTGCTATCCCACTCCTGGGCATCTGCAGAAAAACATGATCTGAAAGGATACATGCACCCCAATGTTCATTGCAGTACTGTTTACAAAAGCCAGTACATGGGAGCAACCTAAATGTTTATCAACAAAGGAATGAATAAAGAAGATGTGACACATACATACTATGGAATATTACGCAGCTATTAAAAAGAATGAAATAATGTCATTTGCAGCCACATGGATGGACCTAGAGACTGTCATACTGAGTGAAGTCAGATAGAGAAGGAGAAATATCGTATGGCATCCCTTATAAGCGGAACCTAAAAGAGACATGATACAATTTGAACTTACTTACAAAACAGAAAGAGACTCACAGACTTCAAGAATGAGCTCATACCAGGGGGAAGGGATAGTTAAGGAGTTTGGGATGGATATGTACACACTTCTATGTTTAAAATGCATAACCAACAAGGACCTATTGTACAGCATATGGATCTCTGCTCAATATTGTGTGGCAGCCTGGATGGGAGGGGAGTCTGGGGGAGAATGGAACCTGTATATATATGGCTGAGTCCCTTTGCTGTCAATCTGAAACTATCACAACATTGTTTGTTAATCTACTATATGCCAATACAAAATTAAAAGTTTTTTTAAAAAACATTGTATTTAGAGCCTTTATAGTTGTGGGGACTATTGATCAGTTCTAGTTGGATCAGGCATCTCAGAGGGAGCCCTGGGAAGCCAGGGTCCTGGGTCCAGCTGGGTTTCCAGTGGCCTCCCGATCTTGGGAGAATCTCTGTTTCTCTAAGCCTCTTTGCCACCAGCCTTTAAATACAGAGTTTAATGAGACGATCTTTAAATTGACTTCAGATTCTGAAGTGTTGTTTTGTGAATGCTAAAGGTCAAAATTGTAAAGGCTTGATTTGATGGCAGATCGTTGAGATGATTCCTGTAATATTGCCCTCGTTCCTGCAATTTTGCCTTGTCATAATTCCAGTCCTTTATCTGGCTCATGGCACCACCCTGGGGCCATGCCGTAGAGGGTGCTGAGGGGTGCAGCCCTGACCCCACAGCACCCAGCCCTGCCTGCAAAAGAAATACCTCAGGGGAAGGGAGCTCCTCACCTAACAGGCCACCCATGCACTGGCCAGGGGCCTGTATATCAGCCTGCTTTGGAGGCCAAAACAAAGCACCACAGGCTAGGTGGCTTTCAAACACACACTTGTTTTCTCATAGTTTGGAGGCCGGAAATCCAAGATCAGGGAGGGTTGGTTTCTCCTGAGACCTGTCTCCTTGGCCTGTAGATGGATGTTCTCTTGCTATGGCCATGTGGCCTTTTCTCTGATCACTCATTCCTGATACCCCCTCCTTTTCTTAGAAGGACACCAATTATTGGATTAGAGCCCTACCCTTATGACCCCATTTAACCTTAAAAGACCCTGATGCTGGGAAAGATTGAGAGCAAGAGGAGAAGAGGCGTGACAGAGGATGAGATGGTTGGATGGCATCACTGACTCAATGGGCATGAGTTTGAGCAAACTCCAGGAGATGGTGAAGGACAGGAAAGCCTGGTGTGCTACAGTCCATGGGGTGGCAAAGAGTTGGACATGACTGAGTGACTGAACAACAACAACAACAACAACCGCTTTAGAGGTTGCATCTCCAAAAACCGTTGTTTTCTAGGGTTCTAGCAGTTAGGGCTTCAACATATGAGCTGTGGGACTCAATCATCCAGGCTTCAGAGCTTCCTAGACACCAGCCACGGCCTCTGCTGCTCTGCTTCTGCTCTGCCCACTCCTCCCACAGCCGCCACTCCCCTTCAGGTGTCCACCCAGAGCCCTTCTCAGTACACATCCTTGCTCCCAAGGCTCCAAAACATTCTGTCTGTTTTCTGGGGAACTGGCCCCCAGACATGTGCCATTCACCTTGCCTTCATTCCTTTATTTCTCTTCTGGGGAGGACCACTTTGGTATTAATAGCATATCCAGAAGGCTATAGATAAATGCTCATCTTCATAGAATAAAGAATGACCACTGCTGGAGAAGCTCCAGTAGAAAGAGATGGTCTGACCAGGGGAGCTCTCAGGTGGTCTGACCAGGGGATCTCTCAGGTGGTCTGGTCAGGGGAGCTCTCAGGTGGTCTGATCAGGGGAGCTCTCAGGTGGTCTGGTCAGGTGAGCTCTCAGGTGGTCTGATTAGGGGAGCTCTCAGATGTTCTGATCAGGTGAACTCTCAGACGGTCTGACCAGGTAAGCTCTTAGGTCCCTTTTATGGGACGTCTCTGTTCTAACTCATTGTCACCTGATAACTCTTCCTTAAATAGTCAAAGGGAGCAGAGGCTTGAATAAACATGAAAACTACATTTCTTGTACCTGATTCTGTGGTTCTTAGGCCAAACTTAGCTCCTTCCCCAGGCTTCTAGGTGCCCCCAAACAGTTCCACTTTCTCTCTTCTTGTATAAATTAAGGAAAGATCTCCGGTCATTAAAACTGCAGAAATGAAAATTACAACAGAGTGAATGTCATTGAGAATTGACTATTGAACAACTCTCTTATATGGGGCATTCCACCATGGGGAATAGAAAAAAAGTAGAAGAAAAACCCTTCTTCTAGAGTTGTTAAAGGGAATTCCCTGGCAGTCCGGTGGTTAGGACTCAGTAGTTTTACTGACGTGGGCTGGGGTTTGAGTCCTGGTTGGGGAGCTAAGATCCTGCAAGCCTCATGTGGCACAGCCAAAAAATAGAGTCATTGCAGAGCAGGTGGAGGGGTGAGTTATATTTGGACTAAAACTTGTCATTATCATGGGACACTTTGGGGAGGACTTGATGATGCAGGACTTGGAAAATCCAGGTCCTATGACCCAGGGTAACTCCAGCCTTGAAAATCTCTGTATGTCTCTTCCCCAGGTCATTAAACACCACATGCCCTCTAGGAGGCACCAGTTAAAGATCTGTGATAATTTTTCTGTATTTTTCCCTTGGGGGAAGATGTAGGGAAGAATGGGTCTCCAGTTGCCTTGGACCATGGTTTCCCATGCCAATCTGGGTGCAACCAGTGGGATGGGAACCTCTTAAAAGCATCTGAAAAGCCTTTGGAGTTCTTTGGAAACAGACATGGAGAAAACATAGAGATCATGTTTGCAATATGTATACACAAAGAGTAACACATTTCTCAGTTGTTCTGTTCATACTGGCAACGGCTATTGTTCACAGAATCTATAGCCTCAATAAAAAGTTAGTATATTTATGTCTGTCCTGTTTCCTCTAAGAGTCCTACGTGTGTTGCTCGGGAAAAGATCCAAACCCAGAACCTATGCAGTGAGTACAGGAAATGCTCAAAGGTTTAAAAGACCTCCTAAGACTCAGATGGGGACAGTGGCCGCATGGGGCTCTCAAGACCATTCCCTGCCTTCTGTCGCCTCAGGCAGGAGCCTCAGAAGAGAAGGGCCTGTCTCCGCTCTCCTCCGGAAGCTTATCTGCCATAGACATCACAGGAGAATCAGCTTCCTGCAGAGCTGGGTACCAAGTCTAACCAAAGCCCCCACCCAAGTCTAACCAAAGCCCCCAGGGAGCCGTGGCCTGAATTCTGAGACCGTCCCAGAGAGTCAGACACGACTGAGCAACTCACACTTTCACACACTAGGTGGCGCTAGGCAGAGTTTGGGTCTTTGTGTAGACTGTTGACCCCAGATTGTTAACGGTTTAGTACTCAAATTACATTCAGTTCTTCCTCATGACATACATTTGTCTATATGTCCTCTGTTGTTGGAAAAGACCCTGATGCTGGGAAAGATTGAAGACAGGAGGAGAAGGGGACGACAGAGGATGAGATGGTCGGATGGCATCACCGACCCAAGGGACATGAGTTTGAGTAGACTCTGGGAGTTGGTGATGGACAGGGAGGCCTGGCGTGCTGCAGTCCATGGGGTCGCAAAGAGGCAGACATGACTGAGCAACTGAACTGAACTGAACCTCTGTTGTTAGGAGTCATTTTCTTGTAACTTTTTTTTTTTTGGTAAAAGAACACCCCTTTTAGCCTCTGGGGGAAAGCAGGCTCTTCTGCATTGTGCAGTAAGTTTGGTGAGGAGGAACGAGCCCATTCACCCAATGATGCATAATGAAAATACACTGCATTCACATGTTGGGATATTCTTGCAGAGACCACTCCCAACCATCATCTGTTTAACATTATAGACGTGAAGAAACCATATATGGGGCTTCCCGGGTGACGCTAGTGGTAAAGAACCCACCTGTCAATGTAGCAGACATAAGAGATGCAGCTTCACTCCCTGGGTCGGGAAGATCTCCTGGAGGAGGGCATGGCAACCCACTCTAGTATTCTTGCCTGGGGAATCCTATGGACAGAGGAGCCTGGCGGGGTCCATGGGGTCACAAGATTTGGACACAACTGAAGTGACTTAGCACATACCCACAGACATGTATATAGATACACATATGAAACCAGACGACTATGCACTACATATAAAGATGTAGTCATTTAATGTGTGTTTATATATATGTGCGAATTAGTATTATGTTGTTATTGTTTAGTCGCTAAAGGGTGGAGAGGAGACTTTGGCCCTTTCACTCTTTGTGACCCTTCTTTCAGTTCACTGGGTGTCTACCCAGAAGTGGGATTGCTGGGTCATATGGTAACAGATTTTTTTTTTTTTTTTGGCTGTGCCATGCGGCATCTGGAACTTCCCCAACCAGGGATGGAACCCATGCCCCCCCTGCAGTGGAAGCACAGAGTCTTAACCACTGGCTGGCCAGGGAAGTCCGGCCGTATGGTAATTTTTTGTCTGATTTTTTGAGGAACCTCCATACTGTTTTCCTCAGCGGTTGCACCCTTCCACAATCCCATGAACAGCGCACAAGATTTCTTAATTTCTCTACATTCTCAGCAACAGTTGTTATTTTCTGGGTTTTGTGTTTTTTTGGGGTATGGATTTTTACTTTAAGATGAGGAATTAACTGGGTTGTAATCAGCGATTCTCTGAACTCATTCTGAAGATCACCTCCTCAGAACCATCTTATAAAAATGCAGACTCCTATACATAAATAATCGGAGAAGGCGATGGCACCCCATTCCAGTACTCTTATCTGGAAAACCCCATGGACGGAGGAGCCTGGTGGGCTGCAGTCCATGGGGTCGCTGAGGGTCGGACACGACTGAGCGACTTCACTTTCACTTTTCAGTTTCATGCATTGGAGAAGGAAATGGCAACCCACTCCAGTGATCTTGCCTAGAGAATCCCAGGGACGGCGGAGCCTGGTGGGCTGCCGTCTATGGGGTCGCACAGAGTCGGACACAACTGAAGCGACTTAGCAGCAGCAGCAGCATACATAAATAATAAAAATAAATAAAAAGGCAGACACGTAATCCCACCTCAGACCAGGTGTGAGACCTCAGAGGATGAGCTTTTAAGTAAACTCCTGTGAGCAGCTGCCACAAGCACTCTCAAGAACACCTCTTTCAAGTGGGACTGCAGAGAATTTTGGGGAGAGATAAACTCTCCCCCCGCCCCCCAGCCCTGCCCCAATCACAGCCTGGAGGAGAACTCAAGCCACACCCATCAAGAGAATGGATACGCGTATAAGTATGGCTGAGTCACTCATCTGTGAACCTGAAACTACCACAATGCTGTTAATCAGTTATGAAGAAGTGAAGTGATAGTCGCTCAGTCGTGTCCAACTCTTTGCGACCCCACAGACTATACAGTCCATGGAATTCTCCAGGCCAGAATACTGGAGTGAGTAGCCTTTCCCTTCTCCAGGTGATCTTCCCAACCCAGGGATCAAACCCAGGTCTCCCGCATTGCAGGCAGATTCTTTACCAGCTGAGCCACCAGGAAAGCCCTGTTAAACCGCTATCAGTTCAGTTCAGTTGCTCAGTTGCGTCAGACTCTTTGCGACCCCACGCCAGGCCTCCCTGTCCATCACCATCTCCCGGAGTTCACGCAAACTCACATCCATCGAGTCGGTGATGCCATCCAGCCATATTATCCTCTGTCGTCCCCTTTTCCTCCTGCCCCTGATCCCTCCCAGCATCAGAGTCTATGATCCAATATAAATAAAAAGTTTAGTTATGATATTGTAAAGTAATTATCCTCCAATTAAATGTTAGTTTTAAAAAGTTGAAAAAAAAAGATGAATAACAACCCTAGAAAAAAAGATAGCCTCCCCACATAGCATCAAATGGCAGCACACTTAAAAAAAAATCACCTTCATTCATATTGTTTTTTTTCAGTTCAGTCTTCTCAGCCATGATCTACTAAAACGTCAAGTCAGGGCCTGGAAACATGACATTTTTAGCTCAGGAAATGCTCTTGACCGAAACCCGATTTTTACTGGTGATCCTCGCATGAGATCGCCCATTATCAGCTTCCTACAGAGTCTCTGCAGAGCTATTCTAGGGCCTCAGGGAAGCAATCTTCCCTGGGACCACTTCCCCGGCCATCACGCCTATTGGCCTCTGACTCATGCCTTTTGTCTTGTGCCTGGAATTTGGGGATGTTTATGAAACACTCTTGTAAATACTAGTCATAATTCCTCTTTTCACAAGATTCTTTATTTCAGAAACAGGAGTAGCTCATCACGTACAAACGTCATGTCACTTCCAGCCCCATTGTCACCTGGAAATATCCCCTCAACTGTTTTACTAGAGACTTTTTAAAGGTTTTTGAGAACAGTGTGTCATAGAAACCTTCCAGAGAACATCATTTCTGGGTTTCTACCAGTCTTGTTAAAATACACTTTTGCATCAACTGTACCTACTTCATCTTTTTGAGGGCAGAAAATGGAGCTTTGCATTAAGAAGTAAATGCTAATGAAAAGCAATTTTTTTTTCAATGCAGACTCCTTGAGTTTAACATCTGTTTCCCTGCTTCACTTAACTTCTCAAAGCAGGTGGCGATGCAATTAACACACATGTCATGATATTTTCTTTAGCACAGTAAAACCTTATTTTCAAATTAGACTGTCCTGATATTAAGCATGAACATTTTAAGGTAAAATGTGCTGGTTCAAAACTTGGCAAAAGATAGAGACTAGATCGCTTCAGCTTTCTTACCGGTGGTCAGCTTTCCACTGATGCCCCCAGATATGGATGTTCGACTAGACTAGATGAACACCGTAAAGCAGGCCATAGTCCAGACTGCCCAGTTTGTCTTAAGCAAAACAAACACAGCAAATGAAAAAGCCAACATCCCAATGAATTCCTGCAAATAGAAATACCTGCACGTGTTATGTAAACTGTCACTTATCCCTGTTTGTACTTGGCAGATGTTGGCGGAGGGAGAGAAGAAAGTTAGAAATAAAATGGTCAGATGTGTGTCTAATCAACAGTCTGAGAGAAATACGTGTACTTTTAAAATCGATTTCTTTTTAAGGGGAAAAAAGTATGTTTTAGTTCCTATAAAGACATACTGAAATGGAATTTTCTAAAGTAAGTGCAGTTCCATTCATGCAAATATCAGCTATTGTGAAAGACTCTGAGGCAGATGAATTATTAATTGGGCATTTGGTGTCCATTTGACTGTCTGACAACAAGATGGGAGGGAAGACAGGCTGGGAAAAGTTGGTCTTGATTTTTTAAGAAAATAATTTTATTTATTTATTTATTTAATTCGGGCCATGCTGGGTCCTCTTTGTTGCTCAGGCTTTTCCCTAGTTGCAGCTCCTGAACTCTAGAACACGGGCTCAGTAGTTGTGGTGCACGGGCTTAGTTGCTCCGTGGCGTGTGAAATCTTCCCAGACCAGGGATCCAACCAATGTCTCCTGCTTTGGCAGGCGGATTCTTTACCACTGAGCCACCAAGGACACCTGGCCTCCATTTCTAATTTTGTTCAACAGAAAACAGTAGCAATGGCATCTCTCAAAGTAATGTGAATGCATACCACCTAGAGTGCGTGTTTAGTTGCTCAGTCATGTATAAGTAACCCCACGGACTGGAACCCCCCAGGCTTCTCTGTCCGTGGGACTTCCCAGGAAAGAATACTGGAGTGGGTTGCCATGCCCTCCTCCAGGGTATCTTCCCAACCCAGGGATCGAACCCAGGTCTCCTGCATCACAAGCAGATTCTTTACCCACTGAGCCACCAGGGTGGGGTCTGAGAGCCTGCACTGGGAGGAAGCTCCAGGTAACGCTGATATTGCTGGTGGGAGGAATACACTGAGCGGCCAGACTAGAGTTGTTTGTTGTGCTGTCTCTTGGCTGTTCTGGAGCACATTGGATCCGCACCCAGAGTCGCCAAGAAGATTTGCGTCTCTCACAGCTGCAGAGCAGAAAGTGCTGCTTTTGCTCTGAAGATGCGTGTGGCTCACAACCTGCACCCTCTCAGCTGTAAACCTGCTTGGCTCTGTTATCAAACTGAGTCCTTGCTTTGAGATTTAAAATCGTGCTTTATACTTTCTAGTGGGCTTAGAGAGTGCAAACGAGATTGGTATGGATGGTGGATGACTGGCCGGCTTCATCAGAGACAACAGTGTTCCCTTTTACAGAGAAACCCAGCCCCTACAGACAACATCCTCTTTTGGGGAGAAGCTCTTGCGGATGGGTGGTGCCACGGACATTTCCCTCTCGTGATGAGCTCCTGTTTTCCCCCACATATTCCTGGTCCTGTCCGTTCTTTTATTTCACACAAAAAGAGTGTTAGTTACATTTTATCAGGAACGAGAGGTCATTTTTGTCCCAGTGTTCTGCCATAGAGAAACATCACAGATTTATCTAACAGTTTGAAAGACTGAATTTCTGGTATCCGTCTTCTCTTTGATGGGATAGTTTCTTTGATCCACTGTTTATGCTGGCTGTCAACAGGGCAATGCCTAAGAATTTTTTTTTATGATCTAATGTAGTCCCAGAAATTCTCCGAAACACAAACATTTTTAGGGGCAAAAATAAATTTGAGGCTTCCATTTAGTTCTTGCTACTGCTGCTAAGTTGCTTCAGTCGTGTCCAACTCTGCGACTCCATAGACGGCAGCCCACCAGGCTCCCCCGTTCCTGAGATTCTCCAGGCAAGAACACTGGAGTGGATTGACATTTCTTAAACGTACCTTATAACTCATCTCCCAGATGCTAGCATTTTCCTTCACACCCTAATACTCTGCCAGAAACTGCATGCTGTGACATCTAAGATGAGAATTATTTGGGTTCATTCAGTACATTCTTTTTGGTCTGAGGTGTATTTTATTTTGGAAGTTGAGAAGAATTACCTGTGTCTTATGTTTAGACTACAGCGACTTGTTTTTCTGTCTTATGCATTGATTCAGGTCTGGTCCCTATTTTATTTCCCAGTCCCTAAAAGGGCATTGATTTCAAGTCGTCTTCGGTGAAGTCTCCAGGTGTTTCAGAATTAGGCTATTTACTGCACCTTCCCACTTCCGAGAAACACCCTATTCATCTCAGTTCCTGAGTCAAAAAGGTCTCTACAAGTATCTGTAGGTATAGACATTTACGATGTCCACACATTTACATTTACAATGAGAAAAACAGTGTCTCTTTTTACCTCTTAACTCTAAGTGTATAAACAGTTTTCTCTGTTCAAGGCAAGCTGCATGCATGCATGCTAAGTCACTTCATTGTGTCCAACTCTGTGTGACTCCATGAACTGTAGCCTGCCAGGCTTCTCTGTCCATAGGAGTCTCCAGGCCACAACACTGGAGCGGGTTGCCATGCCCTCCTCCAGGGGATGTTCCCCACCCAGAGATGGGAACCCATATTGGGAAGTGGATTCCTTACCACTAGCACCACCTGAAAAGCCCATCAAGGCAAGTTACTTCTCTCAAAATACTACCTCTGAGTTTATTCAGGAATACAACAATCTCACACACATTCAGTAACGAACACTCCTGAGGAGGAAGCCTCTGCTCCTCTTTCTCCTGAGAACATTCCCCTTTTAGAAAACTGCTGACACGTTGCCTGGCTGCACTCACGAACCTGCAGTTTCTAACGAAGCCACGTGCTGCAAAGTTCATCCGGCACCCTGGCCGTTCACCACCTCCCTTGTGACTGGACAGGGCTCTCTGAAATGCCAGCAATGTCTCTGGTTGAAATCTCTCTCTGAAACTTCAACAAATACCAAATCACTAAATACTTTGGTGGGGTCTCCACCACTCATCGTCAGAAGGGGGCCCACAAAGACCAAGGACCAGCCAGGTTGGGTTTATTCAGATCAGAATGGAAGAGGTGGTAGAGGCTTCATGGGGAATGATGAGCTGGGAAAGCGGCGTCTGACTCAGGAACATGTGAAAAAAACTGGGCCTCTGAGTGCTGGGCATTCGTGGGAAGGAAGTGTAGAGCAGGCTGAATGTTATGGAAGTCTGCTTCAGGTGAACACGAGTCGGTGGGGGAAAGTCATCTTGAAAAGGAAGCATGGCGCATGGGTAGCTGCAGCCAGAGTATCTTAACTGAATAATTTGATATTTGGGAAGACAGAGAAGTTATGTGGGTGAAGGAAGCCACAGTCCCACAACCTCATTCCAAGTGTACCTCCTGGGCCTAGCCCCATGATCACAAGTGGGTGGCAGCTTGCACACACACCAGTCCATTCCAGCTATGGTGCTTGTGGTGGAGCTGCAGACAGAATGGAATGATTTGAGAATGGCTTAAGGGAAGATCTCAGTTCCACAGGGCTTGGTATATGAACGGATGTCCTCTGCCCACCCTGAGGTACCATCCTCAGCATCATCTCTGAGGTACCATCCTCAGCATCATCTCTGAGGTGTCAGGGGATGCAGCCCGGCCTTGCACACACTCATGAATAAACACCTTCAGCTACCTGCTCCTTATCTCTGCTTCTCCGTCTGTGCTCTGCTTAGGTCTCCAGAAGGACCCCGAATTGTAGCCACTTCTCTCTCTGACCTTTCTTCAAAGTCTTCATTCTTTGAGCTGATAACATCGACTGGGGCAAATTCAAATTTCTGCAGCTCTTGATGGACTAGTTGATCCTCCACATAGTGATAGGCAAGGTTATTTATTTCTTCCCAGGAAACCTAAACATCTAGGTGGGAAAGGCCTGGTTTCCTGGAAGAGCACTTCTGGAAAGATCCTCCCCCCCACTTCAGGAAATGAAATAAACTTTTTATCTAGGTACTTCCTGTTTCCTCAGTTTAAAGTACTCCCTCCCGTGGCCATACTCTTGTAAAAACTTCAAAGCTGGGCTTCTCTGCTTTTTCCTTTTAACTCTTTGTGGTTCACTCTAACTGGGCATTTAGTTATCTTGCAGAACGGTCTGTGGCTGTTGAAAGAACACCACCTTTAAATGCTATTCAACTGATTTCTGCTAGTAATCTTGCATGTATCCAACCTGAACACACAGATTAGATTATTCCTGTGGTTTGTGGCTTCAGAGGAGAATGCATGCCTTGTTCAGATGTGCTTGTGAAATGAAAGGAACACAGTGGATGATATTATCACTTCCAAATGTAGATATTTAGATTCATTGATTACAATTGGCAAAACCCATTATAAGTTCACTTGCAAAATTACGATCATTTCTATTTCTCCGTGGCCCACCTTCAGTTCTACATGTAGTCATTCACCTGGAGAGGCACAAACAATGGTGATGTTTAAGAGTCTTAAGGTTAGGGAATCATTTCATAGGTACAAGTGTTGTGTGTGTATGTGTGTTTTTTAAACTTCCTTTCATAAAGGTAATGATTCTTGGAGAGAACGTGTAAAGAAGCTACCCATCATTCAAACCTCCTTATAAGTACATCTGGGCTTCTCAGGTGGTGATAGTGGTAAAGAGCCCACCTGCCAATGCAGGAGATGTGAGTTCGGTTCCTGGGTTGGGAGGATCCCCTGGAGAGGAAATGGCAACTCACTTCAGTATTCTTACCTGGAGAATCCT
The DNA here is from genome assembly GCF_000754665.1 of Bison bison bison. Lineage (NCBI taxonomy): Eukaryota > Metazoa > Chordata > Mammalia > Artiodactyla > Bovidae > Bison > Bison bison. The sequence continues at coordinate 5,194,186 of NW_011494871.1, forward strand.
GTGGACAGAGGAACCTGGCAGGCTACAGTCCACAGGGACACAAAGAGTCGGACATGCCTGAAAGGACTGAGCTCACACGCATGCATAAATAAATCTCTTAGAGACTGGAAGGATCTTAAGGAACGGAGGCACAAGAAAGCTGAACTGTGTGAACTTGGGGCAAATAAGCTCCTCACAGAGCCTCATTTTCCTTGTGAAACAGGGGAATGGAAAACTACTTTACAAAGCAGTTTGAAGATCAAAATCCAAGGATGATAAATGGGAAAGTGCTTCATAAAACTCCAGGGCACAGAACAAAGGTCAGGCACTAGTGTGGTTTTGATGGAGACAGACAGGAGGAGGCTGCAGGAGAGGGGAATGAAGCGGGGCAAGGGGCGGGATAGACGTCTGAATGGGTGAGCACCCTCAGTGTCAAGAAAGGGGAGCAAGGAAGTGAGGAGGCCTGAGACAGATGCAAGGCTCTGGGGGTCGAGTCAGTCAGAGGTGGTGATGAGAGGTGGTGTTTCCATGAAGACAGTGTGGGATTTTATGTCAGTAAAGCTGGTGCTGCCTGTTGACAACATGAAGACTCTGGGGAAGTTTCTCAAGCCCTTATTTCTCAGTGTCTGGTCTGTGAATAGCAAATAATGATAAGTGTCAGCATTAAATGGGGGAAAATAGAAAAATTGACTTTGTAAACTGTAAAGGGGTGCTGATCAACAGTACTGACCAGCTCACTCTCTGAAGTGCTGCAGTGGTACCAATCCATGCCAGTAGCCATTGGACACTTAAGAATGTCTTTAGGGAAGTTGAAACATTGGGTTTATCAAATGTCAGCCCTTGAGTACCTGTCTTTTCAATATTCTCTGTGATGAAATGGAAGCACAGTTAAAGTGCTTCTGCTGTATGACGGTTAAGTGCTTGAGAAAAAAACATTCATTGAGTTGAGATGTGAGCTCAGTAAGCCACTCCCTCCCCACAGCACATTACTTTTATTTACAGAATGAGTAACAGTCAAATTACTATTTTTCAGTCCTGAGTATTTGAATACCAGAATATTTCATATGTTTCCTCTAATGACACTGAAGTTTTACACACGGGACTATATTCAATATCTTGTAATAACTTAGAATGGAAAAGAATCTGAAAATGAACACATATATATATATTACTATTTTGCATCCCTGGAATAAATCTCATTTGATTATGGTGTATAATCTTTTAAATGTGCTGTTGAAGTTGTCTTGCTAGTATTTTGTTGAGGATTTTGGAGTATTTATAAGGCATATTGAGCTGTAATTTCTTTTGCTACAGTGTCTTTATCTTATTTTATTATCAAGGTAAGGCTGCTAGTGTAAAATCAGTTAGGAAGTATTATTTATTTTCCAATTTTTTTTGGAAGAGTTGGAGAAGGATTGGTGTCAAGTCTTCTTTAAATGTTCGAGAGAATTCTCCAGTGAAGCCATTTGGTTGGTCCTGGGCCAGTGTGATTTTTTGATTATATAATGAAAGGTGTCTACATTGGAAAGATCCCTATTACTAGTGAATCAAAATTTTTCAACTGACCGATGCATGATGCTATATAACCATGCCTGAGTAAAAGTGTCATTCAAAGTGCAAGATAGATCAGTGCATTTTAATGTAACAAAGTATGAAAATCTCACTATATAGTTTCAAATTCTACACTGCAACCAACCATTTGTTGTATTTGGGGGTTATATCAAAGAAAATACCAACAATTTTTTTTGAAAGATTATTAATGCTCATCCTGTTATAATTGCATGTTTTTGTGAGGTTGGATTTTTCTCTTATACTTCACAACATATGACCTAACAAATATGTTGTGACAAGAAGAATTGTGAAGAGGAGGGAGGGCATCTTTGCACTCTTGGGGGAGTTGGCTGAGATGACCTCTAAAAAGTCCTCCATTCCAATCCTTAAATTCTAAGATCTCAATTTTTTTAAAGTAAGATTTTAAAAACTCTTGCCTAAAAAATTGTTGCCAAATTGAAACCAATAATTTGTTGCCATCTTTCTGTAAAACAGCAGGGCAATATGTATATGTGTGTGTATCCATTCATTCTTTTGCCCTGATAACCTTATTACTAGGTGTATAGTTTGTGGAAATAGGTTCTAAGGAATACTAAAAGACAAAAAAGGAAATTTGCATAAATATGTGTATCATAGCACAATTCATGGTAATGAAAAATTGGAGTGACTCAAGTAACTGATAAAATGATATAATGAGTCTGGCAGGCTACAGTCTGTGGAGGTCACAGAGTCAGACATAACTGAGCACAGCACAGCAAAAAAAAAGTAACCACTGCACTGCAAGTGGTAAGCAAACAACAGTATGTGAGTACAATAAAACTCTGTGTAATGGTTAATGTGGCAAGCGTACAGATTGTAGTCAGTAAAAATGAGCACACTCTATAGAGTGTGACTCATTGATTACAACTGTATAAAAATTCAAGATTCCATATTGACCAGAATTAGAAACATTTTAGTTGAATAGATTTTTTTTTTTTTTTGGTGAAGTGGGTTATGTGTTCATTAACATTTGTAAATGATAGACAATCACTGAAAGAATATTCTGTTCTGGATACACACAGGCCAGGATGAGCCACTTTGATGCTGGTGGAGGCCTCTCTGGGTATTCCCATCCCCTCTCTGGCCTCCCATCTCCTCACAGCCTGGAAGAGGGAAGTAGGTAGAACAGGGCAGCTGGGGGATACCACAGGCTAAGGCATTGACCCAGGGTCCATGAGGAGGACCAGAAGAAGTTGGGGTGCCAGCTGGGGATACTCGGTTGACTTGGCAGTATGTCACAGCTCATCAGGTCTCTCTGGTTATTCCTGGATTGGCAGAGCTGAGAGTTTTCAGTCCAATCCAACTAGATTAACCGAGTGCCTCTCTGTACCAGGTACTTCATAAGGCCTCATGAGGCCCTTGTGGTGTTGAATAAAGCCCATAAATAGCTCTCAGTCTGAAGAACGGAAGTAGACACCAGAAAGCCTCCATGGCATCCCTGGTGGCTCAGCGGGAAAGAATCCTCCTGTAGTGCAGGAGACACAGGAAATGCAGGTTCCATCCCTGGGTTGGGAAGGTCCCCTGGAGGAGGGCATGGCAACCCACTCCAGTATTCTTGCCTGGAATCCCATTGACAGAGGAGCCTGGAGGGCTTCTGTGCATGGGGTCTCAAAGAGTCAGACAACTGAGTACAAGCATGAGGCAGTCTTCATCAGCCATGAAACGGATGAGCAGTGATATTTTAGATAGTTGAAGGTAAAATGATAAAAAACCCCAATAACCCTACTGATTAATAAGTTGTCACGATTTGAGTTGCTCTCTGGTGGCCTGCCACCTGTGTTTCAGTAATTCATTCTGTCCCAGGGTGTCTTGGATTACAGGACTGGGGATGCTCAGAAGGGAGGAAAAGTGACCAAAACAAAACAGCAATCATGCAAACAGGGTTGCTTAGTCATAAATCATATGACTTTTTGGAGGAAGATACAAAAGGAAAGAATTTTTTTTCTGAAGGTAGATACTTTGTCTCCAAATTGTGTTTTTTTTTTTTCTGTAGCAAAATAAAAATAAATTTAGGGCCAAATGAAACTTTCCTCAAGTTCAGCTTTAGACCTTTTCCAATGTAATAATAATAATAATATTGAGAAGAATAATATTGTTTTACCTTTCTAGAAATCACTTTAATATCTGGCTTAATAGAAGACAGCTGGGTTTTCATACCTGCTTCTTCATCCAGTCTGTTGTGATGTCACACATTGCATAGCCTCTTGACAACTCCAGGTACACTGGTGAGAGAATGAAAGTGAAAAAGGCAAGTAAAATTGTATTATTTTGAAAATAATTTCGACCATCTCTATCCACTGAAAGGGTCTCGGGGATACCAGGGGAGACTGTTTTGAGACCCTTTCTTAAGGCGGTCCTACTCTTCCTTAGATGGGAGGGGTCACACCCTACCATCCTCAAACGTTGGGGCACTTGAAAGACCTGTTCTTTCCTGGGTCAAGAGCAAACGCAAGTTTCCAAGACTCAAAGCCATGATTACTTTCTAAGAGGAGGGTGAGAAAAACACTTCTCATCATTTTTTCACGAGACACCAGCAGACATTACTCCTGCAAATTTCTCAGTCAGATTAATTGGCTACCAAGGGAGCGCAGGTGTTGCTGGGTAAGGGTGGATGAGGAAAGGTTTGGAAGGAACAGCAGAGAGAGGAAGCGGGGTGGGAAATGAGCAGTGCCCCCCCATCCCCAGGAGCACTCAGGACACACCCAGGTTCCCATTAAGTCTGAATACTGTTGCATTCCACCCTGGTCTTCTCCAGGCTTCCCCAGTGGCTCAGTGGTAAAGAATTTGCCTGCTAATGCATAAGATGTAAGAGATGCAGTTTTAAATCCTGGGTTGGGAAGATCCCCTGGAGGAGGGCATGGCAACCCACTCCCGTGTTCTTGCCTGGGAAATCCCCTGGACAGAGGAGCCTGGTGGGCTACAGTCCATGACAAATCAGACACAACTGAGCACATACACACGATGGTTTTCTCTCTGCCTGATCTTTTCCTGAAATGTCTCCTTCACACCCACTGTGGGGGCAGATACAAGGATCTCACTGGCCTCTCTCTTTCATCCTATTTCCCTCTCACCAGACTAGCATCCCTTGATATCCAGTTGAAATCTTCCTAGCGGTGTGGCCTTGAGCAAGTTCTTAACCTCTGTAAACACCACTTTCCTGGTCTGTAAGTGGGGGATTATAGTAGAACCTACCCCAGAAGTTTGTGAAATCACATAAGAAAATGCATGCAGGTCATTTAGCACAGTCATCATCTGGTCTGGCATACAACAGACATCCCCTTCACATTAGCCATTATAAGCATCTCTGGGAAGGACTCTTGAGAGATGGAAGAGCCAGCTGACCTTTTTTGTAACACAGGGCCTTACTCCACACCCGCTGTCTAGTTTATTAAAGGCCCCAGACGCAGTAAGAGTTCGAATTCTGTTTATATCCTGTCTGGAAGTCTGTGAGCATCTTCTTGTGCATAAGTCTTCAGTATTCATCTCAGTTACTTCATCACCAGACACTGGCCACAATAATCCTATCGGCACAGCTCCTCCCTTTCTTGCTGTTTCTGCTTATCTCTTTTAAACCCAGGACCAGTCTTAGCCCACATGAGATTCATCATGGATCACAAGCACAGCACGTACAGAAACGCAAAGCCATTTCTCCACGGATCATGTCCACTCAGCTGCTTGCTTCTCCCCCTGGCTTGTTGGGCTGGCCAGGGAGGGGCAGCATGACTTCCACAGCAGCTGCAGTCCTTCCTTGGGGCTCCACTCTCCAGACAGACGGAGCTGAACCATCCACTCTGTCACAAAGTCCTCGCAGTCCTTTGCCCAGCTGCTCAATTCGGAGGCTAATTTGGCAGGAAATGGGACTTGCATTGAGATAACAGAAGAGGGTGAGGAGCAGAAAACGCACGGGGAAACAAATCAGAAGAGAGTCTAGAAGCCAGGTGTACCAGAGAGAGATTTTGGTCAATAGCAACAGAAACTGACTTCAGCAAAAGGCAAAAGAAGGAGTTTACTGGGAAGATTCAGGTACTCACAGGATCGATCGAGTATTATTCTTGTCCCTTTTATAATAATTATACATCAGACACTATTAGAGAACCATGTAGTAAGGCTTATGGTCACATGGAAAATTTTACATTTATCCAGAAGTTATCTATGGGGTAAGATCTATTGGGTTATTTAGTCACGACAAGTTCTGAAAAAACTGTTGATATGTGAGCATAGGCACTCAGTGAGTAAGTCTAAGATCTTCCTTTCAAGGGAATAAGCAATTGCAATTTGCAGTTTAATTAGAAAAACACAATTAAAGGAATAAGAGTATCTCTTCTCCTGCTGAATATTAAAGTTCACCGCAAAGAAAAACCTCATGTGAGATGGTAGCTGTGGGTAATTAGCTACAGTACATGGGCTGGAACAACTGTCAGCTCAGGGCTAGACAATGAACTCCACAGGGGCCAGAGATCAATGTTTATTTAGGAAGCTGATGCTTAGATTCACATGACTCGGAATATGCTTGTCTATTGCAGTATTTCACAACACACTGTACACTCCCTTATCTTTTCTCTTGACATTCAATAGCTCAGAAACACCATACACTTGGGCTTATTAATAAAGATTGATACATTGACCCCGAACAGCATTCAAGACAAAGCTGTTTGATCTCTGTGAACAAAATGAGTCAATTCCAAGGCCACTAAGTCTATCTTCCTGACACTAGGGTGGAATGAAAAGGTCAGGTGGCAGACCCCAACTCTGGGACAGTGTGATCTCAGAAAAAGCACGAGGATAAATTTGAGTCTTGCCTGATTTCTGGTCTTTCAGATTAGGCTCTGCCATGGGGAGCTACGTGACTTTGGAATCTTGTGTAAGAGTCTCTGCGTCTCTGGGCTTTCCTCATTTCACCTGTAGAAGGAGCGAAGCTGTCACTCCCCAAGGATGTGGTAAGGGCATCATAGATTAGGTGATGGGAAGACAATGGTTCTATTCAGAGTCAGCATTCTATTTTCAGAGTAAGTCTGCAAACAAGGGATCTTCTTTCCCATCCGCTCTGCTGAGCTAACGGGCATGCCCCCCACAGGCCTCGCCCTGGTTATTCCTTGGTCTTTACTTCTGTCTCATCAGAGGGTCATCTCCACATTCCAGTGTGAGGCACCATTTCAGAAACTGGGGATACAGTCATGGACCAAAATCTCCCCACAATTCCTGCTCCCACGGACATTCTAGTAAGTGCAGACTAATTCATATTAGGTATCAGGTATTGGTGACAAGTGCTGGGAGGAAAAAGTAAAGCTGGTTAAAGGGTCAGGCCTCATCTTGGAGGGGAATGCTATTTAGGCCGGGGAAGGCCTCCCTGAAAAGGTGACCACTGAGCAGAGTTCTGAGTGAATGGAGGAGGGTACCCCACAGTTTCTGAGAATCCAGGGGAGCGGACTTGAGGCGCTTTTGAACAAGGGGCCCATCTTTTCATTCTGCACTGGCCCTGCTGCTCCTCCACGCGGGGAGAGCGCCGGCCGCCTTGGCCATGGCCCTGGGCAGCCTCTCCTGGGAAGCCTGATTTTAAAACCTGGCTGAGACTCACGCTACTTTTCCATGGGGCCTGTTGCCCTCTGCTGGGCAGATCAGGCATTAGTAGCCCGGCCTCATAATCTGTGAAGACAGCATTTCCAAACCATGAAATTTCAAGACGCAATTTGAGGCAATGGTTGAGTCAATGATGTTCTTCCTCTGGGCTCTGAAGGTTCTTGCAGGTTTGGGGACCCAATTTCTAAGTGAATTGCCTTGTAGGCAGATGGGTTTTGTTACAAAATCAGCAATCACAAACCTTAGTATCCATATCTAAGAGGTAAAGTGGAGCAGAAACAACATTTGGGACAGTTGGTGATGTTGTTCTATTGGATTATCATGTAATATTGCTTACTGAGTGTGAAATGTTCTTTAAAATAAAAAGATTATTGGGAGGGACCTATACTTTAATGGTATCTTTGTGCAGGATTTAAAGAACCCAATTACTACAGTTTCCGAGTTCCATGTATCTGGTGACTTTTCCTTTTATTGGACATAGTGGGAGATGCCTAGAGAAGATCTCTTTAATTATTGTAAGACATCAAGAAGTGAACATTTAACCATTAAATCACTGCCTTTAAGGTAGCGTTTCTTTTTGGCCCTCCTGGTACCAAAACCATGGGGAAAAGTCACTAAAATTGGACCTCTGCTATCTTTACCTATTCTGCTGTGTGTGTGTGCATGTGTGTGTGTGTGCAGTGTATGAGAGCATCAGTGAAGGATGCAAGATGAGCTTCCTTTCTGTGCAAGGACAGAGGAAGCTGTGTGCAATGAACACAACTGAGGTTTCCGTCTAGACTCCACCGCAGGCTAAGCACGGTGCTACCTGCTTCATCTGCCTCATCTCACTGAAATTTCACAGCAGCTTTGCAAGAGAGGTATTCTATGTCCCACAGAAAACCAAGCAATCAGTGAAGTTAAATAACTCTCCCAAGGTTGTTAATCTAGTAACTGACAGTTTGGACTCAATGCCCCCACCGCCTAACCGCAAAGCCCCGCATCCTTCTGTGTGCAGTGTGGCTGCCTGCTGAGAACCCCTCAACCTGATTCGTTTGGTTCAGAACTAAAGTCCTAAGGACTTAGACTGTGCAATGTGGTGGCACATCACAATCTGTAGAGCGAAACTGCAGTCCCAGGTCATGGACGTGAGCAGTTCTAAGCTGGATATTAAGGAGAAGAGCTCGACTTGGACCCTAAGTCCTCCTACCCCTTGCTCAGTGCTCTTGCCAGCATATCACAGTGCTAGCGTCACTTAGTTATAGAAACTGAAGATACTTTTGTTTATTTATGGTTGTGTTGGGCTTCCCTGATAGCTCAGTTGGTAAAGAATCTGTCTGCAATGCAGGAGACCCCTGTTTGATTCCTGGGTGGGGAAGATCCTCTGGAGAAGGGATAGGCTATCCACTCCAGTATTCTTGGGCTTCCCTTGTGGCTCAGCTGGTAAAGAATTCCACCTGCAATGCGGGAGATCTGGGTTTGATCCCTGGGTTGGGAAGATCCCCTGGAGAAGGGAAAGGCTACCCACTCCGGTATTCTGGCCTGGAGAATTCCATGGTATAGTCCATGGCATCACAAAAAATCAGACACAACTGAGCGACTTTCACTTTCATGGCTATGTTGGGTCTTCATTGATGCATGAAAGCTTTCTCTAGCTGCAGCGAGTGGGGTCTAGTCTCCAGTAGTGGTGCATGGGACTTCTCCTTGTGGTATTTCCTCTTGTTGCAGAGCACAGGCACACTGGCTTAGCTGTCCTGAGGCATGTGGAATCTTCCCAGACCAGGGACTGAAGCTGTGTCCCCTGCATTGGCAGGTGGATTCTTAACCACTGGACCACCAGGGCAGTCCTGGGATAATTTTTTCAGTCCTCACTTTCATATCTCCTGGGGCATTCCAGTAACTACCTAGAGTGAGAGATGTAAAAGAATGATGTGGCATAAGACTGTAAATGAATTATGTATTGATCGTGGTCTCACAGAGAGGAAAGAGAAAGGAAGCTTACCGAATAGGCTGGTCCCTGTCACTTCACTATCAGCCAGCGCAAGCTTCCAATCAATTGATCAACCAACTAATAGGTACAGAGCATTTTCTCTGAGCCAAATATCAAGACGGGGGCTAGACAACGGGAAATGAGTGAGTGCCAACGGGAGACTCTCAGTCAAGTGGGTGGCCAAACTTGTAAACAAAAGCACATTGCAATGCAAGTTCTAGAACACACTGTCATGGGACCACAGGGAGAAGAGCAGCAACCGCCGCCCCCGACCCCAGAGAATCAGGGAAGGATCCACGGAGACCCACCTTCACTCACGGGAGGATACCTTCAATAGAGTGATGCTGTTCCATGCTCACGATGCCATTATGCCTCCTTCAACTACAACTAGTACAGATAAAAGAATCGTAAGACAATCTAGGAGCTGGAAGTCATAAAAAATTTTGGGAGCAATTAAGCTATTTTGATTAATAAGGAACAGAGATGTGGATTACTAGAAGACTATGGTCGGAGAAGGCAATGACACCCTACTCTAGTACTCTTGCCTGGAAAATCCCATGGACAGAGGGGCCTGGTGGGCTGCAGTCCATGGGGTCGCTAGAGTTGGACACGACTGAGTGACTTCACTTTCACTTTTCACTTTCATGCATTGGAGAAGGAAATGGCAACCCACTCCAGTGTTCTTGCCTGGAGAATCCCAGGGACGGGGGAGCCTGGTGGGCTGCCCTCTATGGGGTCGCACAGAGTTGGACACAACTAAAGCGACTTAGCAGCAGCAGCAGCAGAAGACTATGGTAGATTTGAGTTCTCTAGAGGATTGGACAGCAAATGAAAGTGTAATTTTAGCTTGGTTAACCACAAAGTAATTAGGATCGTTAAATTGGTGTGCTAATTTAATTTAAAATTTAAGGCAAAAACAAACATGTTAGCTAAGAGGGTGGCTATTACATAATCTTAATGAGTTTTCAACATAAACATTTTTCCAGTTAGAATTGGGATTAATTTTTAGAGCTCCCAGATATATCACACTGAACTCAGGAATAAAATAAGAGGATCTAGGAATGATTAATATACCACTGTTATATTTTCCAATATTATATTTAAACATATGATTAAGAAAAAGGAAAGAAATTGGATACTATGCTTTTAAAGTTCTAGAAAAACAGAAAATGGAATTGATTATTTATTAAGTCTCAGAATTGGGGAGACTGTTAAGGTTTAAAAGTAGTAGAAGAGTAAGAGGAAAAAAATGTGTACAAACTTAAAAATGAAGGTTTCCCTATGTAAAATTAAGAAACACCATCAAAATACAAGACAAACTCTAGCATGGGGGGGGTTAGTTACAGAATAAACTAATAATTATATAACTTTCTTAAATATTAATTATTACATTATATAAATTGATAAATTACAGAAAGTGATACATTCTCTAACACCTTGATAGATAAATATTGGGTTGACCAAGAAGTTCGTTTGGGTTTTTCCATAAGCTGTCATGGAAAAAATCCAAACAAACTTTCTGGAGCCTAATATTATAGATGTGTTAGTCAGCTCTTAACTACAGTATTACTGCATAACAAATCACCTTAAAACTCACTGGCTTATAACAACAGCTTTTATTCTCATACAAGTCTGCCGGTGACTCTGATTTGGCTGACTTAGGTTGACTTGAGCTGGGTGACTCTGCTTCTGGTTGCAAGTTCACTGGGCTTGGCTCTGGAATGCAGTGTGGGTACAGGTCTTTCCCAAGTGAAACCAGTCCCCACTCATCACTCTAAGGCCAGCAATTACTCAGGGCTGGCTATCAAGATGATAGCACCAGTGCAAGAGATAAGCCCGTCTGAGCAAGCATAAGTAAAGCCTTTAGCTTGTGTCACGTCTGCTAACATTCTATTGGTCAAAGAGGTCATGTGGTCAAGCCCTGTCACTGGGGTAGGGAATGGTACTCCATCCACTGTTGGGCGAGAAGCTGAATTAATCTAAATGATCACAGTAGGAAAGAAAAATAAGCTGGAAATCTATAGTACAGGAAACCCACAATTAATAGACACATGGAAAGATGAGCAACTCCATTAGGAATATAAAACATGGAAATGAAGACTGCATGGAGGGAGTAATCACTACTTATTTATAAAGGAAGTGTTAAAATCACCTGTTTTATTTTGTTTTATAACTTACAAACATATTACATATGTTCTTCTATGTTTTCTAATATTATATTTAAACATACGATGAAAAAGGAGAGAAGTTGGATACTATTTATATTTATCAAATTTGCAAACATTTTTAAGGGAGATTAAAAGAAATGTGAAATAGCTTTTCTTATGCATTAATGATAGGAGTATAAATTGGTGCAACCTTTTTATTTGGATTTCTCTCTCTGTTTATGTATATGTTGTGGCATATATGAAATATAAAGGAAAAATATATAATATTATATATATCATATATATGCCACACAAAATCTCATATAATTACATACAAACATCTATATATAATGCATACACATGTAGTGTAGTGCGTGTGTGCTCAGCTGTGTCTTCTCTTTGCTGCCCCATGCACTATAGCCCACCAGGTTGCTCTGTTCATGGAATTCTCCAGGCAAGAATACTGGAGCAGGTTGCCATTCCCTTCTCCAGGGGATCTTCCTGACCCAGGGACTGAACGCACGTCTCTTGTGTCTCCTGTGTCTCCTGCATTGGCAGGCTGGTTTCTTAGCATAAGTGCCAGCTAGTAAGCTCATATCTAGTCATAAACTAGTTAATATTCTTTAATTCAATTTTGGGGAAAATAAAGTCTAAAAAGAAACTGACATTAAAAAAAAACCTTCAAAATTAGTTCTCATAATTAGAAAAAAGTTACGAGCACACAGACATAGTTAGCAAGCTCCTTTCCACTTGGGCACTTGTTACTGTCCCTTCCCTCTGAACTCTATGACTAGGGAAACACAGCGCCCATGAGGGGGTGGTTCATGCCCCAAACTCCGCCCACTCTGAGTTTCCATCACCTTGTCCCATTTATTTCTCCCCCCTAGTCCTCACAACACCTGTCATCACTCAGAATGTAAATTCCCTAAGAGGAGAGACCAGGTCACCCTGGGCCTCACACCGGGGTAAGGTCAAGTAGGTGTCCAGGAAGCACCTGTGGGGAAATAATGCCTCGTCAAAGAGAAAACAGCCTTTCTTGGACTGAACTGGTCAAGATATGGAAGGCCTGAAGGAATAGAAGTGCTTTGTGTTCCAGTTTTGTGCCAATAGAATAATCATGTCTGACTTTTTGGTCAATATCCACTGTTCTCCAGAGAAACACCTTTCTGAGATCCTAGGTAAAATGCCAGGGGGGTCTCCTTTTTGCTGAAAAGCTTCTTGCAAGGTCTTCGGTGATTAGGCTTTCAGACACTACAGCATAAGATAAATTTAAGAGATTTGGGAGGTTAGGAAAACTGATTTGAATATATCAGATTTCTTGAAAAAGATTCTTTGTATGCTATTTGTTGCTATTGTTTATTTGCTAAATCGTGTCCAACACTTTTGTGATCCCACGAACTGTAGCCCACCAGATTCCTCTGTCCATGGGTTTTCCCAGGCAAGAATACTGGAGTGGGCTGCCATTTCCTCCTCCAGGGGATCTTCCCAACTCAGGGATTGAACCCACCTTTCCTGCATTGGAGGCAGATTCTTCTACCACTGAGCCACCAGGGAAGCCCACTTGTATGCCATGCTGCTGCTGCTGCTAAGTCGCTTCAGTCGTGTCCGACTCTGTGCGACCCCATAGACCGCAGCCCACCAGGCTCCCCCATCCCTGGGATTCTCCAGGGAAGAACACTGGAGTGGGTTGCCATTTCCTTCTCCAATGGAAGTGAAAAGTGAAAGTGAAGTCGCTCAGTCGTGTCCGACTCTTCACGACCCCATGGACTGCAGCCCACCAGGCTCCTCCGTCCATGGGATTTTCCAGGCAAGAGTACTGGAGTGGGGTGCCAGTGCCTTCTCCATTGTATGCCATGCTGCTGCTGCTAAGTCCCTTCAGTCGTGTCCAACTCTGTGCGACCCCATAGATGGCAGCCCAACAGGCTCCCCCATCCCGGAGATTCTCCAGGCAAGAACACTGGAGTGGGTTGCCATTTTGTGTTAAAATGTATGCATACACTTTTCAATAGGCTTTGCCATAATATCTGAAGCTTGTAAGTGTACTCACCACAAGTACACAAAGCAAGCCAAGGGAAGCAAAGCATATGTCTTTCGATATATAGTATTTTAGTTATAGCCCTAAATTAATGTCATGTTCTCAAGAGAGTTCTAATTTCATAAATACATTAGAAATTCAAGTCACATCAGAAGGATTGCAGCCATTTTTATTCTACCCATGTTTCTGCCATGCCAAATACAATTGCCTGGGGAATTTATCTTACATTTAGGGACAGGAGTTATGACTTTTGTACCATTTGAGCAGCCTCAAACTGGAGGAAAGACTGACCTTTAGGGCAAACGTGAGAAGAGGGAGTGCGTATTTGAGGCAAAACCCAGTTTGTGCCAGGGTCTTTTAACTACAACACTCTAAACTATGGGGCTTCCCTCGTGGCTCAGCCGGTAAAGAATCCTTCTGCAGTGTGGGAGGCTGGGGTTCAGTCCTTGGGTTGGGAAGATTCCCTGGAGGAGGGAACGGCTACAAATTTCAGGAGAAAAAAGGTCTTTAAACTCTTGGACATTAGAGCCATTTTTCAAGAACAGGAACTGACCATGTCCTCTACACTGGAGATAGTGTTGACAGTATCGGAGAGCTTCAGCCAATGTCCAGTGAACATGCCGAGGAAAGAGAGATGGACAGGTAAGTCCAGCTCCTGTAGACTGTCAGAAGCCTGAGGGGTTTTGCCTTTGGACCTCCCGTCTTCCAGCCTGTCTCTCTCTGCCCTGGTAAAAGGCTTTCACACTCCTGGGAGCCAGGCTGGTGGGCCCAGAGCAGCAGTAGTGGGATGAGGAATAGCTGGGAGTCCAGATCGCCTCGTGCGGAGCCCAGGATTTAGGAGAGACAGGTTTTAAGGCTGTGTGTGGTCACTTGCCTGGGAGCTGGGCAGTGTGTGCAAAGGTGTGGTCCCTTTACCATCCCTTACCATCAATGGATGGGTAATGTCCGCACCCATCACTTGAGCCTTTATACAGAGTGAAGTCGCTCAGTCGTGTCTAACTCTTTGCGACCCCATGGACTGTAGCTTACCAGGCTCCTGCATCCATGGGATTTTCCAGGCAAAAGTACTGGAGTGGGTTGCCATTTCCTTCTCCAGAGGATCTTCCTGACCCAGGGATCGAACCCAGATCTCCCACATTGTAGGCAGATACTTTACCATCTGAGCCATTAGGCAGGTCCCAAAGCCTGCAGCCTCCAGCCACCTGACCAGGGAAGGACGCACGGAGGAGCCCTCTGATCCTTGAGGCGGCGGCTGCTCTCATTATGAAAACCGTCTTTGGCTTCCTATACTATTTTGATTGTGGGTTCCATTTCTAAAAAACTGTGGTAAAATAAAATTTGTCATCTTCACCATTTTAAGTGTGCCGTTCTGTGGCACGTGTTCCCATTGCTGTGAACCATCGCCACCATCCCTCTCCAGAGCTCTTTGCATCTTGTACAACTGAAACTCTGTCTCCATCAAACAACTCATCTCCCCTTCCTCCAGCCCCTGGTGACCATTTCACTTCCTGTTTCGAATCTGACTGCTCTAGGGACCTCATATAAGTGGACTCTTATAATTGTCCTTTGGTGTCTGGCTTGTTTTACTTAGCATATTGTCCTCAAGGTTCGTCCATGTTGTTGTGTTTTTTAAAAATTTAATTTCTATTTTATATCACAGTAAGCTGATTCGCAATACTGTGTTAGTTTCAGGCGAACAGCAGAGTGACTCATTTATACATATACTAGAACCATTCTTTTTCAGATTCTTTTCCCATATAGATTATTACAGAATATTGAGTAGAGCTTCCTGTGCTGCACCGTAGGTTCTTGCTGACCATCTACTTCATATATAGCACTGTGTATCCATGTTGTTACACTTATCAGAATTTCCTTTCTTTCCAAAACTGGAAAATATTCCATTATATGTACACACCACATTTTGTTTATACATTTATCTGTCAGTGGGATACTTGGGTTGTTTCCACCTTATTGCTGTTGTGAATACTGTTCAGGGGTACAGAAATATCTCTGAGTCTCTTTCAATTCTTTGGGTATGTATCTAGAAGTAGAATTGCTAAATCATATTGCAATTCTATTTTTTTTCCAAGGAACTGCCATACTGTTTTCTCTAACACTGCCTCACTTTAACGTGCACCAACAGTGCACAAGGACTCCAGAGTTTCTGCATCTCTGCCCCTAGTTACATGTTAGGAGACAAAGTACACCACCGTGACATATCTATGCTATGCTAAGTCACTTCAGTCGTGTCCGACTCTGTGTGACCCCATAGACGGCAGCCACCAGACTCCCCCGTCCCTGGGATTCTCCAGGCAAGAACACTGGAGTGGGTTGCCATTTCCTTCTCCAAATCTACTTCATTTCAAAAACTGACATCATAGCTGGTTTATCTTTTCCCTGCTTCTCTCAAATGTTTCTCTCACATCGATTTTTTCCTATTAAAAGCCCAGCTGGTTTAGTTTTGGCTTGGGACCTGGGTGCACAGAGCGGCCAGGACACCAGGAATAAGCCTTATCGTTCACAATTATCATACATTATATTGTTGGGGGCATTTTGCCTCTTGTAAAATGCTTTTACATTTGTTATCACTTTGATCCTGTCCTATAAAGTCAGTAAATCATTTGTTATCATCTCCCCCAAAGATGCAGACATTGGGGCTTGTAGGAGCTCAGTGTCCTGCTTAGGTTATGTGACCAATGGCACACCTTCTGATCTGTGATACATTTGCTGCTTTTCCCATCATACTGTGAGATTTCTCTTTCCACTCGACAGGCACAGAGACCAGTGTGATTATTCCCTTTCCATATGTAGGAAGGAAAGAAGAAGCAAGCAACTTCTGACTCAAACACTTAATGCTGCTGTAAAATATGCAGCTAGTGTCTGTTTTGGGCTCTGCATGGGGTTCTCTCTAAATTCTCCTGGTCCCACCATTGGCTCCAGCCGCTGCTGCAGCAACCAAGCCCAGGAGGCTTAGACCAGTTTCTCTTCTGTAGAATTAGAGAGCACTTCACCTTGATTCGCTATTTCAAATCCTGAAAGATGATGCTGTGAAAGTGCTGCACTCAATATGCCAGCAAATTTGGAAAACTTAGCAGTGGCCACAGGACTGGAAAAGGTCAGTTTTTATTCCAATCCCAAAGAAAGGCAATGCCAAAGAATGCTCAAACTACTGCACAAGTGTACTCATCTCACACGCTAGTAAAGTAATGCTCAAAATTCTCCAAGCCAGGCTTCAGCAATACGTGAACCGTGAACTTCCAGCTGTTCAAGCTGGTTTTAGAAAAGGCAGAGGAACCAGAGACCAAATTGCCAACATCCACTGGATCATCGAAAAAGCAAGAGAGTTCCAGAAAAACATCTATTTCTGCTTTATTTTATTATTATTATTTTTAAATCCAGGGACGGGAGCTACCTTATCTCCTCCATGGCTTCTGGCTTAGAGGCAGGGACATTGCCAGAAGCGTCGACATGCTGCCTGCCTGGACCCGCAGAACGCTCCAGGCACTGCTGCCGAGGACGCCCCGGCGGAGGTGAGCAGGAAGCAGCCGCGGCCTCCGCCAGAGCCGGGCCTGGCTGGGCGCTCAGAGCTCTGGCCGGCTGCGGGAGACCGAGACCAGTACCCTGGGGCCGCCTAAAACAGCTGACAGAGGAGGCAGGGGGAAAGAGAGAGAGGGAGCAGAAGAGAGACAGAGAGACTGGACCAAAGAGAGTAAGAAGTCTTAAATAAGAAAAACAGACTGAGACACACAGGATAGAATAAGAAAATATAATGTGCATGTGATTGGAATTCCAATGGATAGAATGGGGAAAATCAGTATTAGAAGACGGTGTTGGAGAATTTTCTAAAGTTGATAAAAGATAAGAATTATTAGATGCAGGAAGCACAATAAATCACAGAAAAGAGAAATAAAATGAAATCCACACCTTGACATAAAGAAGTTAACTGAAAAACAACAAAGATGATGGGAAGACAGTAAAAGCAGACAGAAGTGATGGGTCGCTCCCAAAGGAATAGCGACAAAATTGGCAGCTGACTTCACAGCAGGAGCAATGGAAATGCAAAGAGAAAGTGACTGTTAACCTAGAGTTGTGGACATGGGTTAACTATCATGTGAAGGTAGAAATGAAATAAAGACATATTTAGGGCTTCCCTGTGGCTCAGATGGTAAAGAATGCAGGGGACCCAGGTTTGTTTCCTGGGTCTGGAAGATCCCCTGGAGAAGGGAATGGCAATCCACTCCAGTACTCTTGCCTAGAGAATTCTATTGACAGAGGAGCCTGGCGGGCTATAGCCTATGGGGCTGCAAACAGTCAGACATGAATGAGCAACTATACTTTTTCTTCTTTAGGGAGCCAAACTGCAAGAGTATTTATCACCAAAAGGTGTCCACAAAGAATTTTTGATGATGTATTCCAGAAAAAAGGAAACTTATCCCAGAAGATGTGAGAGTCAAGAATGAAGAATAAGCAAACACTGACTGTAAAATAATAATAATAATAATTCTAATTTTCAAAGAAAAATTTCAACTAAAATGTTGCATGATGTCATGTAAGATGGAGAAATGATAATTGAAGAGTTTAAAAGCCCTTTATTGTTCAAGAGAAGCACAGAGATATAAAAATTTAGAATTTCCATTTACCTATTCATATTACAAGCTTAAGAATAATTACTGGAAGAAAAAAATAGAATGTCTAATTCTTATAACAGGAAATATAAAACAATGGAAAATTTCCCTTAATCAATCTAAGGGAAGCAGAAAAGATACTAAAAAAAAAAAGACCAGTAGAAGGTTCACAATTAAATAGCAGAAGTTCAGTTCAGTTCAGTTGCTCAGTCATGTCTGACTCTTTGTGACCCCATGGACTGCAGCACACCAGGCCTCCCTATCCATCACCAGCTCCCAGAGCTTACTCAAACTCATGTCCATTGAGTTGGTGATGTCATCCAACCATCTCATTCTCCTGTCGCCCCCTTCTCCTCCTGCCTTCTATCCTTTCCAGCATCAGGATCTTTTCTAATGAGTCGGTTCTTTGCATCAGGTGGCCCAAGTATTGGAGTTTCAGCTTTAGCATCAGTCCTTCCAATGAATATTCTGGACTGACTTCCTTTAGGAAGGACTGGTTGGATCTCCTTGCAGTCTCAAGAGTCTTCTCCAACACCACAGCTCAAAAGCATCAATTCTTCAGTGCTCAGCTTTCTTTATAAAAATAATGGTTATAATTACACACTAGTTATTTAGTCATTAAATGAAGCATATTTACAAATGAAAAGATGGAGATTGTCAGATTGAATATAAATAACCAGATGTTGCAAACTTATAGACAGGGGGCAGTTCTGAGAAAGCCTTGGCAGGATGAAGAGGAGTTTTGGAACTAAGGCTGCCCCGTAGATGGGTCTTAAATGAGGCAGAAACGGCGCAACCCCAGTGCTCCCACCATGGAGGAACTTCCGGGGTGAGGCGTGACCCAGGGGTGAGTACCACCATGGACCTGAAGATGTGACGTCATCAGTTACTCTCAAAATGTGAGAAGCACATGTCTATGGCCACCACAGAGAGAGGGGTCTCCACATTTAAAAGAGAGGCTTGGGCCAGCTTTGTAGGTTTTGCTGAGTAAGAGTTCTGCTGTTTTCAACTGAGATTTAGGTAGAGGAGAGAGTGATTAGAGAGAAGGTTGGTAGCAAGAATTATAGGGTGCTCTGAGGGAGAGGGGGCAGACCAGTCACTTCATGCAAAGAAAGGGGTCTGGAGAACTACCTGGGAAGGTTGGCAGGGATCAGCTGGGGTTTGGGGACATGTATGAACTCAGAAAGTCCTGACTCCTACATGGTAAGCTTCAAAGAGCCAGGCTGGTCAAAACTGCCTGCGACCAGGGAACGAGGAGGGTGTGCAGCTGTGGCCATGACCTGGATGGACAGGGTGGAAGGCAGCTGGGTCCACCTGCTTGGACACGTGATGCCTGCAGAGAGAGGTGCACGTTCAGTGAGAAGCTCACCTGGAAGCCAGGACCAGAACAGGCTCCCCACTAAGCCATCTTGGAGCAGCTAGTCTGCACGAAGCCAGGGGAAGAGGTGAACAAAGAAGAAAACGGCCTTTCCCTTCCCCAGGCAGGCGTGTGAGCTATGGGCCCACTGGGAGCTAGTGGCTGGCAGGAGAGGCAGGAGGCAGGCAGGCTCAGGTGCAGTGAGACCACAGTTTGACTTGGATTGTACTGGACTTTTTAATATCAGAGAATCAGACTGTTTATTAACAGCTGAAAGTGACAGGAAAAGCTATGAAGTCTGCCCTAGATTCTTCCCGAGGAGACAGGAGATCTGTTAGAATAATTTTAAAAGACAGTGGTGTGGGAAAAGGTACTGTACCATTTCGTGATTTCCCTTTACCAAGTAGTCCAGTGGTGCTTCAAATATTAACTGGTGTAAAATACTGCTTAATGTGGTAATTAGGACTGCTGCTGCTGCTGCTGCTGCGTCACTTCAGTCGTGTCCGACTCTGTGTGACCCCAGAGATGGCAGCCCACTAGGCTCCCCCATCCCTGAGATTCTCCAGGCAAGAACACTGGAGTGGGTTGCCATTTCCTTCTCCAATGCGTGAAAGTGAAGTCGCTCAGTCGTGTCTGACTCCTAGCAACCCCATGGACTGCAGCCTTCCAGGCTCCTCCATCCATGGGATTTTCCAGGCAAGAGTACTGGAGTGGGGTGCCATTGCCTTCTTCGGGTAATTAGGACAAAGACTCCTAAAAAGTTGAAAGTGAAAGTGTTAGTCGCTCAGTCTTGTCCAATTCTTTGTTATCCCATGGACTGAAGCCTGCCAGGCTCCTCCATCCATAGAATTCTCCAGGCAAGAATACTTAAGTGGGTGGCCATTCCGTTCTCCAGGGGATCTTCTTGACCCAGGGATCGAACCCAGGTCTCCCTCATTGCAGGCAGATTCTTTACCAACTGAGTCACCAAGAAAACACTTCTAATTAGGGCGGGGACCAGCACCCACATTTCATTTTTATAAGCGCAAATGCTTATCCCACTGACATTTGAATCCGAGGCAGCGGAAGTCCTCTGACCTGGCTCACCTCTTGAAGCCTGCCACGCGCACTGCTTAGGGAAGCCGGGAGCACTTCTTTGAGAAATAAATGAACATATTTATTCCTGAGAGGTTCTCTAGCACCCCTCGACGAGTGTTAGCCGCACTTGGTGTTTATTAAACACAGATGAACCCGATTCTCGAAAGAAACGCCTGCATTTTTCGCAAACCTTCCAGAGGTCAATTTGGGGCCCCTCCTGCATCAGGAGTCCCCGTGCCCTCCACGTTCCTCGTGCTGGGTCCCAATTCCTGCTGCAGCTCATACTGGAAGCTGTCCCCAGGGGAGAAGAGCAGACCCCACTCCTCGAAGCCCCCTGCCCCCGGGGGCGCC
>NW_011494871.1:5215655-5219013 GCF_000754665.1 Bison bison bison
TTGGGCTTTTCTGACATCCGAGCGCTTGCTCTCTCCTCCCTGCATCACCTGCTCCGGCTGAGGTTTTTTTTGCAGCTCCTCCGGCACCTTCGCGTGCTGTCAGGTTAAACATCCTCTGTTTTCTAAGGGCTGGTAGGTTGGTTCAACCGAATCCCTACCTCTCCATCCCCCCCACCCCACAACACCCCCAGCTTCGGATAATTTGTTCTGCCTCTTCGTCTTAATTTAGTATGAATGTGTTATTTCCTTTGAGCTGTGTAATGGTAAAGCAGCGAAGCGGTTTGCTACATCCATTTTTTTTCTTTTCTTTTTTTTTTTCTTCATTCTGAGCCTGTGCACAGAAGGAATTTCAGGCGCACAAGTGATGTTACTACCATTCTATTTTAAATACAAACACGGAAAGAAGTACTCTTGGCAGGGTACCAAAGGCGCCTGTACTCTCTGTTATATAAGTGCTTTTAAAAAAAATATTTGCTCATTGGTAAAGTTATAAAAGGAATTACCAGAGCATCTCTGAAGAGAGGGTGAAGAGAAGTCAGAGCCACAATTTCTGCTTTAAACCAAAACTTTCCAGGAAGATGAACATGGTCTTAGCTGGAGATAGCCTTAAAGATAACATAGAGTCCTTTCTTTGAACTCATTAGGTAAAATTGTAAAACGTTAAAAAAAAATAGAATAGTTTTGTAAAGGCTCTTGAGAGACTTGGTGAAAATTCTTTAACTACGTATTGATAGTAATAAAAAAGATCCCGCAGATATTCTTTGTGGCTTTTAAACTAGTGACTTATTTTATTTTTTATAGCTGATGGAAACTTAGTAATTATGAGCTGCCAGTTATTAAAGATTTAAATAACCTTTAATATCTCTACTTGTGTTTATGGATTTTTTTTTTCAGGGAAGAAGACAGAAGTAGGAATATCAAGTGTACTGTTGTCTGGGTGCTTCCTTTTGTGACCCCCACCTCAGTGTTCTATTCTAATTGGGTTTTGGTAATGGTGTGATATTTGGAATGTTAAAAACTCCTTAGTGATTCTAATCTGTAGCTGAGGTGAGACCCATAGGATAGCACTGTTTCTTCTAATTTGTCACTTTGTAGCCGAAGGTGTCGGAGAAGGCAATGGCACTCCATTCGGATACTCCTGCCTGGAAAATCCCATGGACAGAGGAGCCTCGTGGGCTGCAGTCCATGGGGTCACTGAGGGTCCGACATGACTGAGCGACTTCACTTTCACTTTTCACTTTCATGCATTGGAGAAGGAAATGGCAACCCACTCCAGTGTTCTTGCCTGGAGAATCTCAGGGACTGGGGAGCCTGGTGGGCTGCCGTCTATGGGGTCGCACAGAGTCGGACACGACTGAAGGGACTTAGCAGCAGCAGCAGCACCCCAAGGTGTGGCTACAGTGGTTTAAAGAAAGTAAAAAATAAGTGGTTAGAAATATGGGGAGAGAAAAATGGTATAGGAAAGGAGATATGTTGAAGAATTATAGCATGTTCACTTCTGTATTTTGTCAAAATATTTTCTTGATTTTTTAAAAATCCACAAGGAGTAGTTGATATTATTGTTTAGTTGCTAAATCATGTCCGACTCTGTGTGACTGCATGGACTGTAACCGGCCAGGCTTCTCTGTCCATGGGATTTCCCAGGCAAGAATACTGGAGTGGGTTGCCATTGCCTCCTCCAGGGGATCTTCCCGACTCAGGGATCCAACCTGTGTCTCCTGCGTTGGCAGCTGGGTTCTTTACCACTGAGCCACCAGGGAAGTCCCCCGGTAGTTGATGTTTATCGGGACACATGGTCCCCTGTTGACTAAGTTGGGGAGTGAGACATTTCTCTGTGCAGAAGTGACAGTGACATTCAGTCGTGGTATCAAGATACTCCTTTCTGTTTATATGGAAAGACAGTCAAGTCTTATTAAAAGATCATTCTCTCTATCACATTCAACACTCATTGAGTGAATACATACTAGCCAAAAAAGTGCAAAAAAGCTTTTATTGTCTTTAAGATTGGAAAAAAACCTGGCTGCTGAATCAGTGTTTTCTTTCTACCTTATGTAATTCCCAATATTGCAGTCTAGGGGTGGATCTTACGGGTGGTTTGTGAAGGCTTATGTAAGAGCTGCGACTATGCTTTTCGTATTCTGTGAAACTCCCTGTTTTGGCTATTACATAATTGACACAGTGCTGGATCGGAGAAGCCCAAACAGGGAAAGGATGTACAAGCCCAGCCCAGCACAGGCGCTTTCATAATGAATCGCTGCTGCCAAATTAGAGGGAACAGCAGGGACGGAGGTTTGTGAAAGAGAGATAAGAATAGCGTCCAGAGGACCGATGTAAGAGACGACAGTTCTGCTTAGCGGTTTTCTGGAGATTTTAATGCTGCCGTATTAACCTCTCTAGCCTTTTGTGTCTCCCAGCAGAGGTGCCTTGACTGGAAAGCTAATGAATGTTAAGCTTCAGGGTCCCTTACTCTGGCTCCATCCAAGCCCCCAGGAGGGACACTGGCAATGTGCTCCCATGGCCACAGAAGTTTGCATTTGTAATTATGGATTTTTTTTTTTTAAATAAGGAAGACACTCTCTGCCTCTCACCTCCCGTACGTCATATAAATGTAAGGCTCTACAAACCCTGAATCTCCCCTGTTTCCTAATTATGTTCAAATGTTAACTTTCAAAAATGCTTTTTCTTATTTCAACATCTGAAGTCTTATGAAAAGACAAAAAAAAAAAAA
Organism: Bison bison bison; assembly: GCF_000754665.1. Lineage (NCBI taxonomy): Eukaryota > Metazoa > Chordata > Mammalia > Artiodactyla > Bovidae > Bison > Bison bison. Next base: position 5,218,384 of record NW_011494871.1, read on the forward strand.
ATCTGGCCAATATTGTAGCTGAGCTGCCGAGAAAATGCAGATTGCTAATACCAGGGCTGAGTGGTATTATCAGGAATCAGGTGGTTACCTGGAGAACCAGCTCTGCCTTGTGAACACACACACACAGGGACTTTTTTGGATCTCGGTGTGAGCCAGAGGCAGAGAAAAGCTGAGACGGAGGCGGGTAAGGAAAGAAAGTGGGTTAAAGCTCTTCCACATCTCAGAGAGATGGCTGCAGAGGGGAAAGGGAGAAAAAAATGAACTACCAGAAGCTGCTTCATTAATAAAGTTAATAGCAACAGATAGCATCAGCTCCATAGGAGACCTTCCTGTAAACTCCTTAGGCTCTGTCTTTAATATGAATTCTAAACAGGGAGCAAACTCAGGCCTGGGAAATATCCTGCAGGAAACAAGTGCAGGCTGGGAAGGGCTGGGATGAACTACTGAATTGTTCCCATTAGCAGTTTTATGGATAAATGGAAGACTGTAATGTCCACCACAGGAATGTTTGAGAGGGGGTTGTTGAAATGGGTTGAGGGTTTTCCTTTTCTCTGAAGTATTTCTACTTCATATCTGAATTAAGATTCCTCAGATCTTACCATCTTGACCCCTTCCCACCAACCCTCATAC
>NW_011494871.1:5219139-5224854 GCF_000754665.1 Bison bison bison
GTTAAAGCACTTATTATTACCTGCTGACTTCTAAAAAATATTGCATCTTCAAATCATTCCTACCCATACATCCATCCACCCACTCACCCATTTATCCATCCAACTACCCACCCATCACCTCCCCACCCATCCATCCACTTACCCACCTGTCACCCACCCATGCACCTGTCCATCCACCCATCCAAACATCCATTCATCCATCCATCCATCCACAAAGACACTCCCTTTAACCAAACTTTAGTTTGGCTTCTGGAACTGTGTTGGTGCTTACGAGGGGGACCTGGTGCTGTAGGCAGGCTCATGGCCAGTGCTTCCCCACAATAGCACTCACCCCTCTAATTCTGTTGTGGTGATTTCTCAGACCTGCCCTGGGATCCTCCTCTTTGGTCATGTGAGGTTGTGTTCCTCTTGGGTCTTGGGTGGTGTTTTGGTTTGGGATCAGGTACGGCTGAGGGCTGTGCAGGGCAGCTGGAGTCCAGTCCACACCACTACATAAACCAGGAGTAGAGGGGAGGTTGTCTGTCTTCGTTGATGGTTCCCACTGGCTTGTAGGAGAGCGGCTGGCAGGAGAGTCTCATTTCAGCCCAGATTCCTGCAGTTCCCTTGGAACAAGTGGTTAAGTGAAAAATGCTGACACTGGGAACTCCACGGCTCTTTCTTGGGGGATATCAAGAACTTAGAGCAACTTTGGAGGTGAAACTGAACCCCAGAGAACCTCTGGGGCCTGAAGGTGTTGGGGTTGGTTAGGGTTTGAGAAGGGGCGAGTGCTCATTGGCTGGTGAGGCTCCTGTGTGCTCGGATGGCCACCCCGTGTGACTAATCAGAAGACGTGTGTGTTGACTTGGCAGCAGGTGGTCGTGGATCCCTCAGTGGAAAAGATGAGAAGCCAGTAGGGGAGCAGCGAGCAGGAACTCTCTGCTGGAGAAAGGCCTAGCCTTCCGGGGTGCATGGGGGACGGGGTGGGGGACAGGATCCACAGCTGTTTACTTCATCAAGCCATTAGCGAATAATCATTTCTATCCCTCACATAGCCAAGGAAATCCTCCTTGTAGATTAAGTCTCCTTGGGTTGTTCGCTGGCGGGTTGGAGCATAAGGGCGGCCTGGAGGAATGAGCACACAGGTAAGTGGCATTAGGAAGATGGCATGAGTAGGAGGTTGACAGGTGGCATTTGGAAGGTTGTGTGTGTAGGAGGCTGGTGGGCTTACCTCTTCTCTGTGCCTTTCATTTGCTGTGCATGGTCTCTCACATGGCCGGCTTTTCTCACGTCGCCTACTGTGTTTGGAAAATGGGGGATTGAAGGTTATTCCTGGCTGTGTTATACTCTTTCCTTAGCTTTTGTAAGCGAGCTCTCTTCTTATTGGCTGTTGTTATGTAATTGTTGTTGTTCAGTCACTAAGTCGTGTCTGACTCTTTGGGACATCAAAGCATGCCAGGCTTCCCTGTCCTTCACCATCTCCTGAGTTTGCTCAAACTCGTGTCCATTGAGCTGGTGATGTCATCCAGCCATCTCATCCTCTGTTTCCCCCTTTTCCTCCTGCCCTCAGTCTTTCCCAGCATCACAGTTACATAATGAATCAGTTACATATACTGTGCATAGTGGTAATATGACACTGTCTTAGTCCCTCTGGACTGCTGTAACAACATACATCAGACTGGCGCCTTATCTACAGCAGACATTTATTCTCACTGTTGTGGGTTCTGTTTGGTCCAGGATCGTGGTGCTGGCAGGTCTTCTAAGGGGCTGCTTTTTGCTCTGTCCTCACTTGATGGAAGGAGCAGGCCAGACGCTCTCTGGGGCCTCTCTTATTAAGGTACCAATCCCATTCATGGACTTCCCAGGTGGCACTAGTGGTAAAGAACCTGCCTGCCAATATAGAAACGTGAGAGATGTGAGTTCGATCCCTGGATGGGGAAGAGCCCCTGGAGGAGGACATGGCAACCACTCCAGTATTTTTGCCTGGAGAATCCCATGGTCAGAGGAGCCTCGCCAGCTACAGTTCATGGGGTCCCAAAGAATTGGACAAAGATTCGCTGAAGCGACTTAGCACGCTCATGCAATCTCATTCTTTTGAAGGTTCTGCCCTCATGATCCACTCATCTCCCTAAGTCCCCACCTCCTAACACCATTATCTTGGGCGTTAGGTTTTTAACATATGAATTCTGGAGAAACTCAAACATTCAGACTGTAGTATATATTTAACCAATACTTTATGTATGGAAACGTATTGATTTTAAGATATAATTGTGTAACTGGGCACTTTTCAAGCTTCGATCAATTCTAACCTCTTTTTGGTTATTTTTCTTGAATTTTCTAGGTAGACAATCATATCATTTATAGGTAATTATTATTTTGGTTTCTTTTGTTATTTCTGTTTCATGTTTTATTGCCAGAGTTTAGGCTAGATAGGAGAAGAGATTGTTAACTCAGTCTGTTGAGTGATTTTTTAAAATATAAGATTGAGTTTTGTTCTCTAGGTTGGTGTATTTCTCCTGTCCCGTAGTGGGTAGGTTGTATGGCCCCTCAGGATTTCTCGTTATTAGTCTTGTGATGCTTCGTGCACCTGCAGACTCACTGTGCAGGAAGTTCAGTTTCCTTAGACAAACAAAGCAGCGTGTACACGTAGTCGTTAGAGGTGAGGCAGCAGTGCACGTGATGAGGACTGAGCCAGTATTGATGACAGGTTGATGTTGACTTGGAGAACTTTGACTCACCTGCAGAAATGAAAAGCCAACATAGTGTATTAGCTTCTATAAAGACCGTAATAAGGCAAATGCGTTTGTCCAGAAGCATGCTAGTATTGATATAGTGATTTTAAGTGCTTTTCAAAAGTAATATGGCTGAAGCAAGGAGTACAGAGCCTTGGATTATAAGAAATGGCAACAAAACAGCAGAAGCAAATAACGAACACTTCATAGAGAAGTTACATTTTTATGCTTGACCAGACTTACTGCAAAATACTAATCTGAAAACTTAATATGAGCACAATTGCTGTTAAATGACAGTGTAAGAGAAGTAATCTCAAATCATCCAGAATTAATTGTCTTTGTACAAGGCTGTTTGAAATTACTCAAAATAGCTTCTGAAAGCAGACAACCCTTCTTTACACACAAATAATTGCCTTCTCGGGTTGTAAATGTTGCTGCATATTAAACCAAGCATATTTTTGTACCTAATTCTTATATTTCTATCAGCTTATTTTATGGGGAAGCCAATTTGAGAACTGAAATCATGCAACAGAATAACTGTAGTTGAAATGAATATCTCTTAAGCTTGATGCGTTTTGTCTTCGTGTTGCACAATATCTTAGGAAGTGTGTATGACAGACATGCCAAAAATTGCATTTAATTTCCTAAAGACTCTAGTATTAACAAATTTTATATTAGTTTAACTGGTAGCTAGTAATATGTTTTATACTGAGAGAGTCAGTATGCTTCTACCAGCAGAGGAAGTTAATTTAATACAACTACTTTGAGTTCTGCTCCCAAACTTCATACTGAATTTTTTCTGCTGTGTTTTAGAATTATCATTTTGACAACTATCCAAGGTATTATAATGGAATGTAAATGTGAGTCAGAACTAATATCTCAGTTTGAAGAGCTAAAACAGAAGAAAGCAGATATGTGGTCTGAAAATCACCCTTGTGCAGGGTTGGGACTAGAAAGAGATGAGTCAGGCAGTTGCCTCAAGCACAAAGTGTAAGGGGGTGCTAAAAACCTAAGCAATAAAAATAAACAATATTTTAATACGGTTAAAAAATGAAAAATAATGCAAAAATTCATGAACTAATTAGCAAACATTTTAAAAAGACAAACATTTTAAAGAGTCTTTTGTGTAAGACTCCAATATGGCATATGATGACTAATCATGTTACTGATCATATTTAAAAAAAATTTTGCTGATCGTGTTTTAATTTAAACTTTTGGTATTGTTCATGAATTTTTTTGCATTAATTTTTAATTTTAAAAATATCATTTATCTTAGAACCACCTCTGGAATGTTAGAGTAAGGACATTCTGCAAATTCTTTTTTTCCAAAACAGTATGAGAACAAAATTTCACTGAGTGAGGCAAAAATTGTCAAAGCTGAAACAAAAAGACTCTTAGAAGAAAACACAGAAGTAAATTTTCGTAATCTTAGATTAGGCAATGGTTTCTTAGTATGATACCAAAAACATAAGTAGCAAAAGAAAGCACATTTAGGTTGGGCTTCATAAAAATGGGTATTAGAGAGTATCATCAACAAAGAGCCCATAGAAGGGGAGCAAATTTTTACAAATTATGTATGTAATAGATAGATCAAATAGATCAAGAATGGTTGCAATTCAGTTATATAAAGATAGAAAGTGAAAGTCGCTCAGTTGTGTCTGACTCTTTGCGACCCCATGGACTATATAGTTCATGGAATTCTCCAAGCCAGAATACTGGAGTGGGTAGCCTTTCCCTTCTCCAGGGGACCTTCCCAACCCAGGGATCGAACCCAGGTCTCCCACATTGCAGGAGGGTTCTTTACCAGCTGAGCCACAGGGAAGCCCATATAAAGATAAACAACCCAATTAAAAGTTGAGCAAAGACTTCAAGTTGATATTTCTCCAAAGAAGATATACTAATGGCAATTCTACCTATTAAAAGGTGGTGAGCCTCGGTTATTAGGGAGATGCAAATGAAAAGCACAACGAGATAATCACTACTCTCCACTAAGATGGCTGACATAAAAAATACAGGCAACACCAAGTATTGATGACTATTGGAACCGTGATCCGTTGTTGGTGGAACTGTGAAACAGTGCAGCCACTTTGGAAAATTGTTGCTGGTTACTCAAATTATAAACAGAGATATAATATAGCCAGCAATTTCCTTCCTAAGCATATACCTAAGAGAATTGAAACTTATATACCAGTTTGTGTGTAATAGCCCCAAACTGGAAACAGCCCTGGTGTCCATCAGCTGATGAATGGGTAGAAGGTGGCATGTTCATACAGTAGAATGTTAGTCATTCATAAAAAGGAGTGAAGTACAGTCTCATGATACAACACGTGTGAACTTGGAAACATTTTAAGTGGAAGAAGCCAGACATAAAAGGCCACATGTTATGTGTTCCATTTATATAAAATATCTAGAATAGGCAGATTTGTAGAGACAAAATAGATCAGTGGTTGTCAGGTGCTGGGCGTAGGGAGAATAATGGGGTGCCTGCTAATCGGGACAGGGTTTCTTTGTGGGACAGTGAACATGTCTTCGATTTTGATAGTAACAAATGTAGTGAGTCTGTTAAAACCACTGAATTGCACCCTTTAAAATGGTACATTTTATGGTATGTTAGTTGCGTATCAGTTAAGCTGTTATTTAAAAATGTATTCATCTTGGTTACTGCGTTTTTTGCTTCCTCTTAAATTTCATGCCAGAGGCAAAAGCTTTGTCTCATCTTAGACCTGACCCCTGTGTTGCTTAACAACAGGCTTGTTGCCTTTCAATTCAGTCAAATATCTAGGTCAGAAGATCAGAAACCTCAGGAAGGTTGGTCCTTATGTGTGAAGCAGCAGCAACTGATACTAGAGAAGGAAACTCCAGTGAGTTGGTAGAACCTTGAGAGCAACATTCAGAAAACGAAGATCATGGCATCTAGTCCAGTCACTTCATGGGAAATATATGGGGAAACAGTGGAAACAGTGTCAGACTTTATTTTTTGGGGCTCCAAAATCACTGCAGATGGTGA
>NW_011494871.1:5225074-5231189 GCF_000754665.1 Bison bison bison
AGTCCGTTCTGAAGGAGATCAGCCCTGGGATTTCTTTGGAAGGACTGATGCTAAAGCTGAAACTGCAGTACTTTGGCCACCTCATGCGAAGAGTTGACTCATTGGAAAAGACTTTGATGCTGGGAGGGATTGGGGGCAGGAGGAGAAGGGGACGACAGAGGATGAGATGGCTGGATGGCATCACTGACTCGATGGATGTGAGTCTGAGTGAACTGCGGGAGTTGGTGATGGACAGAGAGGCCTGGCGTGCTGCGATTCATGGGGTCGCAAAGAGTCGGTCACGACTGAGCGACTGAACTGAACTGAGAGCAACATTGTGTGAGCTTTTAGTGGGGGCTTCCCCAGGTGGCATTAATGGTAAAGAACACCCTCCTCCACCCACCCACCCACCTGGTCAATGCAGAAGACATAAGGGACATTGGTTTGAGCCCTGAGTTGGGAAGATCCCTGGAGGAGGGCATGGCAACCCACTCCAGTGGGTTGAATCCCAAGGACAGAAGAGCCTTGTGGGGTACAGGCCATGGGGTCACAGAGAGTCAGACACAACTGAAGCAACTTAGCATGTGTGCAAAATCTGTGCGTCCAGCAGGGCCCTGCTGTGTATCAGTCACGGGAGTGCCATCTGGTGTTCATGGCTGTGTAATCACTGGGAAAAGCCAACAGCATTGTAACAGATATTTGTTTTTAATTTTCAACTTTTTATTTTATAGTGGGGTATAGCTGATTAACAATGTTGTAGTTTCAGGTGAACAGCCAAGGGACTCAGCTGTATATATCCATGTATCCATTCTCCCCCAAACTCCCCTTCTGTCCAGGCTGCTGCATAACATTGAGCAGAGTTCCCTGAGCAGTAGGTCCTTGTTGGTTTTTCCATTTTAAATATAGCAATGTGTACATGTCCATCCCACACTCCCTAACTGTCCCTTCTCCCTGTCTACCATAAGTTCGTTCATTCTCAAAGTCTGTGGAGCAGATTGTTTAATAAGGAGGAGACAGACTATACTTTACAGAGTAGCACTGTCCAACAGAAATACAGTGTGAGCCACATTAATGTTTCTAGTAGCCATATTAAAAAGGAAAACAATAGGATGAATTTAAATATATTTTGTTTAACTTAATCCATCCAAAATATTGTCTTCAGATAAGTGATATTAAAAATAGGGAATGAGAGATAGATAGATGGTCTAAAAAGAGGTCAAAAGGTTTATTTTGCAACTGACTGCAAGTTCATACAAACAAACAAACAAACAAAGCAACTTAACAATAGGAGCTCATTTAACAGGTCTCCTGGTAGGAGGGAAGATTATTTAGGTGCTTTCTGCTCCATTTTGGAAGAAGGCACGGCTTGTGAACATGTGGATTTTTGTACACCGGTTCTCACACGGCCTCTACGCCATTGGTTTTAGTCCCGGCAGCGCTGGGCGCCCCGTGTGACATCCATAGCGGTAGGGGTGGTTGTGGTGGGGTTCATAGCGGTGGGAGGTGGTGGGAGTGCTGGTTGGGAAGGTCCTGAGATAGACGGGTTACTGAGTATATTATTAAAAATAATTAATAACGTAGCCGAGAGGGAGTTGGCAGTCAATAGGGACCAGGTGGGAAGAAGGAACCAGAAACGTGCTCTCAGCCCTTCCAAATGCTGGAGGCGATTCATTTCTTGTCTTCTAGGTGCCCTGAAGATGTGCTGGGTTGGAATGGAAACAGTTTATACCGAGACTCCCTGATGCTTCTCAGAAAAATGACGTGTGCACAGAGATAGGTAGTTTTGAAGATTTAATTGTTTCATAATCACTGGGTTTTCCAATTCTGTCTATTTGCTTGTTTGGAAAAATGGTAAAATTGTCATTTCTGCAGGTAATAAAATGGTTGAGTAACAATAATTTTATATGAGTCAGCCCAATAATAGTAGGCACTCTGTGGTCTCTTGCAGTAGCATTTGGGAGGAAAATTTGCGTCTTTTCTACCACCTAAAAACTATTCCTCTCGCTGGGCAATTTAGAGAGGAAAATAAATTTTGCTGATTTATTTTGAAATATAGTTTTATTAAGGATTTAATTAATATTAATATTGTTAATATTGTAGGATTTATAGTTGCTCTGGCTTTTTATTTCTCCTGAATTCTAAGAATATAAGAAGCATAACAAGTATAAATTTGGTGCAATTTAAGAAAATTAAGATCTGGAAAATGGACATGATTATTCATGTATCAGAGGTATTCTTCCTTTGATAAAAGCCTTAAGTCCTTAAGATCCTTCATTTATATGGTGTATTTAAGAATCGGTTTTCAGATCATTAACTACTTGAGGGATTAAGATAGAAAATTGAAGTCATGTAATCCATTGAGGATTAATCTGAATGTAAGATTAAGTATCTCTGAAATCCTAGCCAATGGAAACATGGTACGTTTATTGAAACAACTCCCATTATGAAGAGCTTATTTGTGGCACAGTTATTGTCTAGATTCAAGAACTCCTGCACTGACTGTACTTTCCTAGTGAGACGCAGCGTGTAGTGGAGTGCTGTTTACACATCCCCGGATCCTCCCCTTTCTTCTGAATTTTCCTGTCCCTTTTCCCTTTAAGGTTTCCACACGTGAATTGTCAACTAGGGCCAACTGTCACCAATGGCAGTAACACTGCTTTTCTGTGCGTCAAGGTAAGTTTACGTGGGTTTCTATTCAATTTATAGTTCCACTTGACTGGGACACGCAGTTGCCTCTTAAATGTTGTGTGAGACTTCTTGGTACTCCAAGTAAATCGCTGGTGGTGAATTTGGGTAAATATTATTAATGATGCAAGTGAATTAAACTGGGTTTTCATGTGAAAGCGTAATTTAGTTTTGCTTTTTTTAAGACGTGAGAATTATATTCAGATATGAATTGGAACTCCAGTTCAAGCAACGTGTCTTGTTAATGATTTTAAAATTGAGGAGTGTGTCTATAAAGACATCTCTTTCGTAGGGGTAATTAATCTTTTTCAGTGACAAAAGGTTGTGGTGTGGTTGTTAACATGTGTTGAATAATATCAGTTGACAGAAATAGGACGAGATGATGCAGTCGTTTTTAAGGGCTTGCTTTGATTAGAGAATGTGCTTCTTGAGAGAGAGAGACCAGATTGGGAGGGAAAAAGTTAATGAAATGCAAACAGAGTTCATTAAATGATGCATAGAAGCTTTACTGAACCACCAAGATTGCGGAAAGTTTAAAACATTTGAGACACTTGAGAGACGCTTTTCTGAGGGCTGTTCTAGTCCATATGGCATTTTGTCCAAATTTGACAAAAGCATCTCTTCCATGGACCTTTTACTTCCATCTGATGGAGAATGGTAGAACTGCACTAATTTTTAGAACAAGGTATTTTATTGCCATATGCTGGAAACTTGTAATATAAATAAATTACCCATCTTTAAGTCATTAAAGTTGCGATAAAAATACAGACAATTTTTTAAATGATGTGATTGGAGTCCCATTGAATGCTGTGGCCTTGCAAAGTTTACAGCCCTCTGTGAACTGTTGTTTTGTTCTCTGGACAGATTGTAAGGAAGGGAGGCTTTTTATTGAGTTCTACTCCTTAAAGACAGGAGAAAGAAGTAATAGCTTGGGGTGTGGCTTTGATTGGACACTTGGATTGATTGAAAGAAACTTATCAGAGGGACAGTGGCTACTGTAGGTTTGGAGGCCAGAGGGGTGGCCTGGGTCTTCTAGGCGTAAAACTCAGGAGGGAAAACCTAAACCATGTTTTAAACCAAATTAATGACCAAGTTAATGCAATCCTTGTATGGAAAGTTATGACCAACCTAGATAGCATATTCAAAAGCAGAGACATTACTTTGCCAACAAAGGTCCATCTAGTCAAGGTGATGGTTTTTCCAGCGGTCATGTATGGATGTGAGAGTTGGACTGTGAAGAAAGCTGAATGCCGAAGAATTGATACTTTTGAACCGTGGTGTTTGAGAAGACTCTTGAGAGTCCCTTGGACTGCAAGGAGATCCAACCAGACCATTCTAAAGGAGATCAGTTCTGGGTGTTCTTTGGAAGGAATGATGCTAAAGCTGAAACTCCAGTACTTTGGCTACCTCATGTGAAGAGTTGACTCATTGGAAAAGACTCTGATGCTGGGAGGGATTGGGGGCAGGAGGAGAAGGGGACGACAGAGGAGGAGATGGCTGGATGGCATCACTGACTCGATGGACATGAGTTTGAATGAACTCCGGGAGTTGGTGATGGACAGGGAGGCCTGGCGTGCTGCAATTCGTGGGGTCACAAAGAGTCGGACACAACTGAGCGACTGAACTGAATGCAATTTAGTGATAGAGAATGTGTGCTTCAAATTTCAAGCACTTCTAAGGTGGTTTTATTCTGTAGGTCATCGTCTCTGTAATATTCTTATTCTTAAGGACTATTTAAACTTGAGTTTTGGTGGGAGAAATATCAATAACCTCAGATAGGCAAATGACACCACCCTTATGGCAGAAAGTGAAGAGGAACTAAAAAGCCTCTTGATGAAAGTGAAAGAGGAGAGTGAAAAAGTTGGCTTAAAGCTCAATATTCAGAAAATGAAGATCATGGCATCCGGTCCCATCACTTCATGGGAAATAGATGGGGAAACAGTGGAAACAGTGTCAGACTTGATTATTTTGGGCTCCAAAATCACTGCAGATGGTGATTGCAGCCATGAAATTAAAAGACGCTTACTCCTTGCAAGGAAAGTTATGACCAACCTAGATAGCATACTGAAAAGCAGAGACATTACTTTGCCAACAAAGGTCCATCTAGTCAAGGCTGTGGTTTTTCCAGTGGTCAGGTATGGATGTGAGAGTTGGACTGTGAAGAAAGCTGAGCGCCGAAGAATTGATGCTTTTGAACTGTGGTGTTGGAGAAGACTCTTGAGAGTCCCTTGGACTGCAAGGAAATCCAACCAGTCCATCCTAAAGATCAGTCCTGCGTGTTCTTTGGAAGGACTGATGCTGAGACTAAAACTCCAATACTTTGGCCACCTCATGCGAAGAGTTGACTCATTGGAAAATACCCTGATCCTGGGAGGGATTGTGGGCAGGAGGAGAAGGGGACGACAGAGGATGAGATGGCTGGATGGCATCACCGACTCGATGGACGTGAGTTTGAGTGAACTCCAGGAGTTGGTGATGGACAGGGAGGCCTGGTGTGCTGCGATTCATGGGGTCGCAAAGAGTTGAACACGACTGAGCGACTGAACTGAACTGAACTGAATTGTTGGGCGTATCCATAATGGCTGACTTTTCCTTACTGCTGGTTTTTGTAATTAATCTTTGGATGAGATAAAAAGCTGTTATGTTGTTGTTAATGGGTGGCTATTAATTGACAAATACAGGGTAAGAGAGATACAGCAAAGTGTTGGGCCCAGAGAGAGGGCTGGGGGTGGAGAATGTGACTGATAACTGAACTGTAACTGAGATTAAAAAAAGGACAGATAGGTGATGGTGCTAGTGTTCTTGGTAGCTGAGGTCATGGGTAGAGGTCATGGTGATTGTTGGCATGGTCAAGATGGTGGTGGCAGCCACTGGGACGCTGATGAATCATACAGAGGAAAGGACTGGGAAATGGAAATGAAGCTGGGCCATAGACACAAAATATGTGGCCAGGGAAAAAGCTTTTTCTTTCTTGGGTGCTGATGACAGAACTGATTAGAGGGAGCTCCGAGGGGCTTCTCTGTGGAATGATAAACACATTCTGTTATGGTGTCAGTTATCCATCTCTTCCTCCCCTGGAGGAAACCCGCTTAACATAAGAATAACAATAAAGAGACCTCAGAAGGACTTCCCTGGTGGTCCAGTGCTTAGACTCTGTGTTCCCTGTTCTGGGAGCCCGGGTTCAATCTCTGGTCGGGAAACTAGATCCCGCACGACACAGCTAGAGGATCCCGCGTGTCACAGTGAAGATGGAAGATCGCACATGCCTCAACTGAGACTGGGTGCAAATAAATAAATAAAAATAAATATTAGGGAAAAAGAGACCTCAGAGAATACTTGTAATTCCAGTGAACCTTGGTGTTTATTTCCCTTACCCCTGCCAAGGCCCACATTTCTTTCCTGTGTGTGCGGTAGGAGGGGCGGTGGGTGGGGAGTGGAGGGGGGTTGATCC
>NW_011494871.1:5231289-5236271 GCF_000754665.1 Bison bison bison
TAAAAGAACCGTTTATGTGATTTATGGAAAGAGGCCCTGGTGTTATTTATATCTGAAACCTCTCTTCCCGGCTCCCACCATATGTACATGATTGAAGAAAGATTTTTTTTTTTTTTTTTTTTTTAATGAGTTCAGTGGCAGAAGGAAAAGGGGAAAGAGGATTAGGGAGGCTTATGTGAGTTAATTCCCCCCTAGATAATTGCTTAGCTGTGTGTTTCACTTTGTTTGTAGATACTATGTTTTTTTCTTTTCCTTTGGAATACCAAGGAAAGAATGAGAATATGATGTTTTGGGTCTAGTATTTGGTACCTGTGACTTTGAGCTAATAATTTCTTGTTCCACTGAGCTCAGATGGTAAAGAACCTGCCTGCAATATGGGAGACCTGGGTTCTATCCTGGAGTTGGGAAGATCCTCTGGAGAAGGGAATGGCAACCCACTCCAGTATTCTGGCCTGGAGAATCCCATGGACAGAGGAGCCCGGTGGGCTAACTTCATGGGGTCACAAAGAATTGGTCATGACTTAACGACTAACACTTTCATTTTCATAGGGAGAATGATATTTACTACTAGGAAAGGTCTGTGAAAACACCAGCTTCATAAATGTTAAAATGAAACAATGATATTTAAGAACAATCCAGTACTCTCATTATCATTAATCTTCATAAATTTGGAGTTGACATATTTTATCACTCTGTGATCCAAATAATTGCCTTGATTATTTTAATAAGAGATCCTTTCCGCTGATTATGTAAGGAGGTAGGTCCACTGCAGCAGGAGAGATGTGGACATAAACAGTAGCTTTTTAAACGGCACGGTTAGTGGGTTATCATATGGTAGAAGGTGTTAGGTTAGGTGCATAGCACCATGTACATAGCACATTGCTAAATGGAGTGATGTGACTTTACAGTGTTTAAATGCTGGTTCTGTCTACCATTTTGGTGAGTGCTCACTTGCTTCAGTGCTGTGTGAGCCCATGTGTATGTGTGTTTGTGTGTGCATGCTCAGTCCCTAAGTCATGTCCGAATCTTTGCCACCGCTTAGACTGTAGCCCACCAGGCTTCTCTGACCTCATTGTTTTGTTTGTTTATTGAACACTGTATAAGGTAGGTGCTGCCAACACCGTCATTTTCCAGCTCAGAAGTGGTGAGGGTTGAAGCTGGATCTTGCAGCCAGCTGTGCCCTTAACCACTGGCCTCTACTGCCTGCCTGGACATGGGACTGGGTTCCCTCCTGAAAGTCTTTTTTGTATCCGGAATTCTGTATCCCCCATTGTATGAAGCTTGATAGTGTCATAGACAGAACTGCTTGAAAATGGAGCAGATCATTCTGTCATCAGCAGGCACCAACTGAACAAGGCCAGAGGGATCCTAGATACAAAAATTTGTGGGACTTCCCTTATAGTCTCTTGGTTAGTGCTCTGAGTTTCCATAGCTGGGGGCCTGGGTTCCATCCTTGGTTGGGGGACTGAGTTCCCATAAACCGCACAGTTTGGCCAAAGGGAAAAGAATACTTGCATCATATAGTGAGATGTGAGGAATTGTTGGTTATAATTTGTTTCCTAAAGACTTAGAGATTTTTAAGGACTTAATGTTTTTTTTTCCCACCAAAGAAAGTCCTGTGAGTCTGAAATATCTAAATGTCAAATAGGACTGAAATACACTCAGATTTTGAATATGTAAAGAAACTTGGCAGTGCATGTATTTTATTTTCTGCTTTAAAATGATCCTCAGGAATAGATTAGAAGCACCAGGGTATCAAGGTCCATTATTTCAGGGATATTGAGGTTAATCTTTTTCCCAATCCATCTTGTCCTTAGGAAGAAAACATAGGAGTAGAGACCAACCATATTTCAATATTTAAATCCACAGGCCCGGAGCCCAGAATGTTAGGAAATTGGTTGTTGGGGGTGAGGGGGTAACAGAGTCAATAGAAGTCATGTGGACAATCCCATCAAGATGATAAGAAATCACTTAGTCTTTTCTGTTGTCTGTTTTAAATGGTGCATAAGACCGCTCAGTTTTCCATGCACTGCTCTCTCAAACTGTTAGATACATGCTGTCATCCAGCCCTCTAGCTATGAATTAAATCTGTGTTCTGTTGGATTCGAGGCCAGATTTGATTAAACTAGGTCATCGGGGCACGCTCAGAGGGGCCTGGATCTCACTGGCAGTGTGCCATCTTTGGTAATTAATGGGTAAGCCGCCAGTAGGCAAATGCGATGGCTTCGCTCCTGCTATTAGAGACAGATAGCAGGGAACTGTGTAATATTTGAACAGGCGTCCAGTTTGTGATGAATTACAATAGGAATCCTGGAAAAGTTCCTGCGTTCCTCACTTTATGTCAGATGAGTTCATCACATTTAAAATGATCACAGAAATTACAGAAGGATTAAAAATGAATGGGTTATTCAAACATTTTCTGACATTGCTTTAGCTTGGACATTTTTCATACAATGTGGATTTCCAGCCCCATCTTCCCTCCTGTCAGAAACACTGAGAACCTGTACGGACATCAGCCACTTGGCAGTGGTTTCCTGGGGCAGAAGGTCAGGACTTTGTGTTGAGAGGTCACATGGAGATCCATTTCTAGCTCTTCTTTTGAAGGTTTAGTTTGGTTCTGTTCAACAACAGGAGCTTGAATTAAGTGGCTTTTTAAGATCTCCTTTTGCCTGCAAAGGACTTTGTGTTTAATTCATCCTCATATTTTTGTGGTGGTTATTCTTTGTACTTAGCATCCTGATTGCTAGAAATGCTGTGTGTATTTAGTGTCCATGTGCTAAGATGGAGACCTTTGTCTAGATGCCAGGAGAGGCAGAGAATGTCCCTGGTGGCTCAGAAGGTAAAGAATCTGCCTGCAGTGCGAGAGATCTGGATTCCATCCCTGGCTCAGGAAGATCCCCTGGAGAAGGGCATGGCAACCCCCTCCAGTATTCTTGCCTGGAGGATCCCATGGACAGAGGAGCCTGGTTCCATGGGGTTGCAAAGAGACATGAGTGAGCAACTAATGCTTTCACTTTCAACGATAGGAGGATGAATTAAATGGCTTTTCAAGATCTGCTTTTGCCTGAAAAGAACTTTGTATTTAATTCATCTTCATATTTTTATGGTCGTTATTCATTGTACTTAACTTCTTGATTATTAGAAATGCTGTGTGTGCTTAGTGTCCAGGTGCCAGGATGGAACATTCCTCTAGATGCCAGGAGAGGCTGAACGGCCTTTGCAGAAGTAGTTGTCACTCTCTGTGGCTTGAGGAGCAGCCTTGGTATGTAGGGGAGGGAGGGAGGTCTGTGCATTTTGTAATCTTGCTCCTGTAGGTCCAGCTTGTCAACAGAATGTGCGCTCCATGAGGGCTGGCAGCCTGTTTATGCACTGCTATTTTCCTGGCACCTGGACCACTGAACGCCTGACACGTGCTGGGTGCTCGGTGACTGTTTATAGAATGAACAAGGCAACTTGGAAGCTTGTGGCTCTGGGAGGAGGAGTCCTTTCTCTTTCAACTCATTTCAAGGAAAGAAAGACTCACACAGTCCTTCTTTCTACAGCAGAGATATATTGAGAGACCATGGTAAGACCACACTTTGTTTAAGAAACTAGAAAGAGAAAAAAACCTTTATTCATGGCATATGTTACTCAGTGGAAGCCTTGGCTTTGTGGTAGAGCCCCTCATAAGTTGGGTTCCTCTTTATGCTCTTTTGAAAATTGAAGTATAGTTGATTTATGATGTTGATTTACAGTGTTGTGTTAGTTTCTTTGTTGTTGTTGTTGTTCAGTTGTATCCGACTCTTTGAGACTCCATGGACTGCAGCGCCCCAGGCTTCCCTGTCCTTCACCATCTCCCAGAGTTTGGTCAAACTCATGTCCAGTGAATAGATGATGCCATCCAACCATCTCATCCTCTGCCGTCCCCTTCTCCTCCTGCCTTCAGTCTTTTCCAGCATCAGGGTCTTTTCTAGTGAGTCAGCTCTTCACATCAGATGGCCAAAGTATTGGAGTTTCAGTTTCAGCATCAGTCCTTCCAATGAATATTCAGGGTTGATTTCCTGTAGGATTGACTAGTTTGATCTCCTTGTGGTCCAAGGGACTCTCAGGAGTCTTCTCTAGCACTACAGTTTGAAAGCATCAGTTTTTCATCACTCAGGCTTCTTTATGATTCGACTCTTACATTCATACATGACTACTGGAAAAACCATAGCTTTGACTGTACAGGCCTTTGTTGGTATCTACTTACAGGCTAACACCCCGGTTCCTTAGCAGAAATACAGGGCTCTTCATGCGTGCTGTGGTTCCATGTTTTATTTGTTTTTCTTAGTATATACTCTTTTTTTTTTAATTTAGGTGCATAAATGTTTATCAAACATCTGACTTGTAATATTTACTATGCTCAATCTTGAGACCATAAAAGGAATAAAATTAGGTTTCTGCCTTACAGTCTAATGAGATAGCCTAGTAAGTAAACAGTGTCAAAAGAATGGTTTAAGGGAAGATCACCAGGGAGGCACGGAGGTGTGGAGCTCCCAGACCGCGCTCTGTGCATCCTTTCTGAGTCATTTGCAGTGAGTATATTTGAGGGCTGATCAGTATTGGTCTGATGTTAGAATTTTATACCTGCAGTACCACTTAACAATAGTTGCTGTACTGAAAAATAACTTTAGGTATTCTAAGAACTCCAATAGTCAAAAGAAGTGAATTATTCTCAGATAATAGCACCTAGTATGGCAGGAAAAGATACGGGTATTTTGGAAATATTTTCAGTAATGGGGGATGTGATCATTGAGTTTAAAAGGAAATTAAATTAGTCAGAAGAGTCTTCCAGTAAGCTTTCCTATGAGTTACCATTTCACGACATTCTAGTCCCTTCCAGTTGCTCAGCTGTTGATGAAAGAATTACGTTGGCCCAAATGAGCTAGATCTTGATGGAGGTGGTTTTGCTGTCTCTCCTGGAGACTGTTTGCCATCATCTGGGGACATTTTTGGTTGTCAAG
>NW_011494871.1:5236371-5253430 GCF_000754665.1 Bison bison bison
GTGGTTGTCATCCCTGCTTGTTGGCCTCTAGTGTGTACTAGCCAGGGCTGCTATTGATCACTCTGTAATGCACGGGACTGCTGCTGCTAAGTCGCTTCAGTCGTGTCTGACTCTGTGCGACCCCATAGACGGACGGCAGCCCACCAGGCTCCCCCGTCCCTGGGATTCTCCAGGCAAGAACAGTCCCCCATAAAGAATTTTCTGACCCCCAAATGTCAGTTGTTGGCAAAGTGGAGATTCTCTGATCTGGATAAATGGCCTGTATTTCTCGTATTCACTAGAAAAATTTACAAGGTCCAGAATCAAATGCCCATAAGGATATTTTAAAAAAGATGATTTTGAACAAGAGGGGATTGGAGGCTAAGTAGGGGGTGGGATGGTGATGGTGAATTTTCACTATTAGCCTCTTTTCTTTTTTGGCTGTTCTGCAAATTTATTTTTTTTTGGTAACAAGCTTGTTTTTATTAGTTAATCTGTGAGATAAATTGTTTGATGATCGCTTAGCATGTTTTGGAGATCACTGCTAGTGCGTCCAGTGTCTAGCACAGACCCTGTAACAAAGTATACTATTAACACACGTGTTGGACGATTGCGCGGAAGCATGTATTTCTGGAGAGAACATTTTGTTTGTCTTCTATAAACTCCTCTCATTTGTCCACGTCGAGCGAAAAGGAAAATGTGCTCCCAGAGCTATGACAGTCATTCCGTAGCTCCAGAGAGAGCATTAGGTCAGTGAAAAAGCAGACAGCTGGCTCCCCAAGAGGGAGACGTTCTCAACACTCAGTACAGCTTGTTGGGAAAGCTCAACGGGCAGAAACGCGGCCGAAGTTCAGAAGAGCCCGCTTGGTCTGGAGCCACAGAGGAATCTGCTCCAAGCAGACAGCTGTACTGAAAAGCAAACTCGACACAAAGCTAGGGCAGGAAAGCCAGCAGGCAGGATGTGCTGTCCTCAGAGGAGACAGGAGCTCAGCTGAGCGGTCGCACTGCCAACAACGCAGGCTGATGGAGCGAGAGCCACTCAGGACCTGTCTTGGGGACCCACCAGTGCAGATTCTGTTGACAGAAGCTATTAAAACATGTATATTACCATATGTGAAATAGATGACCAGTCCAAGTTCAATGCATGAAAGAGGGCACTCAAAGCTTGGTGCAGTGGGACAACCCTGAGCGATGGGATGGGGAGGGAGGTGGGAGGGGGGTTCAGGATGGGGGACCCATGTACACCCATGGCTGATTCATGTCAATGTATGGCAAAAAACACTACAGTATTGTAAGGTAGTTAGCCTCCCATTAAATTAAAAAAAAAAAAAGCTATTACCAGTTTCCCTCTGTGAACCCTTCGCTCCAGCCACGGGTCCCTGCCGGTTCTCCAGACACGCCTTTCCCTGCCTGCTCACCGTGTCCTTCAGTCTGGAATCTATTTATATATTTATTCGCTCTATCCTCTCTGCCTTCGGGTTTTCTTTTACAAACTCCAGCTCAGGTTCTCGGCCCTTCATGAATCCCTCCCTGAGTTTTTCTGCATCAGAAATCTTCACTGGTCTGCGTTCCCCACCCCATCTCTACTCCTCCAGATTCAGGAGGCAACTTGCAGGCCTGGATTATTGCCAGGGCTTCAGGGTGGCTGCCGTCAGCTCGTTGTATCTGGATCCTGAGTCCCAGGATTGGGCTGGTTAGAGATATGGAGAAAACCAGGAGGTCGCACTCTATAGAAACTTCAGGTGTTTTTAAAAAAAAATCATCTGGGGAGTAATTCATCTTTCTGTGGTTGTTGACGCTAACACTAGGGACAGAACTGCATCCCCCTTCTGGCCACAGAAGCCCATTGGAAGAACACCCTCCAGGCAAGGGATTTTGGCCAGAGTCTGAACATAGCCACCTGCCTGCTGGTGTAAGGTTTGAGTGAAGGTTCTGACAGTCCCTGGGCTTCCCTGGTGACCCAGACAGTAAAGAATCTGCCTGCAGTGCAAGAAACCTGAGTTTGATCCCTGGGTTGGGAAGATCCCCTGGAGAAGGAAATGGCAGCCACTCCAGTATTCTTGCCTGGAGAATTCTGTGGACAGAGGAGTCTGGTGGGCTATATATAGTCCAGGGTTGAAGAGCGTCGGACACGACTGAACGACTAACACTTTCACTCTTACACTCTGACCGTCCCTGCAGATAAAGAAGGATGTGAAGGAGGCCTTTTAATGTGTCTGCAAACCCCAGACCCAGAGGCAGACAGAAATGTAACTGCCAGCTTGACATTAGGACAGGGAAAGTCCGCCCCCCCATTCTTCGTACAAGACCCCGTCTGATGGTTTTGGACATGGTTGGAATGCACCAGTGCTTGTTTTCTTAGAGTCCAGCTTCAGCAGGGAAAGTGTGTGGGTCTTGTCTTGGCCATGAGCTCAGGAGAGAGGACTCGCTTGCTCATTGGCCAGAGCCCACTCCCCCCGGCCAGGTGCTCCTGTCGGGCTCACCAGGGACCCCCTCTCCGCATTCAGGTTGGAACCTTGTAATATTGTGCAGAATGCCCAAGAGCAGTGGGTTGTGATCAGTTCTGTTTAGAAGAACAGTGTTCCAAACAGAAATTGCCCAGAGGGTATGCTTAACATTAACATGTCAAGCAGTAGAAGGAAGAAGAGACTTGTGAAAATGAAGCTTAATTTTGCTACAGAGAATTTTTATTCTTTCTGCTGCAATTTTTTTAAGGATGCCTCTGAACCATCCCAGAGGTCGGTCTTTAGACAGTTGATTCATTTTACAGCAAAAACTCAGATCCATTAAAATTAAAGCCTCCTGCTGGGTGTTAAAATTTCATTATCATACCTCTCCTTATTACAGATACTTGTTTTCTATTCATATGAGACCACTGGGAAGAGAAGATTTACCTTGATATTTGTATTCAGAATATTCAGTTACCTGTTTACCATGGTTTCATTTATTTCTGGGTGAAAATTTCCCCTTTTTGTGTGAAGTTGACTATGTCTCTAAGTTGCCAAAGAGGAGTGGAATATCACTATTAAATTCGGATGATCATTTATCTGCAAGTTAAAATGTCTTCTGAAAAGGATGAAAGCTTATTCTTGCCTGAAGCTTGTTTGTTCCATGAGAGCTGTGAGGTGTCTCTGAGGGCTGTTTCTATGCTGTGTTTTTTCCTGTGTCTTAGCAGTGAGGTATATTCCTATTCTAGAGAAAATCTCTCCCTATGTTGGTATAGGAAGTAGAGAAAACTGAGGAAATGTGTCTGGAGTGGACCTCCGGGAATAAAAAAGCCCATTAATGTTTGCATAGTTTAAATGCAGGGCTAGTAATGCTGAGAGTCTAAACTGTGTTTTTAAATGCCATCGTGTAAGCACATGTATTTGTGCCTTGACATTGATGGAATTCATCTTGAATGACTGAGTGTGCCTGAAAGCTTTGGGGAATCTGATCCACCAAGAAAAGAAATTAGAGTACTTGTTTCAAAAACACTGCCATTTGTATTTGTGTCTGGATGTATATATATACACACACACACACACACGTTAAGTATACATGTGTGTGTATACATACACATATACATACATACATGTGTCTATGTGTATATATACACACACACGCATACACGTGTCTCTGTGTGTATGTACACAAACATTATCTACATGTGCTCAGTCGTGTCCAACTGTTTGTGACCCTGTGAACTGTAGGCCGCCAGGCTTCTCTGTCCATGGAATTCTCCAGGCAAAAATACTGGAGTGGGAAGCTGTTTCCTTTTCCAGGGTATCTTCCCAACTCAGGGATGAAACCCAGGTCTCCTGTGTTGCAGGCAGATTCTTTACCATCTGAGCCACCCTAAATTAAGCTTCATAAAATAGATAAATGGCTTAAAAAACAGAAACTGACTATCATAGTAGCTTGCTCTGAATACAATGAATACAAGAAAGTGGCAGCATTGATATGGTTTCTCCTGTTCCTTGTATGAGAGTTTTCTTAGCCAAGGGGCCGGGGGGAAATGACAATAAGCTGGACAGAAATTGAGCATCACCAAGATTATTTAAATGTGGATTTAGAGCTGTGATTGTAACACTGTATCTTGTCCTAACTGGATGTGATGTTGTATTAGTTACTGGTCAGAATACAGGTATGTACAATTCATAAATAACTGAGTGCACACGTGTTGGGGGATGCACGCTCAAAGTGTCTTAAATGTTGGTGGTGTCTGCTTAAGAAAGCTCAGTGTCTGCTGCTAAGGGTCCTGCTGTTCAGAAGTGTGGTCCCCAAACGGGGGACTCTTAGAAATGGACATGCTCAGGCCCTCACCTCTGACCTCTAGAATCAGCGTCCACATCTCAGGCTTGCAGGTAACTTGTAAGCACGTTATGGTTTGGGATGGCTGAGTAGTTAAGGAGTTGGAGTTGAAATTCAATGGGGTCTCCTGGTGCAGGTTTGAACCCTGCTCACTGCAGAAGCAGCTGGCTTTGAGGACTTCTCTGGCTTTGAGAATCTGCCTGCCACATGAGAGACCTGGGTTTGATCTCTGGGTTGGGAAGATTCCCCTGGAGAAGGAAATGGCAACCCACTCCAGTTTTCTTACCTGGAGTATTCCATGGACAGAGGAGCTTGGTGGGCTACAGTCCATGGGTTCTAGAAGAGTTGGTTCAGATATGACTGAGCAATTAACACTTAAGGTTTGGGAAGCACTACTCTAGGATGCATTTTATAACAGACTTCTTCTGGGATTTTGACATCGGGGTGATTCTGTGATTTCCCCACACAGGGAAGTGTGGAATTTTTAAACAAGTTCTGTTTTGAATCTTCCTCCTGTCACTTATGACCTTGACCTCAGACAGCTCCCTGAGTGTCCAAACTCCATGTCCACATCTGTGAAGTAGAGAGAAGTCAGGCACATTGCATGTTGAGTTGGCCTGCGAGATGCTGCTAGAGTAAATGGATGACCATCTGTGTCCCACAGTCTCAGGTGTCTCTCTCTCTCTCACTCACATGCCCCAAACTCAGGCCAGTTCAGAGACACGTATGCTGAGGCTGACACGTCCTGTGGCCCCAGCTGGTAGCTGGCTGGACTGGACTTCTGCAAGGACCCGCCCCAGCTGAGCAGGTAGAGCAGCCGGGAGGAAGGGCAGGCGGCAGGTAGGAAGCCCGGCAATCGCACGGTCAGCTGGAGGCTGGCTGGGCCAGCAGCAGTGGTGGTGGTGCTGAGGTCTGCAGTTGTTGCGTCTGCCTCCTGGCCCTGGAACTCTGCCCTTTATCTGGGGAAATCTCTCTGACAAATTTGTTTACAGAATATCAAGTGCATTTATCGGTGAGCCAGCTAATCTGGAAATAGCCTAAGGAAGACTTATATGAAACAACTGCTCTCACTGGCCATGGAACAGAGTCCTTCCCCCGCCAGAAGAGTGCTATTTAGCATCTTTGCTTTTTGCTGTGGTTTTTGTTAAGTTGCAAATATGTCCTGAACTTCAGTCCCTCCATGGGTAGAGTGAAAAATGCTGAATAACAGTAACAACAGATGAACACAAAAACAAACCTTAGGACCAGAAGAGATGCTTCTGCAGAGGGAGGCTCTATTGTGTGTGGAGGGCTGGTGGGGCGGGGCTGGATACATCCCTGGAGCTCATGCTTCTCAAAGCACATAGTTCTCACAGTGAACTTACCAGGTGGATATTGGCACTGAGTCCATTTTATTGACAGTTAAACTGAGAGTCATGTAGAGTTCCTTGCCCAGAGTCACACAGCTAATAGGAGACATAGCTGAAGTTAAACCAGGCATCCTGGGTCCTGAACCCAGCTCTCAGCCACGGAGTCAAAACATCTGAGCCTGTTAGCCATGGACTCTGTAAGGAGCTCTTGACATTTCCCGAGGCTGCTGGTGTCCATTTGCCTGGATCCCTTGGAAAGGGAGGACCTTGGTGTCGAGGGTATTGAGACAAGGTTGAATTTGGTGCTGGAGAAGATTCTTGAGAGTTCCTTGGACTGCACGGAGATCATACCAATCAATCATAAAGGAAATCAGTCCTGAATATTCATTGGAAGGACTGAAGCTAAAGCTAAAACTCCAATACTTTGGCCACCTGATACGAAGAACTGACTCACTGGAAAAGATCCTGATGCTGGGCAAGATTGAAGGCAGAAGGAGAGGGGGCGATAGAGGACAAAACAGTTGGATGACATCAATGGTTTGATGGACAGGAGTTTGAGTAAACTCTGGGAGTTGGTGATGGACAGGGAAGCCTGGCGTGCTGCAGTCCATGGGGTCACAAAAAGTGAGTCACAATTGAGCAACTGAACTGAACTGATGTGAAGAGTCAACTCACTGGAAAACACCCTGATGCTGGGAAGGATTGAGGTCAGGAGAAGGAGGCGACAGAGGATGAGATAGTTGGATGATATCATTGTCTCACTGGCTATGAGTTGGAGCAACCTCCGGGAGATAGTGAAAGACAGGGAAGCCTGGCATGCTGTGGTCCATGGGGTCGCAAAGAGTTGGACACAACTGAGTGACTTAACAACAACAACAGCTGTTTCAAAGAGCCGCTCTGGGGTATCAGATCAGCAGTTTCTTCTAGGGAATGTCGTCACATTTGCCCTCTGCACTGATGCTCTGAATAAGGTGTCGCTGCCTCCATTGTATATTATGAGAATCTGAGGCCCAGTGGGGTAGAAACCAGGGTGGATGTCCCCCTGCCCTGCCCTTGTCAAGCCTGCAAGGCTGGGGTGAGGCCTGTGAGCTGCTGGGGGTCTGTCCTGGGCTGGGTGTCTGCAGACCATCCCCAGACCTGCCTGGCCTGGCTGGATTCTTCCGAGATACCACAAACCAAAAGGACTTGGGGGCCACTTAGGAACCTCATCCCCGCGGCATAGTCCTTTCTGTGGGAATGTGTGTGTACAGACCCCTCTTGAGCTGGGCTTGTCTATGAAATACTCTGCTTTCTAGGACTTGGAGTCCACGAGGCAGATGCTGGCTTCCTTAGCCCCATGCCTGTGGCTGTCTGCCAGCTTCCAAGCTATAGTAATGAAAGCATTTCTGAGTTAGCAGCACTCACTGTAAGGCAGAGAACAAGTAGCTACTATTCAGCTTAACTACGGAGGTAAAGCTTTATTTTCATGAAACACATCAGCTTTTTACAGGCATGGGGTAGATCATCTTGTAACGGGTTTAAGAAAGACTGTGTTTATTTACGGAGCGTTGCAGAGAGACATCACATGGAGAGAAGAGATCTGGAACAGGAAATGCATTTGTTGCCCAAGAGAAAAACATTCCTGTCGTAAAACAGTCTGCTAGGCAGGTGGGGAGGGGCACAAGCCTTCCTGATCACTCTCCCTGAACTTGACAAGAGACAGACTGGGGAGTCTTATTTCAGAATTAATCTTGCTGATTAATAAACTTCATTCTGCCTACTTTTGTGGTGAAACCTTGAGCCTGGAGAGAGGCAGTGTTAGGGGGAGGGATCTAAATTACATTTAGTTGTGATCAGTTAGGTAAAGTGGAGATAGCTTCGGCAAGAGGGTTTAGAATTTGCTTAATCGCTGTTTGCTACGATGGTCTGCCATCTATAAGGAAAGCTTCCATTTGGAAATACAATCAAAATAGTATTTTAGGTAAAGAATCTGCCTGCAATGCGGGAGACTTGGGTTTGATCCCTGGGTTGGGAAGATCCCCTGGAGAAGGGAATGGCAACCCACTCCAGTATTCTTGCCTGAAAAATCTCAAGAACAGAGAGGAGCCTGGCGGGCTACAGTCCATAGGATCATGAAGAATCAGACATGAGTGAGCGACTTAACACTTTATCTTTTATGCATTCTGTAAGGAAAACTCTCATTTGGAAATACAATAAAAATAATCTTCCTAGATTTTATTGAGGGTCCTCCTCCCTAAGGCAAGTACCATTATTTCTTCTTTCCAGGTAACTATTTTCATTTTCTGTGAAATAAGAAAACAGCTGGTTTGTTAGAGGAGACATGAGTCAGCATTCCTCGCAGGCAGCCCTTTGTCGGCTTTTCTGTGAGAATCCAGGAGTTTGATTTTCTTCCTCCTAAAAGGATAGTGTGGTCTGAAAAGACGTGAACAGAGAACACCTGAGGATGGTCACCCACCTGGGTGGGTACCATCCCTTGAGCTGAGGGGCCGGGATGAGAGATTTAGACTAGGAACTAGATCTGATGTTTTCAGACACCACTTGTGTCAGACACCACAGACTCCACTTGTGAAACTGGAGGAGAGATGTAGTATCATAGAAACAGCAGGGAGATTGGGTCAGGGCTGGGCCGTTCTGCCTTCAGTCCTAAGAAGAGGGCAGACAGCAGAGGGTGTCCTCACACCACACCGCCCGGCTCCCCATTTTAGCGTGAACCAGACGTGTTTGGGGCTGAGCCCTTCAGTGCCGGGTGAAGGTTTGTGGTCTGGTGGATCCCATCTCTCTCCCCTCCACTTCTCCCTGTGTGCTGGATGCTGGTGGACGTGGCACCAATTCCAGGACGACAAGACATTCTGACGTTGCTTTAAGAAAAATGCACTCAATTCCACGTATATGTGTTGATTTACAATATTTGTTTTTCTCTTTCTGAGTTAATCAGTCTTTAAGGAACCTTTAAAAAAATGGTGTGAAAGGAAAGTGTTAGTCTCTCAATTGTGTCTGACTCTTGGCGACCGTATGGACTGTAGCCCTCCAGGCTCCTCTGCCCATGGGACTCTCCAGGCAAGAATACTGGAGTGGGTTGCCATTTCCTCCTCCAGGGGATCTTCCTGACCCAGGGATCCAACCCACCTCTCTTGCATCTCCTGCGTTGGCGGGTGGGTTCTTTACCACTAGTGTCACCTGGGAGCGTGTGTGTAGGTTATATGCAGATACCCCATCACTTTACTTAAGGGACTTGAGCACCCGTGCATTTTGGTACCCAAGGGAGTCCTGGAACCAGTCCCTTGCAGATACCAAGGGGCATCTGTACTTCCACAAGGTTGTGGAAGAATTTGGAAAGGAGATGGATACTCTGTGTGTCCAGTAGACTGCTTTTATGAAAGGGAGTGGCTCTGGAAGTTTGAAGGGAGGTGTGATCACATGGGACACTTCTGTTGGGAAAGTGGTTTCCTGACCTGTCCCTGAAGATTGCCAGAGGACTCCCTGTGGGTTCCCTCCCTTGGGTTTTTGTTGCAGCCCTCTTCCCTGTACACACCTAGCTCCCAAAAGTAGGTGGGAAAGAAAACCCTTTATATTTGCATCCTGAACATAACAGAGAGAGACTAACATTTATAAAAGGACTTAATCAGAAGTAAACCATGCTCCAAGCACATCCTCTCCCCACCCTACACTTGACTTTTTTTAAAAAAAATTATTGAGTTAGGCTGCATCTGGTCGTAGTTGCAGCATGCAGGCTCTTTCCTTTCGGCGCTTGGGCTCCAGTGCGTACGGGCTTCAGTAGTTGCAGCCAGCAGGCTTGGTTGCTATGAGACATTAGTTCTGCATCCAGGGATTGAACCCGTGTTCCTTGCATTGCCAGGTGGATTCTTAACCACTAGACCACCACGGAAGTTCCCCCACATTTGACTTTAATGTGCATGTATGACAAGGAAAGTAACACAAATCAATCTGAGTGGAATTATTTAACAATACTGGTGGCTTTGCTGGTTTGAAATTTGAAAAGCATTCGTTTGGGGTGACACCTGATAAGATATACACAAATTCCAGATGGTTAAATAGTGAAGACCAACAATCACAATACAATCAAACATTAGAAAAACTGGAAGAAAACAATGTGATATTCACGAGGCCCCTGGAGGGCGGATGACGTTCAAGGATGAGAAGCAATCAATTGAAGTCATAAAAGTGAAATCGTCTGATGTGAGAACAAAATGTAGCTGGAGTGGGAAGTATTAATATATTGATTGCAGGTATGATCAAGTACTAATGTTTGTTAATCAAAGAGCTTATCTAGGTTGATAAATAGTAGATGAGTGGGAAAAATGAACTGTTTGGAAGAACTGGAGCTGATAAAGCTATGTAAATAGGTCAGTTTCAGTGGAATCAAACAGATGCTGATGGAAGAAGCTACGACTTTTATCTACTACATTGGAGACACTCAATGAAAATAATACTTCGGGCTGGCAAAGATACACTCTGGTATGTATTTGTTTGTGTTGTAAATCACTGTAAAATTTTTAGAAAGCAGGTTGACAGCAATCCCCAAATCAATAAAGGCATGAATATCTGGTGACTTAGGGGTCTCACTTCAGGGAATTTACCTGAAGGAGATAATACAAAAAGAAAACCATTTATACATGGAATGTTTGTTGTAGTTTCTCTTGAAATTGTGGAAAATGGAAACATTTTAGAAGCTAAGAGAGCGAGACACATCTCCTGCATGAATTCTAAAGTCATTAAAAGTGATTGTGAAGATGATCATAACATGGAAAATGTTTATGATGTTAACTGAAAAATAGAAATACTCTTTATATACAAAAGGACTTCAGCTAAACATGTATGAAAGGAGAAGAAATATGTAATAATAGATATTTCCAATAGAAGTGATGGTGCTAACATTTGCATTATAGTTTCAAGCTATGTGTTTAAGTGATTATCATTACAAAGGGTGATCAGAAAGAAGAAGAAACTGCAGAATTTATGAACATGTAAAAGTCATTTGCAGGGAACCTGTCCTCCTGTTTCTGCAAAATCCAGTTCTGTGTAAGAGGGAACTTTGATAGTAAAGTCCCATCTTTATCCACAGATAGTTAAAGCAGAGCCCCAGGCTCATAGAATTCAAACCATCTTCTACTTTCCCACCCACCTCCAGCTTCCGTCTCATATCCTAAGTGGTTGGTTTCCTTGACCCTCAGGAGCTAGCCTAGAGGCTGTTTTGTCCTCCAGACAAATGACTATTTCTATATTAAAATCCACTCCTTTTTCTGATGAACAGTTTCAAGTTCTGTGGAGCCCTCCCACTCAGTTACAATTTGTGGGTTTCAGGACACACCTTGCCCCCTGGAAAACTGCCGAGTCAGACACGAATCGCCACCTAGCCCAGTGGTTCTACCCTGGGTCCTTGTGCAGGAATCCACAGTCCCGTTAGAGGCGTGTGCGCCGCAAACTTTGCAAACCCTCTAACATAGCCCAGTGCTCTTGCCTGGAAAATCCCATGGGTGGAGGAGCCTGGTAGGCTGCAGTCCATGGGGTCACTAAGAGTAGGATATGACTGAGCGACTTCCCTTTCACTTTTTACTTTCATGCATTGGAGGAGGAAATGGCAACCCACTCCAGTGTTCTTGCCTGGAGAATCCCAGGGACAGAGGAGCCTGGTGGGCTGCCGTCTATGGGGTCACACACAGTCGGACACGACTGAAGTGACTTAGCAGCAGCAACATAGCCCAGAGCTTAGGGGCTTTGACCTTGGAGTTTAATACTAACCACCTTGTCACTTCTGTTCCTCGGCAGTGGGTGCAAAGTAAGCTTTGTGCACCTGTCTCCATGTTTGCCTGGAGTAGGCTTTCCTGAGGGGAAAAGAGAACTCATTTTTAGCAGAATAATGTTTCACAAGTGCCACAAGGATTTTAAGTTCTACTAGAAAATATGAAATTGACTTTCATGTCTGATCATATCTGATTACATGAACCTCGTTCTCTTATATGATACTTTATAGTATTAAATATTCTTCAAGGATATAAATGTTAATAGCTGTATAGTTTTCCATAGCTTGACTGCACAACAGTATCTTCTACAAATTCCCTCTTGTTGGACATTTTATATTGTTTCTAATGATTTGGCAGTTCAGCTATTCCTGAGATGAACGTTTTCACATACAAATCTATTTCCACATCTCTGAATCTCTGTAAGGTAGATTCTTAGATTTAGAATTACAGATAAAACAGTGAGTCTTTAAAAGGATCAAGTTATCATGCCAGCTTGTGATAAGGACACATCTATGAATAATTTGGCTCTTCACAGGCCATGCCTGCTGTATTCTTACCCATTCTGTGTTTATATTCCTCTGGAAATCCACATAATTGTAAACATATAGCTCCCTCCTACTCTGCATCACTTTCAAAAGGTAGTATGCCATCTTCCTCCATCTGTCACGATTGAAATTGCCTTGGAAATCAATATTACAGAGTACAAATGTCTAATGTTGTAATATGGAACTAGAGATAAAGAAAACTAGTACGACAGGCTTTATCATAGTGTATTTACCTAGAAATTAAGCCTAAGTTAGTGCAGTCCTGAAATTGGAAGTGAACTTGGCAAAAACATATGTGTGACATGGAGAAAAAAACACAAGCTTAATCTATCCTTTTGCTAATTTTAAGAGAGTGTATTTGATCATTTCATTTTTTATTCATTTAGCAAATACAGAGTGAATTCTTATTACATACCAGATATCATATTTAGTGTCTAGAGAAAAATATATTTATTTTGGCTTTTTATATCATTTCTAAAATGTTGAAGGCATTTTGTTGTTTTTGTTCAGCCATTGATTTGTGTCTCACTCTTTCGCAACCCCATAGACTGTAGCCCACCCAGCATGGTCGGCATATTCTTTGCCACTGAACCACCAAGGAAGCCCTGAAGACATTTTAGGCAACATAAAAGTAGCATTCGTCATCAGGATTAAGGGTATGTGTGTGTATGTGTGATCAGAACTAGCTCTGCTATTAAGAAAGATGCTGTTTGGACTGATATAGGTCTCCTTGTCATCCATAGGATTTCTCTCTAATAGAAAAGACAAATATCATGAAGAGGGAATGACTGTGACTTATTATTTGTAGATAGAAGTTACTTGTGTCTGTGTGTTGGAAACCAATTCTGACAGTTTTACCTCCTCCTGAAATCTCTTGGCGACTCATCGACTCTGTTGCTGAAATGAGCCTAATAAAGCTGATTTGCCACTTTGTACTACAGGATTCTGAAGAAGCAAAGGTGTGTAGCCACCAGATAAAGAACAAAACTATTGCAACAACAACAACAAAAAAGAAGTTGACTTTCAGCCTCCAGCCCCCACACAGTCCTACTTTGGAGTTTAGAAGCCATGAGTTGTGTGTGTGTGTTTGTGTTAGTCACTCTGTCATGTCCGACTCTTTGCAACCCCATGGATTTAGTCCTCCAGGCTTCTCTGTCCATGGAATTTTCCAGGCAAGGACGCTGGAGTGGGTTGCCATTTCCTTCTCCAGAGTCACTGGTTAGGAGTCACTAATTACATCCTTGAGGCTCTGGTTTTCCTCTTCTGCCACTTTGCTCATTTGTGAGAATCTGTAAAGATTCATTTAGGTGAC
Organism: Bison bison bison; assembly: GCF_000754665.1. Taxonomy (NCBI): domain Eukaryota; kingdom Metazoa; phylum Chordata; class Mammalia; order Artiodactyla; family Bovidae; genus Bison; species Bison bison. The sequence continues at coordinate 5,249,612 of NW_011494871.1, forward strand.
CTAACCATCCTCGGAGAAGGCGATGGCACCCCACTCCAGTACTCTTGCCTGGAAAATCCCATGGACGGAGGAGCCTGGTAGGCTGCAGTCCATGGGATCGCTAAGAGTCGGACACGACTGAGTGACTTCACTTTCACATTTCACTTTCATGCATTGGAGAAGGAAATGGCAACCCACTCCAGTGTTCTTGCCTGGAGAATCCTAGGGACGGGGGAGCCTGGTAGGCTGCCATCTATGGGGTCGCACAGAGTCAGACACGACTGAAGTGACTTAGCAGCAACCATCCTCACCTCTTCCCCTGTATATTCACCAATGCAGGAAGTTTTCTTATAAACATCTTCCAGTTGTAAGTTCACAATGTAACGAATGTAACTATACAGTAACTACAGGGTAACCACAGCAGGTATAATGGTCCGCTTAGAGTAAAAGGCGGGTGGCATTGTTTCCTGCACTATTTTTTTTCAGAGGACAAGGTTAACCTGCTTTCCAGTTATTGGGCCAACCTACATAGATAAGAAGTTGGCTGTGTTTGTGTCTGGACGGGAGAGCTCTGTGCTGTAAGAATGTGTCAAGGCATGGGCTTGGCACCTGTAGCTACTGAAATTCCCAGGCTTCCTGGTTCATCAGGAGCTGTACTGGTTGGTCGGGTGAGGAATGCCTGCTGTAATTTACTAGGTTTCTAATTTACTAGTTAGCATTGTCATTGCTAACTGGGTCCCACTCGGCATCTGGGTGGTTTGATGGAACAGAAAGGCTGAAGGGAGGTGGATGTGGGTATAGGAGGTTGAAGAATACACTTGTTTCTTAGACGCTGACTTCATTCATTTATTCAGTATTCATTTACTGAGTCCTTATTTGTTATCACTAACCTTGTGTTCTTTTTCCACTGTCTTGAACTTATCTCTAAGCAGGCCAACCAAACTAATTAGAAAAGGGCATTGATTAACTTTTGGAACTCTATTCAGCCCTCATGGGTGCCATTTTAAAGACCTGTGTTATGTTTCCTGATAGTACTTTTGACTGCAGAGGGCTGTCTTGCCAGTGAATATTGTTGGTCACCAAGAGACTCAAATTAGATGATGGGTGGCTTGGTCAGTTCATTACCATCTCTGGAAAGCACATTTCAGGTTCTTTTTTTTTTTGACAAGGAAGGGCAGCAACGTGAATTAATATTCCATTTCACAATAATCTAATGGAATAAGAGCTTTATGTTCTGTTGGGTTCGTTTCTCTAGGAGTTTATCCTCTGAGTGATTAAGAACAGTGTCTGATGGAGAGTGTCCCATGAAAACATTGAAGGGAATGAGCAATTCTTTGTTGTGTCCTCAGAACTAAACAAGCCAACTATCAACACAGTAGGCGTCTCCAGGATGGAGAGGGACAGGGGAAAAGGTGTTTATTTCTCCTTAAAATAGCTTCTAAAAATAAAACCGTGTTTCCTGCAGTGCTGTGTGTGGGCAGACAGGAATTAGAGGGAATGGAATATTCTTGGGGTTCAGTAAAATATTTTGAGCCAAAATAAACCTGAGAGCCGTGGACTCTAAATGAGTTTATTGTATACTTGTGCTCGGTCATTTCAGTCGTGTCTGACTCTTTGCTACCCCACGGACGGTAGCCTGCCAGGCTCCTTTGTCTGTGGGATTCTCCAGGCAAGAGCACTGGAGTGGGTTGCCACGCTTCCTTCCATGGGATCTTCTCCACCCAGGGATTGAACCCGCAAACTCCTGTATCTTCCTACATTGCAGACAGATTCTTTACCACTGAGCCACTGGGGAAGCCCATTGTCTACTGGAGGTGGGAGTGTTTATAATGACATTATATAAGCTGCCTCCATTCGTCTTTTGAAGTGAGATAAAAAATTAACAGATAGTGAAGGTGGCAATTTCAGGTTGTAAACATGTCAACATGAGTGCACTGTGTCCTGTATGCTCCTAGGAGGAGTGTGGGTGTGGGGTGGTGGGAGGAAAAGGTGAGAAAGCTTTGTGGGGGCAGGCCAGACCGATGTTTCAGGACCAGCAGCATGGAGCCCTAAATTCAGTTTCTTAGGATAAAGCCTAAACTGTTTTATAACTTATAATCCAGCTCTTTTGCTTACCTGCAAAGAATTAGGGGACTTTTGCTTCCAGCCTTATGAGAAAAGTGTAATAACAAGCAGCTGAGCAAAACAAAAAATTTTAAAAAGGCCATTCTATTTTTTTTTTTTACCATTTAGTAGATTTCAAACAAGTCATCATTAATAAAAATAGCAGTTAATATTCATTGAATTAATAGCTAAAGACCATGGCTTTTAAGGGCTTCCTGGGTGGCACTAATGGTAAAGAATCTGCCTGCCAATCCAGGAGACACGGGTTTGATCCCTGGGTTGGGAAGATTCCTTGGAGGAGGAAATGGCAACCCACTCCAGTATTCTTGCCTGGAGAAGCCCATGGACAGAGGAGCCTGGCAGGCTACATATAGTCCATGGGGTCACAAAGTGTTAGATGTGACTGAGCACGTGCACACACACACACACACACACACACACACACACACACGACTTTTAAAACACTATTGTAGTAGTATAATGACCAAGTGAAAGTCACTCAGTCATCTCTGACTCTTTGCGACCCCATGGACTATACAGTCCATGGAATTCTCCAGGTCAGTATTCTGGAGTGGTTAGCCTTTCCCTTCTCCAGGGGATCTTTCCAACCTAGGGATCAAACCCAAGGCTCCTGCATTGCAGACAGATCCTTTACCAGCTGAGCCACCAGGAAGCCCAAGAATACTGTAGTGAGTAGCCTATCCCCTCTCCAGCAGATCTTCCTGACCCAGGAATCAAACTGGGGTCTCCTGCATTGCAGGCAGATTCTTTACCAGCTGAGCTACCAGGGAATCCCACAATGACCAAACTAAAAAAAAAAAATTAAAAGGTGTGGGCCTGAAATTTTGCTTGGTCAAGAAGTTGTAGGGTTTTAAACTCACTAAACAAAAACACCACACTCTGATTCTTCACACCTAAGATGCCAGTTCCTTTAGGACTTCTGGGCATTTTCATTCTCTTATGGGAAATATTGGGTGATTCCCCAGAAAGAGAAGCTCAGGCTGGTGACGACAAATATGAACCATGGTTATAAGTCTGAGAGCAACAGTTTGTTTTCATTGCGTTGTCCTTTTATTTTAAACATTTGCTTTTGCCCCCTTGTGTGTAGTTGACGGTTACTAGAATTTTTTGGTAGACACCGTTACTTTTAGACACCATGAAAACATATTTGTACTCTTCACTTAAAAATTTGAAATAAAATATAAAAAGCTTTCAAGTGACTAAAGCTGCAGAGCTGTATGCACATGGCTCTGTGTGTGTGTGTGTGTGTGTGTATGTATGTATGTGTGTGTGTGTGTGAGTGTGTCTGTTTAGCAGCACATGGCAGTTGATAGCTCATAGTGGAAATTGTAACAATTGTAAGAATTATAGGTATAGCTTCCAGGGTCCCTGAGACTGCTAAGTAGCTCTGGGTTGGGATTCAGAAATCTGTGTTTCTCATAAGTACTGTTAAAGATTGGGTTGCACATGACACAAAGGCCTGTGATTTATTTATTTGATCAGGCCTCAGGGCGTGCAGCAGAGAAGGCAATGGCACCCCACTCCAGTACTCTTGCCTGGAAAATCCCATGGATGGAGGAGCCTGATAGGCTGCAGTCCATGGGGTCGCTAAGAGTCGGACATGACTGAGCGACTTCACTTTCACTTTTCACTTTTATGCATTGGAGAAGGAAATGGCAACCCACTCCAGTGTTCTTGCCTGGACAATCCCAGGGACAGAGGAGCCTAGCGGGCTGC
>NW_011494871.1:5253530-5263930 GCF_000754665.1 Bison bison bison
GCGGGCTGCTGTCTATGGGGTCGCACAGAGTCGGACACGACTGAAGCGACTTAGCAGCAGCAGCAGCAGGGTGTGCAGGATCTTAGTTCCCCAGGGACGGATCGAACCTGTGCTTCCTGCAGTGGAAGCACAGAGTCTTAACCTGTGGGCCACTAGGGAAGTCCCAGGAAGCACGGTGCTGGAGACGTGAACTTGGAGCTAATGGAGCCCCTTTTGTTTTCACCCTGGTTCTAGCTCTTTCCCCAGTCCTCCGGGTCAGACCCTCACTTGTGTGTCAGAGTCAAATTAAAGTGATGAAACACATAGAAAATGTGTAATCTTCATAACTGGTTGGCAGAGTGCCCTGCTGTTCTCAGCCGAATGTGCTTCAAAGGCGTGTCTCTCGGTTCCCTTCCAAGTGCTGATGGTGAGAGGCCTCGAGTGGTTATGCAGGTGGTTTCAACACCATGTACCCACCACGGGCATCCTCAACAGGAAGAAAACACACCCAGTGCTGTGTGACAGTCATGGTTTTGGCCATTGGGGGAATCTCCTGTGCCATGCAATGTATGTGTGTGTTAGTCACTCAGTCGTGTCACTCTTTGTGACCCCATGGACTGTAGCCCGCCAGGCTCCCCTGCCCATGGGATTCTCCAGGCAAGGATACTGGAGTGGGTAGCTGTTCCCTTCTCCAGGGGATCTTCCTGACCCATGGTTTGAACCTGGGTCTCCTGCATTGCAGGCATATTCTTTACTGTCTGAGCCACCAGGGCAGCCTTGAGATGGGCTGTGGTATTTCCAGTGTGTTCCACTCCAAATTAGCCCGTTGATTGTGCTGGTGCAGAAAGAGCAGCGTATTTGGGAACAGACTCTCGGGTTTTCCCCATGGGGATGTTCTGGGGAGGACCCAGAGTGACTGTCTCCGGGCTGCTCAGCTGCTACACTCTCCGTAATTGCTTTCCTCTCGTGGTTTCCTCGATGAATGAGCCATCTCTTGTCTTGAACACAAAGCTGGAAACAAACCATCCGAGGCTGTTGAAGACCTCTGCTTAGAACTCCTGGAATGCTTTTCTTTATTTCAAAAGCTAATAAATTGTTCCTGGGAGTTTCTTCCAGGAGTAAACACGGAAGGAGCGGTGTCCACAGACAGCGTGTTTAATTTTTCATGAGGAGTGCATTTGAGTGCTTCGCCAGCTAGGTGGTTCTGATGCTAATTAGTGGGACGATGCTGGCTGTCTACGCCGGAGAGCATGTGTGCACCGCATTTTGTGCCTGCATATGAGTCAGTGGCCATGTTACTGGTGCTGTTTACTGCACCATCTCATTGTTTTGATCCTGTTTGAGCTTAAGTGTTAATTTAGCCACAGCTCACCTGAAGCTGTGTGATTTTTTTTTTTTTCTCTTCTGGTGAAATTCAGGCGATTGAAGCATCATTTCCCTGAACTTGAAGTTGGTAAGCAGAGATGATGGTAGCAGTGTTCAGGTAAGGGGATGGCAGGAACAAAGAAGCGCTGGGGGCTGCCTCCCACTTCTCGGCACATGTGGCCTTTGATGGTTTTCTTATTGATCCCAGTGGCATCTGTGCTTCTGGACTGTGGAAAACTGTGGGTTAGGAACATACCATGTGAAAATACTAAAATGACTAATTCTTGCTTTCCAGCTAGGTTTTCCCATTTATTTTGGTAGTTTGCAGTGAATACTGAGATTTACTATCAACTCTTTGCACAGAATTCTTATACTAAAGGTAGTCGACATAAGATTTAGGACAGTGGTATGCAAAGAATGATTTTGGGACAAACTGTAGAGAATTTTCACTTTAACTTGTAGAGGTCTGATTTAGCTTGTGTTTTTGGTTGAGAACTAGGCAGGTGGGTTTTTCTGTCTTGTATAATTTGATACAGGGATTTGATAGGAGGGTTAGATGTCCTCCCTTGTAGGACTTACCAGGCCTGCGTTTTCAAGTTGCCTCATCCTCCTTTAAAAAGTATATTTAATGATGGAGGGTTGATTGAAACTTTAAAAATTTAAAACTCTCTTACTGTTGAGGACAGTAACAGATCATGAATGAATTAAAGTGTGGCATCTCTTCTGCCACCTGAAGCAAATGTTTGAGTTACATAAATAATCCCTAAGTCCCTGTCAGCCCATGAAGATGTAGAAATTAAAAATTTTAAGATCCCCTGGAGGAGGGCATGGCAATTCACTCCAGTATTCTTGCCTGGAGAATCCCATGGACAGAGGAGCCTGGTGGGCTACAGTCCATGGGGTTGCAAAGAGTCGGACATAACTGAGTAACTTAGCACGCACATTAGCACACACACTGTCCTGCAGTGGTAACTGGGGGAGGGCAGAATGGTGGTGAAAGAAAGTGTCTGTCTAGTTTTGTGCGAGATTGGTGCCAACAATGGCAAAACATTTAGCTTCTGGTCTTTACAGTAAGCAAACCCTCCTCTCTCTGTTACTGCTGAGCTTGCTTATGGCTGTCACTTTTTGGGGTATGTAACCACAGCTCTTTTTCTTCTCACTTTCCCCCTCATATCTGATTTAATATCAGTTAAAAACTTTAAGAAAAAATTATTTAAAAAATGTATTGACCAGTGATGCAGAGTGAAAGTCACAGACCGCTGACTGTGCCAGGGGTTTCTAGGAAAGGAGAAATGTTATCTAAAACTTTGAGTAAATCTCTTTTGCAAAACTTTGCCATTTTTCTGCCAAATATCACTTTGCGTGAGTGCCAAGTTGCTTCAGTCATGTCCGACTCTATGCAACGCTATGGACTGTAGCCTGCCAGGCTCTTCCATATGTCTTGTATGTCTCCTGCATTGGCAGGTGGGTTCTTAATCACTAGCGCCACCTGGTAAGTGCAACATCACTTTGGATTGCTTAGAAAATATCTAGTGGGAGGGAAGGCTAATATGAGAAGACTCACCTTACATATAAATCCTCTGACAACTTGGCATCAGTGCTTTGGGGTGCCCTTCAATACTAAGATAATGTTGGCAGTTCTCGTGTCAGCTGAAAAGCATGGGTCCAGCTGTCCCGAGGATATGGGTGGCTGTCTCACCTGCACCCCATTCTTGCTGTTTTGCTCCAGTGACCGACGGTGGCAGCTTCTTATCTTTCCCTTGAAATACTGGTGCAGGGACCCAGGGGAGTGACTGTGAGTGCTGAGTCTTTTCTGCACAGCTGTCATTGCCCACATGTGTGCTTTTGGCTCAGACTCCAGGGCCCTAGGACAGTTAGGATCCTTTGAAGGGAATCTCGAAGAGACTCACATGAATAGTTAGATGACTATATAATCTTTGAACCTGCTTCTAAGGAATTCATATCATTCATCTTTGTCTGCCTGGAACAGACATGAAGGGGTCACAGGGTAACCTCTTTAAGGAAAATAGGAGAGAATGGATGTCAGAAGAATGGCATTTTCTCTCCAATTAAGAACCTAGTCAGTTTGGGATGTGCATTTTAGCCTACTCAGGTGAAAATCCACACTGCCGTATAATAAAGTATGATTTATTACCGTATAGTACTGATGTCCTGTGTGACAGAGTCATCTGTTTCTTGCCTTGAAATCTGTATTTCTGTGGTGGTTTAACTCTTAGGGCTTCCCTGGGGGCTCAGTGAGAAGAATTGCCTACACTGCAGGAGACACGGGTTCAATCCCTGAACTCGGGTTTGATCCCTGAATCAGGTAGATAGATCCCCTGCAGTAGGAAATGGCAACCCACTCTGGTATTCTTTCCTGGAAAATTCCATGGACAGAGGAGCCTGGCAGGCTATGGTCCATAGGGTCACAAAGAGTCGGCAATAACTGAGCAAATGAGCACACCCGTAGTAGTTATTTACAAGAGCAAAATGAGTCAGTTATACTTACGTATTCTTTTTCATATTCTTTTCTGTTATGGTTTATCACAGGATATTGAATTTAGTTCCCTGTGCTGTACAGTAGGGCTGTTGTGTATTCATTCTATATATAATAGTTTGCACAGGATGCTGTTATCTAAGTGGTTTAGCTAAGAACTGAAATATGACTTTCTCCAGGGTGTTATAGCCTTTCTAATCTCCTGCCCATCTCTGTTTTCCTTCAGAATTAAGGAGCCTGATTTTGGATATTGGATCACTGTTTTGGTCCCCTCCCTAGATTATAAATTCTGAAGCACAGAGATTCTGTCTGTCCTTGAAGAGTTGCCTTCATATGCTTGTGGGGAACATCCAGTTAAGATTAGTTAAATAATGAAATGTATTAGCACACATAAGTATGGATGCCAGAAAATGGAATGGGAGTCCATACAACCTCACCTGGAGCTGCCAGACCCATTTCCATGTGAAAGTCTTGGCTCTCCCCTCCTCTGTATCCTCATGTCATCCTAGAGAAGGCTGCTGCAGCTCCAGCCCTCTCAACTCCACACACAATCTGGAGGAAGGGAGAGTGCATTCCTGGAGGTCCCATAAGGTGGAGGAAAGTCATTTCCGGAAGTTCCCAAGGAAGGAGTCTTTGTGGGTCTTTGACCTCGGTTGAGTCACTGACCCATTCTTGAAGCCGTCTTTGGTGATGGGAATGAAATCAATCAGGACCAACTGTGAAGCTGGGGATAGGGCCAGCTTTTCCTGGGGGGATGCATTGGAGGAGAAGTGAATACCGGAACAAAGTCAGGTTTATTAAGAAGGAGGGTGAGTGACCAAAACAGTGTCTGCTACACTCCCTGCTTTATCCCCGGTACCTAGAACAATGCCTGGCACATAGGTTGTCCGTAAATATGTATCAATTTGTTCTTTTACCTTCTGGTGTCATTTATCAAACTCTACTTTTCTTTTGTTTCCTATAAATGTTTGTTTCCACAAACATTTATACCTTGCTTGGTATCTTACTTTTAGATGCTGTTTAGAAAAACACTTAAGTAAATGCTCAGTCGCTTAGTCATGCCCAGCTTTTTGTGGCCCCATGGACTATAGCCCACCAGGCTCCTCTGTCCATGGGATTTCCCAGGCAAAAATACTGGAGTGGGTTGCCATTCCCTCTTCCAGGGGATCTTTCTGACCCAGGGATCCAACCAACGTCTCCTGCATTGGCAGTTGGGTTGCTTACCACTAGCACCACCTGGGAAGCCCCACTTATGTAAATAGCCTGTTGCTATGTCACAGTTCATAGAATTATTAAAAATAAAATATAATGAAAACAATTTGAGAGATTTGTGTTCGGACAGTTTTGCTAGTGTATCCCAGTCTAAGGGCTCATTGTGAGTGAAACTAAGAAAGCAGTTTTGATCCATTATTTATAATGTGTAAGCCAGTGGAAGTGTAACAGAGAATGTCATGTTATAATGCTGGCATACGGTAGGGACCAGATTATCTCACATTACTTGTCAACACTTGTTCAGTTAAAAAAAAGAAGAGAGAATTTAGTGTGAGATTACTATAAACCCTGTAATTAATGTGGTGATGATGTTGCTTTAGCAAAAGAATCTCCTAAGAAGACACTCAGTAATAAGTAGTACATGATCTGTAGTAATAAGGTGCATGGATATTTTATCACGTGATGTCATAAACTGTAACTGAACTCTTATATTTACTTAAAATATGTATGTTTTTGTTGTTTAAGTTGCCCAGTCATGTCTGACTCTTGGCAACCCCATGGACTGCAGCGTGCCAGGCTTCCCTGTCCTTCACCATCTCCTGGAGCTTGCTCTCACTCATGTCTGTTGAGTCGGTTGTCCAGATAAGGGGTTCCCTGGCTGATTCTCTGTCCTGGTGCTTTTTGCCCCACAGACAGCACAGTCCACAGAGGTGCTGGCTTCTCTGTTGTATCATAGCTGAACATGTGTTCCTTCCCTCGTGGAAATGAAGCTACTGACCTGCTGAGTATAGAGTGTGGTCTGCTTGTTTTCTCTGGTTATGGTGCAAGGTTTGTACTTAATCACTCGAGTGCTGCTGGATTAGGGTGCGTACTTTGTGGTCCTGCAAGATTTTAATTGATGTATGTAAGGATCACACCTACCTTTTTGGTGACCTTTAGTCTAATGGCCTGGAATACCTTCGGACATTGAGCTTTGTGGCTTAAATATTAATACCTATTCTATAAGTGTCTAGTGGGGGATAGGAAAACTCAGAGAATGGACTCTTCCTCTGAACATCTGTGGAACCAGTGGAAATGAATTTGAATTATGATTTAAGACTCCATTCATCATTTCATTAAACATTTAGGCAACTATTGCTGAAGCTTTATTTCACTAATATTTGGTCTTACATTTATGTTCAGTTCTGGTTAATAATATGATTTAAGGAAGAGATCAGTATTCATTGTGGTCAACTCACAGCCATTCTGAAAAATCATGAAAAAGCGTTTGCTCTGGGTGAAATTGAAATCTCATTTCTTTCCTGTCTGCTCCTTGTTGTTTCTTATTACAAATCACTCCAGGCTAATGAGAAAAATTTTTTTTTATCAAGATAAGAATAAATATAGCAAGGATGACCCTTGAATATTTATGAAACACAGCAGTAAACGGATAAAGGCAGGTGTTAATAAAGTCCGTTGTTCCACCTTGGATTTGGTGAAATGGAAGAGCAAAGTCCAGGAGTCACAGTAAATACTCTGACATATGCATGCTAATAATTTGGATGGTGACTCTGTATTTCTCTACCAAACAGCAAATTTTAGAAGAAAAGGAAAATTATATATTTAAAAAAAAATCTTTGTGTTTTGTAATAATAAGTTTTAATGTAACGTGCATAATTTGGAAAATTTGGAATATGTATACACACTATGAGATGGTTGGATGGCACCACACTCTCAAAGGACATAAGTTTGCGCTAACTCCGGGAGATGGTGAAGGACGGGAAAGCCTGACATGCTCCAGTCTATGGGGTCGCAAAGAGTTGAACACGGTTGAGTGACTGAACAAAAACAAATATATATATACAAGTTTAGTTCCGTCACTCAGTCGTGTCCAACTCTTTGCAACCCCATCAGTCGCAGCACGCCAGGCCTCCCTGTCCATCACCAACTTCCAGAGTTCACTCAAACTCAAGTCCATCGAGTCAGTGATGCCATCCAGCCATCTCATCCTCTGTCGTCCCCTTCTCCTCCTGCCCCCAATCCCTCCCAGCATCAGAATCTTTCCCAATGAGTCACTCTTCACATGAAGTGGCCAAAGTACTGGAGTTTCAGCTTTAGCATCATTCCTTCCAATGAACACCCAGGACTCATCTCCTTTAGAATGGACTGGTTGGATCTCCTTGCAGTCCAAGGGACTCTCAAGAGTCTTCTCCAACACCACAATTCAAAAGCATCAATTCTTCGGCATTCAGCTTTCTTCACAGTCCAACTCTCACATCCATACATGACCACTGGAAGAACCATAGCCTTGACTAGACGGACCTTTGTTGGCAAATAATGTCTCTGCTTTTCAATATGCTATCAAGGAAAAGAAAAACTGCCATTTGTCATACTAGTCAACAATAATCCTGGATAATATTTTGGGTATTTTATTCTAGGTTTTGTTTTCCTGTGTATAGGTTTTTTTTATTATTATGGTTGGGATTATTTTTAGCAAGTTTCAACCACATGTTACATGAAAAGATAAGGTGGACAGTTGGAGAGAAAGTGACAGTGTCACCCATGGTTAACAGTGTACAGTATGGTTTATCATTGAGAGGATCTTATATAGAGTTCTAGAAAAGACTATGCTTACATATTTGGTTTTTTATTTAATACATTTTTATAGACCTGTGTCTATGAAAATGAAAGGCAAAAGACCCAAAAAGACCTGGAATAGTGAGAGAATTTTGAAAAAGATTACAGTTGGAGGGGGCTTCCCTGATGGCTCAGACAGTAATGAATCTGCCTGAGATGTGGGTTCAATCCCTATGTCAGGAAGATCCCCTGGAGAAGGGAATGGCAATCACTCCAGTGTTCTTGCCTGGAGAATCCCATGGACAAAGGAGCCTGGTGGGCTGCAGTCCATGGGATCACGAAAGAGTGGATTAACACTTTCAGTTCCTCCTCATAGCATGAGGAGGACTCATGCTACTAAATTTGGGATTGACCTCAGGACAGACATAAAGATCAATGGAACAGAATAAAAAGCCCAGAAGTAAACCTGCACATTTAAGGTCAACTGATTTTTGACAAAGGTGCCAAAGTATTTCGATGAGGGGAAGGATAGTCTTTTCAGTGGATGTTGCTGAAACAGTCGGACATCCACTTGCAAAACAGTGAACTTGGACTCTTACCTCACACCAAGCACAAAAATGATCTCAAAGTGAATTATGGACCTAAATTTAAGAATTAAAACTGTAAAAATCATAGCAGTTTGATTTTTGTGTGTGACTTTGCACTAGAAAAGATTTATTAGCTATCACATTCCTGAAAACATGAATAAGTCAGACTTAAAAACTTCTGCTTTTCATAAAACAACAGAAGAAAATGAAAAGACAAGCCACAATTAAAAATTTTCACTCTGCAAAGGATCTTAAGAGAATGAAAAGACAAGCTCCAGACTGGAGATAATTTTTCTAAAGTGCATTTTAAAAAATGGACACTATCTGGAATATATAAAGAACTCTCAAAACTTCATTAGTAATGAGCAAAAATCCAATTGGAAAATGGGCAGAGGACGAAAGCATGAACAGACTTGATGGATATTTCATGGAAGAAGGATATGCAGATGGCAAATACGCACATGAAAAGATATTCAGTCATCAGCCATCTAGGCAATGCACGTTACAATTGCAGTGAGATGGTTACATACCTATCAGAATGGCTAAATAAAAAACAGTGACATTGAAGATAAAAATGGTGAGCTTAATTAAAAACAATGGTGACCATATCAAATGCTGCTGACGATGCAGAAGCAGTGGGTTACTGATGTATCTTCTAGTCAGAGCGTGTCCTGAACTCTAGGAAGGATCTTCTCACTTCATCGTTTCTCATGTACAGGTTATGAAGTCGAGGCTTTACTTTTCTTCATGCTTTTCTCCTTGTCGCTTTTCTCTCTGCTCTTTCCTATCAAAGCACAGCTCAAATGTTATTCTTCTGCAAAACTTTCTGTATGGATTTATCCCTTCCCCTGTGTTATGCAGCAAGTGAATGCATCATGTGCCCCCAGGAAATGCTGTCCATTCCTTTATTAACACGACTGGTTTGTATGTTGACCAGTGACTTATAGGTCCTTCTAGACCTTATTTCCTTGCTTGCCCTTGCATGATATTTGGGACTTAGAATTTTACTAAATAACTGCTTTATAAGCAGAATAAACATAGGTATTGAAACATGGGTGGGAATGCTATAAATAGGCCAGTGAAGGCGAAGAGAGTCATGTCTTGTATAGGATGATAATATGTAAAATTCCCACCCTTCTGATCTGCCCTTAGCATCTTGGATTATTATTCTGGTAGAAGACCCTGCACAGTTCTTATGAAATCTGAAAAACAAGAGATATTTTGAGAGAGTATTCGTCATTTGAGATATTATTGTCAACCTTTGGGTCGCATCATTACATTTAAAATCTCACTGTCAGTGTCTAGGGCAAGTGGTAACAGATCACCGCATTTTGGAAAGACTGATTAGAGAAAAAGAAGTAAAATTGAGGGATAAATGGACACCTTCTCTCCCAATAAAAAATGTAATTGATAGTGAAGTCTAATAACCAAGAATCTACTTGGAAGTAATTAGCGTTCACCAAGGGTGCTTCACAAAATCCATTTATTTTAATTTCTTTTTAATTCTTTGTGATGATGGAGTTGACAGGCTCATTGCTCACTTGTCCTCGGCTCTTCCCAGTGGGAACAGCCCTTCACATGCTTCCCGATCATGCTTCAGCAAGAAGAGAAAGGGTCGCATGTTGGTGGCTTTCCATTCAAGTGTGAAGAAGTCAGTGGCATTTTAGGGGCAGTCACTTGACTTATAAAGATGACAGAATTGAGACACCATCTGCCTAGCCCAGAGCACTTAAGCTCATGTGTACAGTGGCGGTTTGTAGTCCTTGCCAGCATCGGCCTGCAGGTAGATGCTCATCATCTCTGACTTTCTAATGTTAGTGTTGGTGAGCCACCTGGTTACTAGATAATCATTCTCTCTCAGCTGGCATTGTCATGCAGATGCCATGCTCCATGAGCGCAGGCGTGTCTGGTCTGCAAGGCTTCTCGGTTTCCCTCGGTGTAGGTCTGAGCGCACATGCATCTGATACATGGAGCTGTGCTCCATGCTGTGTGCTGGGATTTGCATTTCAAAGGGCAGGATGGGAAGTTTTCTCTTGGAGAGAGGGGTACATGCCTGGGGAGACCTGGTGGGGGATGTTGCCCTCTAAGATGCTCTGATTTGTGATTCTCAGTGTTTCCATGTAGCAAGGAGTTTCCATGTATAACCAGTAGCAAGGAGGACAAGAGTCCTCAAAAAGAAGCAAATAGGAACCTGGCAGGACCTC
>NW_011494871.1:5264030-5265513 GCF_000754665.1 Bison bison bison
GGCAGGACCTCCCTCAAGCTCCCTGTCTAGTGTGTATGTGCTTTTTCCGTTCTTAAGTGGAGTTTGAGTGTGGGAAGACATATATACTGCACTACGGTGGTGGGGGAGGTTGGAGGAGGTCGGGGGAGGGGATTCAGGATGCTAGGGATGGTCCGATGATATTAACTAGGGTCTCTGCTATGCTTGTCCACACCTGTGCCTTGGGGGCGGTTTTGGAGGACTTGGCAGCATAGTGTCTGTCCGTGCTCAGTCTGTCTGTGCTGTGCTCAGTCGCTTCAGTCGTGTCCAACTCTCTGCGACCCCCTGGACTGTAGCCCGCCGGGCTCCTCTGTCCATGGGATTCTCCAGGCAAGAATACTGGAGTGGGTTGCCATGCCCTCCTTCAGGGGCTCTTCATGACCCAGGGATTGACCCTGCGTCTCTTAAGTCTCCTGCATTGGCAGGCGGGTTCTTTACCACTAGCGCCCCCTGGGAAGCCCCAAGGTGTCTATGCAACATAGCGATTTTTTTGTTAGACTAAAAAGCATAGTACTGTCCCTGGAACGTGCTTTATTTTGGCCCTGCAGCTTCACTTCTGATGATTTGCCCTCCGTAACCACAGAATGGCCTAAGTTATAGGAGCTCTTGGTGGTTATAATTCTAGGAGATGGGTTGGAAGGGACTGTATTGAAACGTGTAGGCAAGTGTATCTCAAACATAAGTGACTGGAGTGCTGGATTCATGATCTTTTACCATACTTGAGAACTACCCACACTCTTAATATTTTTTTCTCTGGATTACATCTGCTGTTGGGTTTGGCTTCATCTTAAGTATAGGATGGTTAAGGTTGGTATTTGGTAAGGCTGCAGACGGGATTCTGGAGCCAGGCTGCCTGGGTTCGGATCCTGACTCCACCTTTCACAGGCACAGTGAGTAGAGCAGACACGCCACCTCTCCCTGTCTGTCTTTCCCCGGGTACAAAATGGAAATCATAATAGCTGCTGTCTCATTGGGGTTTTGTGAGGATTACATTTAAAAAAAGTAAAAGACTTACGCCAGTACCTCGCATATAGTAAATGCTCACAAAACACTATTATTAATAATTTAATAATTATTTTTTCCTAATATACATGAAAATGTTCTACCATGAAAAAAAGTCCCTTTTATGCCAGCTAAAATTAGATGACATTCTACCAGCAGGATATGGATGTGGCTTTGAGAAGCTTTGATCTTGTCATCTGGTCCCAGCCTTGTTTTTGTGCTTGATTCTTGCCTGCGTTACCGGGGATTGAGGCCCCAGGGATTCCGGTGCATCTTAGCCGGTTAGAACAGCCCGACATCACGTGGCCCAAAGTTTACCCACCCAGGGCCACATCCAGTCTGTCTTCTCTGTCACAGTCCTTTATATCACTGAGGAAAGCTGTGGTGTTTCCCAAGTCTTCTCTGTTTTCAGCCCTGCAAGGTCAGCTTTCCCTTTAATCCCACTGCCTTGCTTGTCTCTCAT
>NW_011494871.1:5265613-5288572 GCF_000754665.1 Bison bison bison
TTTCCATGGAAAGAAACTGCAGGAGAAAAGAGTCGTGCTAGATCACCTGGGACACATTTTGCTGGTTACTAATCAATGTTCATAAACCCTGGGAGCACCTCCATCTAGAAGTGTGTGCGCATGCTCAATCACTCAATCGAGTCTGATTGTAACCCAATGACTGTAGCCCCCCAGGCTCCTCTGTCCATGGATTTCCTAGGCAAGAATACTGGAGTGGGTTGCCATTCCCTCCTTGAGGGGATCTTCCAGACCTAGGATTGAACCCATGGCTCTTGCACTGGCAGGTAAATTTTTTATCACTGAGCCACATGAGAAGCCTGCTTACCATAGCCTATTACCTGCTTACCCCTTAAACTCCACACCCCACACTCCTTGAGGGAGGGGCCTCCTCATTAATATGTATATTCCTAGCATCTGTGGTGATGGCTGGCATAGAGGATGCACGGGCTGTGCATTTGCAGGGTGGTGTGGGTGCTGTGGAAGCTTCATGGGGCAGCAAGGCTCAAGCCATCCTGATGTCTCATAAACACTGGGCAGACTGAGAGGAGAGGGACAGTCCTTCATGCAGAAGGGCCAGCAAGGTCAAAGGCACAGAGGCACTGCTGAACTTGCTTTTAGAACAGCTGCCCACTCTAAAGAAATATTAGTCCAGAACACATCCAATTCACTGTAGCAAAGCGTATCTAATGTTTACCGTAGTTAGTTGAAAGGAGATCAATCTTTGTCAGTCCTAAAGGGAATAAACCCTAAGTATTCTTTGGAAGAACTGTTGCTGAAGCTGAAGCTCCAATACTTTGGCCACCTGATGGGAAGGGCCAACTTATTGGAAAAGACCTTGATGCTGGGGAAAATTAAGGGTAAAGGAGAAGGGGGTGACAGAAGATGAGATGATTAGCATCACTGACTCAATGGACATGAGTTTGAGCAAACTCCGGGAGATAGTGGAGGACAGAGGAGCCTGGCATGCTGCAGTCCATGGGGTCACAGAGAATCAGACACAGCTTAGCGACTAAACTAATTCTTACGGCTTGTGCTTTTTAATTTTTATTTCAGAAAGTAGATGACTCTGAGTTCGTTCTTTAATTTGTTTGAGGTTATATTTTGAATCTTCTAATATGGATGGATGAGGGGTCCACGGGGTTGGGTATTTTTTCCTTCTTGACCCACTTTTTCCCCTCCCTTTTACCTTTCTCGTTTCCCTCTCTCATTCTTTAAGAATCTACAATGTAAAAGACATTGTTCAGGCAGTTGGGGGGGACCTGAGTGAGGAGTTTATGGTCTTCAGATGAACAGGATACAAGGCAGAAAGGGATGAGCTGCTGGAGAACCCTCGCCGGGTTCTAGTATTAACAGAAGCTACAGGAAGGAGATCTTCCATTTAGAGACCAGCAGAGGAGGCTTCTTGGCGTGGATCACACTTATTTAGTATGTGGGATTCACGGTGGGTACTGGCGGTGGTGGGCATTTCCAGGGGAGGAGACCACAAGGGCAAAAGTCTACAAGCAGGAGACCCTGGTGTGTATTCAAAAAACGATGGCTGGAGAGGACTGGGAGTAGTAAGGAGGCTACTTAGGAGGCTCCTAAATGCCACATGGGAGGTTTGGATTTTCTCCTTTAGACAGTGGGACTGGGAGTGTCTCTGAAGATGTTTGGCCTTTAGTTGATATGTCTGAGCTGGAATCAGACTCAGGTATCCTATCTAGATTAAACACACACACACACACAGTTAGAAAAGCTACTTACTAAGTCTAAGAACCTACAGAAGCAGGAAGAAAATGATTCTGGCCACATGGTGCTCTGAGATCTTCCAGGAACCTTTCTGTGCACAATTTAATACAGAAGGTGGCACAGGGAAGATACAGCTTGAAGGTGACCAAAGGAAAGAGTCAGAATGGTCATCTCTTCCTGAGAGTCAGAGGCAAAGCAACTGGTCAGCTAATTTGATCTGTGGTTAGAAGAGTCTTGTTTCTGCCTGGTGTAAACTGAGTTCATTAGTTCATTATATCCATTTCCATTGGCATTGGTGTGCATGGCATTTTTTCTATGGTTTTGATAGTGAGTACTTCTGAAGCTCTTTCTGAAATAAAGGAACAGAAGTACTCCACAAAACCCAGGGTTTCCCGAGACTCCGTGTTATGTTGGTTGCCTAGAGGAGCTTGGATCTCAGCAACATCAGAGAAAGACTGTGTGCATATGGAGATACCCTCCAAATGGCTTTTAAAGCTTCAGCTGGCTAAATGAGAAGACAGGTTAAACAGACTTTCCATGTGAATAGAACATGATTATAATTATTTTTATCCTTGAGTTGTGAGGCATAGTTTCTTCCATGTGCAGATCTGCAAATTTTTTATGACTCAAGATTTATCGTAAAGTGAAGATCCAAAGAGACATCATTTTGCCTTTGCTGAAGATTGGGATTTTGCATTTATGGCAAGTAAGTCACACTTGGTTTTTCAGTGATGGAGGGAAAGGCGTGTAGAATGGGAGATTGTTGAGAGCTCTTAGAGTTGTTTCATTTATTTCTTTGGGGCCACTCTTCACTATTTATCTTTCTCTTTATTACTGTCCCTTCTATGGACTGAAATGTGTCCTCCCCCCACCCAAATTGAGTTTCCCTGGTGGCTCAGATGGTAAAGAATCTGCCTGCAATGTGGGAGACCTGGGTTCAATTCTTGGGTCGGGAAGATCCCCTGGAGAAGGGAATGGCAACCCACTCCAATATTCTTCCCTGGGGAATTCAATGCACAGAGGATTTGTTGAAAGCTCTAAACCTCAATGGGATGGTATTTGAAGATGGGGTCACGAGGATGGGGCCCTCATGGTGGGATTAGTGCCCTTAGAGAAAGAGATGCCAGAGAGCTTATTCTCTCTACCTGGCTTGTGAGACGGAAGGAAGTGCATCTGCAAGTCAGGAGAAAAGCTCTTAAAGGAAACCAAATTGTCTGACTCATTGACCTTGAACTTCCTAGCCTCCAGCACTGTGAGAAAATACGTATCTGGTTTTGAAGCCCCCTAGTCTGTGATATTTTTTTATGGCAATTTGAGCTGACTCATACAGCCTTGCTGGAAGTAAGATTTGTAAAAGCACAGCTGAGGATTCAAGATCATGTGTTTACTACATAGAAATGCTATGCCAGTCACTTTTGAGGCTGGTTCTGTCATGCATTTTTGGCGTGTAAGTGTCTGATAGACTGAGGTGAAAACCAGCGTCTGCCTGTATGATGGATTCTAGCAAAGGGGGAGGGCATACGTTGCTTAAGAATAAAAGATAATCTTTGGAGCTTGGATCATAGTACACTCTTTGTATGGAAACTTGGAGCCATTTGGGTTTTTAACTAGCTTAAGCTTAACGTTTAAGTACAAATGTTCTTGGATATGTGGACAGATGAATGAATTGGTTAGTTTATGATTCATATCAATTTTGGAGGTCAGAATCCTATAGCAGTAAAAGAAGTTCCTAAGACAAAACATTTTAAAACAGAGAAAAGGTCAAGAACAGTAAGGAAAGCATTTCAAAGAGCTCAGAATCCTTCTGTCAGTTTTGGCTTTCCTGAAAATCAACTACGCGTGACGGTTGAAGGCCAGCCTCGAGTGCACCAAGGTATGTTTAGATAAACAAAGGAAGAGGGAGAAAGAAGCTCGTATCTGTATGTGGAGGTGGTCCCAGCAAGGTTCTCATACCTCTCAGATCTGAAATACAGTGGGATCTCCTGAGTATATGGTTCATGGGTCTCCAAGGCGGTGGCCCTGTCAGAAGAGCCTTTTACTGGGCTAATATCAGGCAATAGTTCATGGATTTTATTTGGCTTCTTTTTTTTCTTGTTTGTGCAGTCGTGAGCTGTGCTTCTGTTAAAGTTTTAGGATACCAAAAGATATTTTGAAGAGTTTTTTAATCTTAAGAAAATTATGCACAAATATCTTAAATTTGAAACCATATAACTCCCCAGTAGTATTTCAGGCAGTTAGAGGATTACATTCATTCCTAAAGAAGGCTGAATACCGGAGATTTGATGGTTTCAAACTGTGGTGGCTGGTGAAGACTCTTTGAGAGTCCCTTGGACTGCAAGGAGATCAAGCCAGTCAATCCTAAAGGAAATCAACCCTGAGTATTCATTGGAAGGACTGATGCTGAAGCTGAAGCTCTGATACTTTGGCTGCCTGCTGCGAAGAGCCGACTCATTGGAAAAGACACTGATTCTGGGAAAGACTGAGGGCAGGAGGGCAGGAAGGATTGAGGATAGAAGATGAGATGGTTAGAAAGCATCATAGACTCAATGGACAGCAGTTTGAGCAAACTTCAGGAGATAGTGAAGGACAGAGGAACCTGGCATCTCCAGTCCAGGGGGTTGCAAAGAGTTGGACACGACCTAGCGACTGAACAGCAAAATCAACAACAGTTCATTCCTTTAGATTAAATAATATTAATAGACTATGTATTTGTTGTTGCCGGGAATAGTTTAAGCAGCAGGGAGATTTAGTATATAACTTACTGAAAACTCCTTTTCTTAAGAAAGTTGATTGACTTTCTATAAGTCCTTGAAGGTAAGCACTAAGTTCTTGAAAAATCAAATCAAAACACCCAATGTCTGTGCACCAGGAAGCTACAGAGAAGCACTGGACTTGTACTGTCCAGGAATCTAGCCACTAGCACATGTGTGAATTTAAATTTAAGTGAATTAAATTTAAACACAATAAAACATGCAGTTCCTTAGTTGTACCAGACACATTTCAGGTGATCACAGCTACGATAGCTGTGATTACCCTGTGACATGGCAAGGATACCGAACCTTCTAACCATGGTGGTCAGTTCTATCTGAGAGGGCTGTGTGACAGGGTGTTCTCTGCCCCCATAAACTTTCACTGTATTTGGGATCCAGGGGGGGAAATGTCTGAAAAAGGAGATGACAAAAGAAACTGTAATCAACACTTTATCAGCAGTGTCACAGTGGAATAATTTTATAGGTTATAAATGATACAAGACGTTAGGCTGAGATGGCCAGGGAGGAGTTGTGAGTTTTATTCGATGTTCACGTAACTGGTAGGATTCTGACAGGTGGAGATGAAGCAGGAGGCATTCTAGAAGAATGTTCTCCAAGTTTTATGGAGAAGCGGAATGAGGGGGCAGTAAAGGTGTGTTTGAGGGACTTCCTTGGTGGTCCAGTGGCTAAGACTCTGCTCCCAGTGCAAGAGGCCCGGGTTTGATTTCTGGTCGAGGAACTAGATCCCTCAGGCTGCAGCTAAGGGTTTGCATGCCACAACCAAAGATCCTGCGTGCTGCAACTAAGACCCAGTATAGCCAAATAAATAAATAAAAATGAATATTAAAGAAAGGTGTGTTCGAGGCAGGAACAGCTATGTAGTTAGTGAGACCCAGAGCAAAATGAAAAGGTGGGGTCTCTTTGTTAAAAGTGATTGACCATCTCCAGACCATGACAGCAGAGCATGGGGGCCCCAGTATAGTTTGCCAGGATTAAGCTGGCTCTGATTCAGGGGATGATGCATACATCAAACTGATAATTCTACTGAGTTCTACAGATGAGGAGTAGTAAGAAGTATGACCAGAAGCATGATCAAAGCTTCAGCACCTTTCTCTCTCTCAGTTTCACCATCCCAAGGCATCCTGGGTTGTTGTTTGGGGTCAGACAAACCCTGCTTATCACCTGGTGACTTGTTCTTCATCCCAAGCCTGACACTAAAGACAGTGTTTTTCTTCTGGACACAGTGCAAAGCATTGTGCGTGGCCGACTCCTTCATCTCTGCTGGGGGCAAACCTTGTCTCTTCGAGGAAAAGGTTGAGGCAGTTTAGAGAGTACCACCTGATGACATGCCCGCTAGGCTTGGTGCTTATTAACACATTAGTCTACACTTGTACCAGAACTTCCCTCTTTGGTTAAAATGCCTCAGAGGGATTTATTGCTCCAAATAAAAAGTAAAATAGAAATCACTGTGGAGGTAAAGGTGGTGTGCACACCTTCATTAAAAAACCATGTTGTTGGAAAAATGGTGCCAGTGACTTGCTTGATGTAGCTTTGCCATAAACTTTCAGTTTGTAAAAAAAAAAAAAAATTAGCGTCTGTGAAGCACAATAAAGCAAAGTGCCATATAATGAGGTATTTGTCTGTCTTTGCCAACTATATGGGTGGATATAGAGAATAATAATAAAATAATACAGACTGTGAAGGTGTACACTGCTTATTTGGCAAGGTTTAAACTCTGCTGCTACCTTTTCTTCAGTCCCCATCACAACCACTCTTGCCCAGCATGAGTAAGTAGAGCCTCAGTTTCGCTTCTCCAGGCAGTAAACGCATTTCCCCTTGGCATGATTTAGCTTTTTATTTTGAGATAACTGTAGATTCTTGTGCAGGTATAAGAAGTAATAGAGATCTCGTGTACCCTTTACTCAGTTTTCCTCAATATTAACATCTTGCAAAGCTAGGGTACAGTGTCACAACCTAGACATTGGTACAGCGCACTGATCTTGTTCAGCTTCCTCCAGTTTTACCTGTATTTATTTGTGTCTGTATGTCTAGTTCTATGAAATTTTATCAAATGCTTGATCCTGCAGGCAAGAGGTATCCTCTCACTCTTGGGAACAGATATATCTGACAAGGTGAGAACTCCAGTAGAATTAATTTTGCCAGTGTGGATTCATTTCATTCTGAAAAGATAGAGACAGAAGTCTAATAAGCCCACGTGTGTGGGGAATAAAGGGGAGGGGGATGCTGCAGCACCCCTGAGGGGACGAGGGCCCGGGTTCACCATGCCCTTTCCTCCCTGGCTCCGTGTCTGTGGTCAGTACTCGTCCTGCCTATAAGGGGAGGGTCGTGTCTACCTGGTCTCCAGTCCCACACCTGCAGCAGTGCCCAGCAGCCCGCAGTCAGGGGACTGTCTTTGGATCATCTCAAGGTACTTCTTATTACTTTGGGCACTGAAAAAGAATGGGAAAAGTGTGGAAATCACTTTACGATTAGTAGAAATTAGCACTTCCCAGGTGGTGCTAGTAGTAAAGAACCCACCTGCCAATGCAGGAGATGCAAGGGATGCTGGTTCAATCCCTGGGTTGGGAAGATCCCCTGGAGGCGGGCTTAGCAGCCCACTCCAGTATTCTTGCCTGGAGAATCCCCATGGGCAGAGGAACCTGGTGGGCTACAGTCCATGGGGTTGCACAGTCAGACAGGACTGAGCGACTGACTAAGCACAGCACAGCACATCCATATATATGGCTTCCCAGGTGGCTCAGTGAAAAAGAATCTGCCTACCAATGGATTCGATCCCTGGGTTGGGAAGATCCCCTGGAGAAGGAAATGGTAACCCACTGCATATTCTTGCCTGGAGAATCCTCACGGACAGAGGAGCCTGGTGGGCTACAGTCCAAGGGGTTGCAGAGTCCAACACGACTAAAGCGACTTAGCATGCACACATGCAGGGATTAGTAGAGAGGCAGATGAGAGCTTTACCTGATGGCCATTTTTTTTCCCTGTAAAAAAGGGCACATACATTTCTTTCTGCTTGGAAAGATAAAACCAGCACCAAATTTGTCTTGCCAGGCAAGATCCGTTCTGTTAGTGAGACCGCTTCCATTATATACTGTATTGTAAAGGAAATAATTTCGTGCCCTATATTAGATCCTTTCTCTCCTGCTGAGAGGACTGGAAGATGAGAGAGGCCTGGGTAGCCTCTGGGTCCTGGCATGGTGTGGGTCAAGCAAGACACTTTGGGATTGTTTTTACATTGGGCCCAGAATAAACAAATATGTTTGTTTATTCTGACATAAGCAGCTGTTGCCCATCCTTAACTTTGCAGAAGTCAGTGGAACTTTAGGACCTAGGTCTGAGTCCACAGGTTGTTTTTAAATCGGTTCCACTGTTGACAAACCTGGGGCCTTGGGTAAGGACCTCACTTCTGCTCCCAGCTTCCTCATCTGTTAACTGGAGCACTTCTGTATCAAGGTCTTTTGGCTACAAAATGGAATAATGTATGCAGAGCACAGAGAACAGTGTCTTGCTTATAGCAAAGACGGAAAAAGTGTCAGCTTTTCCTGTGGTAGGTAGTTACTGGCTGTGGGAGTTAATAAAGACTTAAAACCACCTTGGCATTGTTATCCATCACCAGGATCTCAATACGCTGGATGAATAATAAAAATGCTGCATATTGGGGTTTTCCTGGTGGCTCAGTGGTAAATAATCCACACGCTAGTGTGGGAGACACAAGTTTGATCCCTGGATTGGGAAGATCCCACAGGTCGCAGAGCAACTAAGCCCGAGTGCCACAGCTAGTGAGCCTGTGCTCTGGAGCCTGGGAGCTGCAACTCTGGAGCCCACATGTCGAGAACCTGGCTCTGTGACAAGAGAAGCCACCACAGTGAGAAGCCCGTGCACCACAACTAGAGCGTAGCCCCTGTTCGCTGCAACTAGAGAAAGCCCACCAGCAGCAGTGTAGACCCAGCACAGCCAAAAATAAGTAAATAATGAAACATTTAAAATGCTGTGTATTAATGTTTAGTTCGATGCCATGTTGCCCTAACAGTCTTGCTCTGATCACTGTTTTCCGCCACATCTGATGCCCTCCTCCCTGCCTCCCTCCCCAGGGTGGAAAGTCTCTTCAGCCCATCATTATTCTGTTCTTCATAACAACAGTCAGATGAGCTATTGAACATGCAAATCCCCATCTCATCTGTTTCTGAAAGGTAGGGCTTTAAAAATAGTGAGCGTCTATGATGGTTAATTTTGTTGTACCTTGTTATTAAGGGAAGATGATGTTAATACCCACTGAGTAATGAAAAGTCAATTAAATGCATTTAGGGAAATTAAAGTGCTGACAAATTCATAGCGGCTCTTCTGTTTGTTAAATGGGATTGACATGGATTAACAATCAGTGGTGGACAGAAATTTGCTGAATTTACTGAAGTATATTTCCATTAAAATGACAGCTGGGGAAGAGCGTCACCAGGGCATTTAGTCACGGGGCCCAGGAGTGTGAAGGAGAGAACTAATCGAATAAGACAACTTGTACTTAATTTTAATTAGGTAAATTCCCCTTCAGGTTTTAATCACATAAACTTAGTCACGGGTGGTGTGGAAGCCAGCGGCCGGCCATCTTGTCTCACTCTGCTTTCTTTTTCTAAGGCATTAAAAATTAGTTGTAGACTTGACTTCTGTACTTAACTACACATTGTGAATTAGCCTCTTTCATGAGCATAGTTTGTCAGTATTTGAAATTTCAGTATTTTAAATTTTGTCTAGTAACCCCTCATGAATCATGTTTACAAAAAATATTTTGAAAAATCATAATACAATTTGCTATGAAAAATAAAATCTCAGGTCAGAAACTTGTATCAGTGAAATTGTTTGCTGATGAAATAACAATAGATCTAGAGTATGTGTGCTCAGTCGTGTCTGACTCTTCTGAGACCCCATGGACTGTAGTCCACCAGGCTCCTCTGTCCATGGGATTTCTCAGGCAAGAATACTGGAGTGGGTTGCCATTTCCTCCTCCAGGGGATCTTCCTGACCCAGGGTTCGAACCTGCATCTCCTGTGTTATTCTGTACTGAAGGCAGATTCTTTACCACTGAGCCACCAGGGAAGCCCGTTTCTGAAGACCATTAAACTTTTGAGTTTTGTGGGTACTGTTTGTTGTATATTTGTTTGTTTTTGCAATATGAATGTAAATAGAATTTTGATATTTGCTAGTGTACTAGATTCTTGTTTTACCAGGATATCGGGGGCAGGAAGGTACCGGATAATCAGGATTTTGTTATACTTCTGGGGTACAGCTAGTGTTATAGTTTATAGTCATGAAATTTTCTTCACCGCTAATGTACAGCATATATATCATAAAACTATTTTTTCAGTTGCTGCAAATAGAAGTATATTTTATAAATTTTACCACAGACTGAGATTTTATGTTATAAGCATTTTTTATGTATTACTCCCTGCAAAATACCATGTTAAGCACAAGGAAGATGTAATTTTTTTAAGGCTCTACTTCTAAGTTCTCTATAATGAAAAGACAGATAAACGATAGTACAAAGCACTTGGAATAGGAAGTAAGTTCCAAACAGAGATAAAATTATTTCAACAGGAAAAAAAAAAAAAACAAAACACCGAGAAGTCTTGAAACCTGATGTTTGAGCTTGGCCTGAAGTAAGGATTTTGAGTAGAAATGGATGGAGGGACTTCCCTGGTGGTCCCAGTGGCTAAGACTCCACGCTGTCAATGCAAGGAGCCCAGGTTTGATCCCTGGTCAGGGAACTACTAATAGATCCCACATGCCACAACTAAGAGTTCGCATGTTGCAACTAAAGATCCTGCATACCGCAACTAAGACCTGGTACAGTCAAATAAATAAGTATTTAAAAAGAGAAAATGGATGGAATGGTACTTCTCGGCTAAGATGTAGTGCAGCATGAGCAGAGATGTTGAGGGTCCATACCGCATTCAGGGAGCAGCGGGAAACCATGGTAAGTACAGGTGATGTTGTCATTTTTCAGTTGCTAACCAGTGTCCAACTCTTTGTGACCCCATGGACTGTAGCCTGCCAGGCTCCTCTGTCCATGGGATTCTCCAGGTAACAAGACTGGAGTGGGTTGCCCTTTCCTTCTCCAGAGGATCTTCCTGGACCAGGAATTGAACCCATGTCCCTTGTATTGGCAGGTGGGTTCTTTACCACTGTGCCACTTGGGAAGCCCTTTGTAGTGAGTTATAACTTACATACAATAAAGGTGCAGATCTTAAAATGTCCAGTACAGTGAATTTTCACATACATGTAAATCTGTGTAACCTCCGTCCACATCAAGATACAGAATATTTCCAGGACTCCAGTGGCTGTGCTCCACTCCAAGGTGACACTGTTCTGTCACCATAGAAGTGTTTTGCCTGTACTTGAACTTCGTGTAAATGGAATCTCAGGACTTGTGCTCTTGTGTCTGGCTTCTTTGCTGCACGTATGTCTGCAGCATGTGGCATTCGTAGTTTTCTTCATTGCTGTGAGCATTCTGTTGTATGAATAGTCCTCTTTATCCATTCTGCTGTTGAGGGACATTTGGATTGTTTCCAGTTTTTTGGCTGTTATGGACGATACTGTTATGAACACGTCTGTGCATAATTTTTTGTTCAGCCTAGGTACTCGTTTCTCTTCGTATATACTCAGAAGTGAAATTGCTGGGTTGTAGGGTTTAGTTTTAAGAAACACTGCCAAACAGATTTTGAAAGTGGTTTTGCCAGTTTTTGTGGCCTCCCCTGGTGGCTCAGTGGTAAAAATCTGCCTGCC
The DNA here is from genome assembly GCF_000754665.1 of Bison bison bison. Taxonomy (NCBI): domain Eukaryota; kingdom Metazoa; phylum Chordata; class Mammalia; order Artiodactyla; family Bovidae; genus Bison; species Bison bison. The sequence goes on from NW_011494871.1 coordinate 5,276,884, forward strand.
AATGTAGGAGATAAGAGTTCGATCCCTGGGTCGGGAAGATGCCCTGGAGAAGAAAATGGCAACCCACTCTGGCACTCTTGCCTGGAGAATCCCATGGATGGAGGAGCCTGGCAGGCCACAGGCCATGGGTTTCAAAGAATGAGACACAACTTAGTGACTGAGCACGCACGTGTGTAGTAGTTTGTACTCCCATCAACAGTGTGTGATTATTCTTATTGCCCTGCATCCTCACCAACACTTGCTGTATATTTGGTTTTAAGCTATCTTTCAAGTTTTGGTTTTTATTCTACGAGTTCTCTTAAAGAGATGTATGGAGTTGCCCAAGCGACTTGACCGACAGCGATGATGACCATGTGCCGTCCCATTATGATGAGCTTTTTGGATTTTATGCAGTTCCTGGCAAGCCCTTTGCGTAAATTTCCATGGATTATTCTCCGATGACCCCCTCTTGTGACGTTGCAAGTGTTTGGATGCCAAGGCTGAGTTCATGTGCTTACACAGTTGCACTTGCTTTTCTTCTGGGCAGTGCCTCAAGACCAGACATGCTTATCAAGGCTGGATTTTGTATTGGGGGAATCAAGAGAAGTGCTCTGACTTGGAGTTACCTCTTCCCATGTTCCTTTCCCCCTCGAGGGAGACTGTGTTAGATGCTGCGCTGTCCCCTGATTCTGTGCTGTTGTCAGGAAAGCAGGTGGAGCGTGGCACCTGTCAACCCCCATCCCTCCCCACCCCCCCACCCCACCAGGAGCCTGAAAGTCTACTTGATCAGTGACTTTCACCCCTCCCTCCTTTTACCATTGTAATATGGGTTTCCCTTGGCTACACATTTTACTTGGAGATAAAAATGATTTCTCTTACTTCTGTCCTGACCTAGTTTTTGCCTCCAATTGCACTTGTTATCTCGCGGAGTCTTTAGGGATGTCTGGCTCGCAGTGGAGAAAATGGTGGAGTGGCTTTTTCCTTTTCCTGGGCGCCCGTGCCTTTTGATGATCCCCAAGGCTGGAGGCCGCAGGGGCCCAGCGTGGTCTGTGGGAGGAGAGAGAGCACCGTCTGGGGCACCCAGGTACCCACCCGTGCCTGGCTTCCCCTTCTCCTCCCGACGTACTGAGGACCTGTCCTGCCTAAAGCGTCGGTGTTGGGGTCATGCCGCATACTCAGCTAGTCTCTCCCTCGTCTGGGCTTCGCCTGTGACCTGAAGGCCGCAGATTGACCTGGGTGTCTCTGCTTTCTTCTGGGACACTGATCTCAAGGACATGGTGCTGGACGCCCAGCTGCCTGAGTGGGGATCCTGTGCTGGGGGAAAGAATGGAGAAGGAAGAGGGGACCCCCCTCTGTTAATAGTTCAGGGTATCATGTGACTTCCCCTGCTTGGTGGTTCTGGTTCGTTCCTTTGTGCTAAAAGAATACGATGTGACTTTCTCTCTCTCTCTATATATATATATCAATATATCACATCGTATGTGCTTAGTCGCCCAGTCTTGTCTGACTCTCTGCAACCCCATGGACTATAGCCCACCAGGTTTCTCTGTCTATGGGCTTCTCCAGACAAGAATACTGGAGTGGGTTGCCATTTCCTTTTCCTGGGATCTCTTAGACCCAGGGATTGAACCTGAGTGTCTGGTGTCTCCTACATTTTAGGCAGATTCTTTATCGCTGAGCCACCTGGGAAGCCCATATTATAGCATAGCGTTGCATGTCATATCATATATAGATATATATTTGCACTTAAGGAGAGCTGTTAGGGGAGTGGAGGCAATGGGGGCATAGTTAGAATTGAGGTCATCTGATTCTTGTGACTGTAACCTTTTTATTTTTTTGGCCTCACCATGCAGCCTGGGGGATCTTAATTTCCCAACCAGGGACTGAACCTGCACCCTTGGCAGTAAAAATGTGGAGTCCTAACCCCTGAACCACCAGGGAGTACCCTGATTCTTGTGACTTTAGACTGGAGAAACAGAGTGGGTGCCCCAGAGGAGGCCAGTACTCGGGTCAGCTAATCCTTGGGACAGGAGGCAGGGGTTAGACTCTCTTCCTGAGAGAAGGCCTGGAGTTGGGATGGACCAGGGCCTTAGCCACCCTCCTCCTTTAAAGGAAGGAGGACTTTGGTGGATGCCTAACCACTGACCCACACCTCCCTGTTGATCCAGTGGTCCTGAATTCTCAGGAATCAGGATGTTTCCCTGATCCAACCCCTTGAAGCACGCAGCTTCTGAGAATGTGAAAAATCAAGTTTGATTTACCGTTAAGCATGACTGACTTCATTAAGAATGTATTTGTGTTTTGCTAAAAGATTTAGTAAAAGAAGGATATCTTTAGCCTCTGGGTTTTATGATGTCAGGACAATAATAATGTTTTCTTGCTGTTTTAAAAACCAGTAGTTGGTGTATCAGGGCTTCCCAGGTGGTGCTAGTGGTGAAGAACCCGCCTGCCAGTGCAGGAGATGTAGGAGATGTGGGTTTGATCCCTGGATCAGGAAGCTCCCCTGGAAGAGGAGCTGGCAACCGTCTCCAGTATTCTTGTCTGAAAAATCCCATGGATGGAGGAGCCTGGCGGGCTACAGTCCACAGGGTTGCAAGAGTTAGACATGATTGAGCACGCATGCAAGTTGGTTTATCACAAAGAAGGTTAGAGTTTTTAGAGGGAATAGTCTGGAGGAAACAAAAACACATATCTTATATTAAAAGTAGTTTTTCTCATTTCCCTTTCTTATTCTGATAGCTCAGCTGGTAAAGAATCCACCTGCAATGCAGGAGACCCTGGTTCGATTCCTGGGTTGGGAAGATCCCCTGGAGAAGGGATAAGCTACCCACTCCAGTATTCTGGCTTGGAGAATTCCATGGACTATAGAGTCCATGGGATAGCAAAGAGTCAGACATGACTGAGTGAGTTTCACTTTCACACTAGCATATGTAGTACACAACTACAAGATTCTTTCAAACATCCTATATGGAATCTTCAGTTCTGGAAATAAAAAGGAGGAATTTATTATTGGAGAAATTGAGGCACAGAGAGCCATAAAAAGGCCAAGTGTTTTGCTTAGCTACCCTGGGCACCTTTCTCATTAGAGAGTAAAGGAGCAGTGGGTTTCCTGAGCTATTAAAGCTTTCAGTTTAAGACATTGAAAGGCATCTGAGATAATCTTATTTACTTAAAAATGGGAATCTATAAAAGTGAACATAGTTTAATGTTGTGTTTTTCAAATGAACTCGGCACTTGTTGCAGTAGTGTGGGTGTAGGGAAATGAGATAAGCTGTGAAATCAGATTTTTTCACTTGTAATTTCTTCATTCTACTTCACAGTTCTAGACTTTTTAGGAATTCACCAAAGTAATCTGGTACAGACTTAGAGCCATCTTTCTGTTCTTTCTTGGGCAAGTCTATTTTTGCATTTCTATTTTATTTTCCTCTCAAACTTTATAGTCTTATAAACTTTACATTTAGCTTTCATCATTCTTACGCACACACTTCTCAGCTGGGCTGTGAATCTGGGTTACCTGTGCCCAGTTGATATTCCTTGTATTAAAATGTTATTCCTTTTCTGTCAAATGTTAATTTTTAGAGACTTGTGTGGCAGTCCAGTGGTTAGGACTCCACGCTTCCACTGCAGGGAGCACAGGTTCAACCCCTGGTCAGTGAACTAAGACCCAGCATGCTGTATGGTGCAGCCAAGAAATAAAAATAAAAATAGTAAAAATAAATAAAATATATATTTAACAATTTTAAAGATGTTAATTTTTAAATGTCAGTGTCTTTGTAGCCACTGTAGTACTTTTTAAATGTGGGAGTAACGTACTGCTTTTAAAAAACAAGTCATTTTTAACTTGAGACATAAAGGGGAACAACTAAAGATTATCTGTTTTTATTTTTTGTGTAAAAGGGAATTTTCATGTTTTAATTTATGTGGTATATGTATCTGGGGCTGAGTAGGTTTTTATACTAATTGCTTCCATATTTAAGCCTAAGAAAAGTTTATAGGCTTAAAAAGCACTAACAAAGCAGTTTCCAAATGTTTGTCAAATTATTTAAAATTGAATATTTATTTTACACTGTGAAGAGGAAGTCTTCCGATTAGTAACTAGTTTAGGATCAATTTTTCTGTATTGTATTTTTGCAAATAAAATTTAAATTTGAGTTCTTGCAATGGTGGACTGATTTGTTGTAAACCAATTCACCTGCTAAAAATAAAAAAAAAAAAACTAAATAAAGGAATAAATAAAACAAAAGCTCAAACAAAACAAAAATCTGTGTTGAATATGCATATACAGAGTAGTGCTATTAACAGTAACCAAAAGGTGAAAACAATTCAGGTGTCCATCAGCAGATGAATAGGTCAACAGCTTGTGATATGTATGTGTTATGGAATATTATTCAACCATAACAGGGAATCAGGGTGTCAGTACATAATACATTGAATGAATTCAGAATGTTTGGTTCATAATTGACACCTAAAATTATTCATTTCAAAAACATTTACCAAGTGTCTACTCATGTACCTGGCAGTGAGCTGGTGATGGGGATACAGAGATAAATAAGACAAAGTTAGGGAGCCCCTCAAGGCTCAGTCTGGATGGCCGTGCTGTCTAATGTGGGGAGCCACTACTCAGTGTGACAGTTTAAATGGAAATAAACTTTCTTAGCTGCACTGGGTCCATGCTAAGCGCTCTGTGGCCACACGTGGCTAGTGGCTGCCGTGCTGGACAGCACAGAGACGGGACATTTCGTCATCACAGAAGGTTCTTCTGGACAGTGCTGGGCAGGGCAGGGCAGGTCAGCAGTGTGATAGAGGTGAGCCCTGGCGAGTGTCCTGGGGAAGATGAGCAGTGGAGTGTTTTGAAAGATGAATTTTCAGATGGGCAAATGGAGGAGTGGGCAGGGATAGCCACTCCAGTACTGTGAAAGCACAAAGACACAGGGCTTTTGGAAGCTTTGACTCTCCTGGAGATCATAAGTAGCTTGAAGTGTTAATAGTTCAGCGTTTAAGTAGATTGGCAGGAGTCCCGGCTTCAGGAGACTAGACTGAAAGGAAAGACGGGGCCGGGGTCCTGGAGGGCCTGAGACGCCCAGTTAAGGAGCTATTCTGGAGGACACTCAAGAGGCCTTTTTATCTTTGACTCACTTATTTCTTGAGTTAATGCTTCTTTTATTAATTTACCTTACAGAAATAAAACTCTCATGTTTAGCGAAAATATTTTGCCTAGTCTTTTTTAAAAAATTTGCAGTGGTGATGCATTTTTTATGGAGAAAAGTCTGTGCCTCTTTTCCTTTGTGGTTTGTAAGCATAGAAGGTGTCACCTCTAGAGCCTGAAACATGTTCAATTTTGTTTTATTTTTACTTTTTCTAGTATAAAATGGTGTCAAGTTAATTTTTGTATGTCTAGAATGGAATGCCTAAATTTTATACATCCACATAACAAATACTTGTTACAGATATATATTCATGTGTAAAATTTATGAAAGTGAAAGTCGCTCAGTTGTGTCCGACTCTTTGCAACCCCATGGGCTCCACTGTCCATGGAATTCTCCAGGCCAGAATACTGGAGTGGGTAGCCTTTCCCTTCTGCAGGGGATCTTCCCAACTCAAGTATTGAACCCAGGTCTCCAACCTTGCAGGTGGATTCTTTACCAGCTGAGCCACAAGGGAAGCCCAAGAATACTGGAGTAGGTAGCTTATCCTTTCTCCAGCAGATCTTCCCGACCCAGGGATCAAACCGGTGTCTCCTGAATTGCAGAAGGATTCTTTACCAACTGAGCTATATTTGTATTTATATATGTAAACAAATTGGAGAAGGCAATGGCACCCCACTCCAGTACTCCTGCCTGGAAAATCCCATGGACGGAAGAGCCTGGTAGGCTGCAGTCCGTGGGGTCACTAAGAGTCGGACACGACTGAGCGACTTCACTTTGACTTTTCACTTTCATGCATTGGAGGAGGAAATGGCAACCCACTCCAGTGTTCTTGCCTGGAGAATCCCATGGACAGAGAAGCCCGGTGGGCTGCCATCTATGGGGTCGTACAGAGTCGGACACGACTGAAGCAACTTAGCAGCAGCAGCAGCATGTAAACAAATTATTAGCTAGTATGCTCCAAACCATTTATTAAACAATGTTTCCCTTCTTGGTGATGGATTCTTTGTCACAAATTACATTTTTATATATAATGAGGTTTATCTGAGTCATTAGTTCTGTTGTAGTACATTTTCTTATGTTGATATAACCTTGTTTATTTTATGCCACAGAAATTTTAAGTTATTTTTCTGTGTGTGTAAATCAAACTCATGATTACTTAATTCTCTTTCTATATTTGTTTGAAAATTGAATTCTATGTTTAAAAATCGAAACTCATGATTACATAGGTTTCGCAAGTGGTTCGAGCAGGCTTGACAAACCATACGGCTTGTCACTGAGGTTCGGGCTGGCATGGTATTAACTATAAACATCACTCGCTTAAGAGATGTATGTCTTTAGAAAATGTATGTGCTGGTCTTGCAGTGCTTTGAAAGCCCTCTGTCTTTCATGGATGGTGATTCATTCGGTAGTATGTTTAGTGCATCGCCACAGAGAGTGAAAAGGATCTTCTATATCAGTGTGACCATCCTTTGAGATCGACATTTGTGTACTTTCATAGTGCCTGGTTCATCTACAAGTCTTAGCTATCAGGAGAAGTTTTGTTATTGACATTTTATCGATCGGAAGACTCAGAAAGCAAGAAATAACTAGCAGGTGGAGGCAGCTTTAAATTAATTAGCCTAGCTAAAATTGCATTTACTTTTACTGCTACTTCCCTGACATTTCTGTGTGTGTGTGTGTGTGTGTGTAAGTACAGGCTAAGGAGTGGGGACGTAAGGGGGAGTGGCACTTTTGTATGCTGTGGAAATTCACAAATGTACCCTTCAGTGGACCATAAGGAGGTTGTGGCTGGATTTTGAGGACATGAATTGATCAGCATGATGAGTGTTTCTCGAATATATCCAGTAGCATCACCTACACTGTCTCCGGTTCCTGCATTTTGCCCTGAGGCAGATCATTTATGTAACCAGAAAATGTTTCAGTGTTCCAGAGGTTGCTGTAAAGAATAATTAGCAATTGTCTCAAACAATTTGAAATTCAGATATTATCACTTGGTTTAAATGGAATAGCATTTACAGAAATTAGTGAACAGTTTTAAACTGTTGCCCTTCGTTCATCTTGTGTGAACTGTCCCCATGTGTAAAGGATTCTCTTTGTAGAGAGCTGTGCCATTCCAGAGCATGTCTCCCATCTCTTACCTCATTTGATGCTTACAGCATACTTGTCAGGTGGGTTGTAATATTAACTACATTTTACAAATAAGGAAACCTGGGTTTATAGGGAATAAGAAGCACACCCTAGAGAGAGTAAGTTCTTTTTCAATCAACCATGTGACTGAGATTTGCCAGTTTTCCCAACCTATTCCTCAGGGTTTTGTATCAACTGAAAACAAACAGAATCACTCTAATTATAATGGAAATCCACCTGTCCATGATTATTCATGTTTATAAAGACTTTTATAAACTGCATGATAACTGTGTTTAAAATCGCCCCACTGAGGAATGATTTATTTTAAATAATTACTAGTTATAAATGCATCACAAATATTCAACTATAATGAAGACTGCACAGGCCATTTTATTCATGTAGATAATTGTTTTCCCTTAAGTTCTGTCCTGAGGCCAGCCTGTGAGGTTGTCCCTATGTATTTTTCCTATTGTCTGCTCATGGGTTGTTAGGTGGTTTATTACAGGAGACAACTGAAACAGAATCCCATGCCTATTTGAATCAGTTCTACTGAAGAGAATACATGTTTTCATTGATCGGGCTGTTCAACTTCCCTCTTTGGTGTAGAAAATTTCAGGCTACCCTCCCTTATTATTAGACCACCCTTTCTGAATTTCTCAGCATTCACTATAAGTCTTGCATGGCCGATTGCTTCTCTTCCTGCCTGAATATCCACTCTGATGCTCTTGTGTTGAGTCATTGCAGAATTTGCTTGTGGACTTTGCAAGTAGGTCTCAAGGTAAATTAAGATATCCCAAAGCCCACAAATATGGGCATGTTTCTTCCACATCATTTGTAAATATTGACCTTAGTGGCTTAGATAATGTGTAAAGTTAGTTAAACTTAAAACACACACTCACACAACATGGAAGGAAAAATGCCTGTCAAGGGAGAAGAGAATTAAAAACAAAACAAAACAGTAAAATCTCTCTTAGAAGGAAATCCTCATTTTCTTAACAGCATCTTCTGGTCTGGTAAGATAGGTTAGTCTCATTGCGACAAAGGAGAGACCAAGTGGGCCTAATGAACGCGCAGTAAGGGTGCCCCTCAGTGTAGTGAAGCTGCTACGTGTGTGGCTGTTAGAGGCTTACCTGAGTTTGATATATTACTTTGCTGAAAATCTTGATGATATTCAAGCCTATCATTAAAAAAATTTTTTTAAGTTTTTTTTTTTTAATGTGGACCATTTTTAAACTCTTTATTGAATTTGTTACAATCTTGCTTCTGTTGTATGTTTTGGTTTTTTGGCCCCAAGTCATGTGGAATCTTAGGGCTTCCCTAGTGGCTCAGATGGTAAAGAATCTGCCTGCAAGGCAGGAGACCTAGGTTCTATCCCTGGGTTGGGAAGATCCCCTGGAGAAGGGAATGGCAACCCACTCCAGCATTCTTGACTGGAGAATCCCATGGACAGAGGAACCTGGTAGGCTGAAGTCCATGGGATCGCAGAGTTGGACATTATGGAAGCAACTGAGCACGCGTGCGCACACAATATCTATAAGCCCACTCCCAGGTAGCACTAGGGGTAAAGAACCTGCCTGACAGTGAAGGAGACACAAGAGACATGGGTTCAGTCCCTGGGTGGGGAAGATCTCCTGGAGGAGGGCACAGCAAGCCACTCCAGTATTCTTGCCTGGAGAATCCCATGGAGAGGAACCTGGCGGGCTACAGTCCATGGGGCTGCAAAAAGTCAACCACGACTGAGCGACTAACACACACACATGTGTGCGCCCGTGTGCGCGCGTGCAGACACACACAACCTGAGCTCCCTGACCAGGGATCGAACCTGTGCCCCCTGCATTGGAAGTGCAGAGTCCTAACCTGTGGACTGTGGTTAAGTCCCTAAGCCTATTGTTTTACCCTTAGCCTTGCTTAGTTCACCTCCATTCCTCCTTCCCTCCCTCTGCCCCTCCTTCCTTCCCCTGTTTCCTTCCTTCCTTTCTCTCTCTGTCTTCTTTTTAAAAATAAGACCTAGAAAATACTTCTGCCCTAACAAATCATGACTCCTCGATTAGCCACCAGTTGGAATAATTTTTTTTTACATTTTGCTTTCTGTAGATTATTGACATCTCAGTCCATCCCTGAATTCTGAGGTTATAAGAAGTCTTCATAAAATCTGTGCTTAGTTGGACCATCTGCCTAATCAAGAGTAGCTGATTTCCCTTGTATGATGTCTGTGTCTCTCCATCCACTGGGTTGAGTTGGGGTTAACTCAAGGACTTGTGGGAGAAGATAAGCTCTAAACCACACTGTATCAATTATTTGTCTTCATTTTCCCTTGAAGGCTGAGAGAGAGAGAGAGAGAGAAAGAGAGAGAGAGAGAGACACGGGGACCAGAGCTCTGATGAGCAAAGGTGTTTTAATCAACATAGTGTGGGCATATATACTGTCTTACAAAGTAGTTATTCTCAGCAAAGATAAAGATTAAAATTCCAGACTTACAAAAGATAGGCAATCCATATTAAAGGGAGAGATTTGTAAACAATCACTTTTACCTGTATGGGTCACAAGAAGGAAGAGGGTACTTATCACCGTATAGAAAAACTAATGAAGGAAATGCCTGGATTCCTCAGTCCCGGGAGAGGCTTGCCTCTCCTCTTAATTCCTGAGTATTCAGGAATTAATAAGGAGCAGACAATTCCTGACAGATCCAAAACAGCACACAGGAAGCCTCCTGTTAAATGCTTCCTAACAGTGGTGGTTTAGTCCCTCATTTGCTCACTCATATCCAAACTCTGCGACCCCATGGACTGTAGCCCGCCAGGCTCCTCTGTCCATAGGATTCTCCAGGCAAGAATACTGGAGTGGGTTGCCATTTCCTTATCCAGGGGATCTTCCCAAGCCAGATATCAAACCCAGGTCTCTTGCATTGGAGGCAGATTCTTTACTGACTGAATCACCAGGGAAGCCCATAACCATCACTAAGCTCCTACTGAGCAGAACGCCAGGACTTTAAAAGCACCCCTTGCATTCAAGAAGCGAGCTCTCCTTTCAGCTATATTCCTTAATATCCCAAAGCATGAAATTCCAGTGAAATTTTAATTAACTAATCAAAGCTCAGTTAGGATGCTCATATAAAGTAATATAAAACCTTATGTAAGCCACAGTAATGAGAGTGAACTCAATCACAGTAAAGAAACATTTAGTTAAGTAAAAATATTTTTATTATTGCTTATTCAGAGATGTACCTAAGTGGCAGAGGAAATTAAATATCCCCATAAAGTGAAAACTAACTGTAACCAGCCCAAGCATATTTCTTTGCTTAATATCCTGTGTGCTCAGTCACTTAGTCATGTCTGACTCCTTGTGACCCCATATACCACGCCCACCAGGTTCCTCTGTCCATGGGATTTTCTAGGCAAGAATACTGGGGTGGGTTGCCATTCCCTTCTCCAGGGGATCTTTCTGACACAGGGATTGAACCCAGGTCTCCTGTATTGTTAGGTGGGTTCTTTACCACTGAGCCACCTGGGAAGCCTCTAATATCCTATATACATGGGTCCATCCAGAGATCTGTTAAAACCCTGGGCCTCAGTAATCAGACCCTGCATTTTAACAAGCTCTCCATGTGATTTCCAAGCATCTTATAGTTTGAGCAGCACTGCTACAGACCAGCGAGTCTCATGGAGGGGAACCAGGACCAGCAGCATCAGTATCACGTGGGAATGGCTAGAAACCCAGATTCTTGATCCCCACATACAACTCAATATCAAAACAACAAACCACCCAGTCAAAAGATGGGCAGAAGACCTGAACAGACATTTTTCCAAAGAAGACATACAGATGGCCAACAGGCACATGAAAAGGTACTCAGCGTCTTTAATTACTGGAGAAATGCAGATCAAAACGACAGTGAAGTAGCACCTCACACCTGTCAGGATGAATATCATTAAAACGTCTTCAAATAATAAATGCTGGAGAGACTGTGGGTTGAACCTGAGTCTCCTGTGTTGCAGGCGGATTCTTTACCACTGAGCCACCTTACCCAGAATTTGAAGACAACTTTTGAATGTTAATTGTGGGGGATAATGGGAGAGATCAGTTCAGTTTAGTCGCTCAGTCGTGTCCGACTCTTTGCGACCCTATGAATCGCAGCACGCCAGGCCTCCCTGTCCATCACCAACTCCCAGAGTTCACTCAGACTCACGTCCATCAAGTCAGTGATGCCATCCAGCCATCTCATCCTCTGTTGTCCCCTTCTCCTCCTGCCCCAAATCCCTCCCAGCATCAGAGTCTTTTCCAATGAGTCAACTTTTCGCATGAGGTGGACAAAGTACTGGAGTTTCAGCTTCAGCATCATTCCCTCCAAAGAAATCCCAGGGCTGATCTCCTTCAGAATGGACTGGTTGGATCTCCTTGCAGTCCAAGGGACTCTCAAGAGTCTTCTCCAACACCACAGT